>NC_057803.1:355181421-355541125 GCF_018294505.1 Triticum aestivum
TTCATGGCCAGATCTTTAGGATTGATTTTGAATGTCCTATATATATGTTTGTGCCTTTTTTTCTTCCAGATCTTGAGAGTTGATTTTGAATGTCCTACGTGTATGTTTCTGCCATTTTTTCTTTCAGATTGGTATGTTCATGGATGAGGCTCCGGCCAGCGTCGCTGCCGGATGTAGATCTTGGACCCGGCTGCACGGCCAGAAGCACACCCACGCCCCTGGAACTGAGGGACCAGTAGAATCTCCGGCGGACTGCATCAACGATCTCCCAGACGGCATCCTTGGGGAGATCATCTCCCTTCTCCCCACCAAGGATGGCTGGCACACACAAGTCGTCGCTTCTCGATGGTGCACTCTGTGGCGCACCGCGCCTCTTAATCTCGACTATTGTCGGCTATCTGTCGATTATGATTCTGAACTCCCCGGAGCCATGATCTCCTCCCACCAAGGCTCCATTCAACGCATCTGCATCTTGGCATGCTACCTGCTGAACATACCCTGCATAGTGGCCGCCTGGGCTGACATCCTGTCAATTCGAGAAACCCCAGCAGCTTGAGTTCTACCATTACTACAGCGATAGGTTACAACCAAGAGCGGCATATGTGCCCTCACCACTGATGCCCAACTCATGTTTTTCCTCCTCTCTCCACACCTCCACCTTGACCTGGTGCCATCTAGCAGACAATCTGGTACAAATGCTTCGAATCCCACTATTGAAAAAACTTACGCTTGTGTTGGTTCATCTGTCAAAGGCCTCATTGCACAACATCGTCCACTCCAGTTGCCTTGCCCTGGAGCGTTTAATGCTTGTTTTTGGAAATGGAATTCATATCGCTTGTCTCAAAATAAAGTCACCTCACCTTGAAAGCATTGGAATTCGTTTTCAAGGACATGATCTCATCATCGAAGATGCCCCTTCACTTCAAAGGTGGCTCCTTGATTGTTGTTATAACCTTCACAAATAATTTTGGTCTTTGTGCCTAAACTGGAGACCTTGGGTGCAATTTATGATCCGTTTAAATGGTTCAAGATGGTGTTTGCCTCCACACCTATTGAGGTACTATATATTATTCATGTACACTTTTGTAATTTGCATTTTTCATTTGTGGGCATAAGTTAAGTATCATCTTAAAGTACACTTTCAGAGCTAATATTATGTTCTATGCTCAATGATTGTGACTGCCAAATTTTTTGCCATGGAATGGCAATTGTGAGAATTGTGAAAAGCTAAGAGTGGAAAAGTGAAATGTCAAAATCTAGAATGGTATAAGGAAAATTGGCAAAATCTAGAGTGGCAAAAACAAAATTTTCCCTATGTGTAAGCCTGATGAATAATAAATCCTTGTGCTTTTGTACCTTTTGTAAGCTGGAGTTAGGTTGCCCTTTTCAACTAGGGTTTGACTCATATTTTATTTCATACTGGGCGTCTGTGTTCGTATAGGTACTACCTCTATCATGATCTATTCTTTATTGGCCCCCTTCATTTTTTGTATTACCAAATTTTGATCTTAGATTTAACTGAGAATATATTAATGCATGTCATCGTAAATAATATTGTTGGACGGCTATTCCCGGCTATGCTCATCTGCTATATGCAATAATTATGCGTGTGCTTGCTCGCAATTTAGGCAGCCGTGGCGCCCTCTACTCGCATGCCTCCGCGCACTCTGCTTGCCGTTAAGGCGCCCTCGAGTTGCATCCCTCTGCATGCTTTGCTCGCCGTTTAGGCGCCAAGTCTCGCTCGGTTCGCGTCCCTCCACATGCACTCTGCTAGCGGTTGGTGCCGGCGCATGATCTCATTGTGGAAGCTTGAGTTATTTGATCTTGGATTATGTTAATTAATTATACCTCCAGACCCACAATCATCCAATTCTACAGGTATAATTAATTAACCTAAACTATGATCTCCGACGCCTGTTCCCGTTGCGCAACTCCATCCTGTCGTCCGCCGTTGGGGGTATGCCGGTATGTGTGGGTAACTAGCTAGCTAGTGGATCATTAGCGAGTCACCGCCGGCGGCCATTGCTGTGGGGATTGGGGATTTTACAATTCACCCCTTTGGAGCGCGGGAAGCCTTCGCTAGAGCGCGGGAAGCCTTCACTGGAGCGCGGGAAGACATGAGCACACAACCCGACAACCATATGCGGTGTCATGTGTTACTGCACATGTGTTAACATAAGGAAACGTATGTGTAACTTACTAACCATCGCACATGAGTAATCACACACGCATCATGTGCGATACTCCTAGCTATCGCAAGCAACTAGTATGCATTTTTCAAAGTTTTTAGTACACATAGAATCGCACACGAATTAACTGTAGTGACCGCCTGTGTTATATTTGCTCATCGCAAACAATTAATCTGAGTGGGCTATTTTCCGCGTAACACACACATCTTGTTTACACGAATCGTTTGTTTTTTGGCTCATTGCAAATAGTTCACCTCTGTGAACTGTATGCCACATATTACACACATCTTGTTAAGTTGAACCAATTCTGTTTTGTTCCCTATTCGAAAACAGTTCATCCGAGTGAACCGTATGCCATATATCACACACACCTCGATCTGGCTAACCATTTCTATTGCATTCTCTAATAGCAAACAGTTCATCTGAGCGAACTATATGCCGTATATCACACACACCTTGAAATGGCTGCCTGTTTCTGTTGTTCTATCTCATCGCAAACACTGTTTGTATGGATAACCCATATGTCCTGCATTGCACATGCAACTAAAATCTGAACCATGTTTGATGTATCTCCATCGCGAACGTTTGCATCATTTTGATGGTTTTTTACATCACCGTTTGCGATTAATGCATCACACACAATTCCTGCAGTCATGCACTTTCGGTTAGCATGAAACCGAAGAACTTTCATTAAACACTAGGTTACCTCAACGTGGATATGCACATCCCCAACAATAAGCATTTCATATTTCTTTTTGGGAGTAGATAGAGGTAGATGAAAACTCCCAATAGTGATTGTCGGAGATTTTTCAATAACATTAATACCATTCACTTGGAATCGTTTCTTCGAAAAGTGCACCGTATGCTCATTACCATTGATATGAAAAGTGACTTTGCTTTTGTTGCAATCAATAATAGGCCCTACAGTGTTCAAAAAGGGTCTACCAAGGATAATCGACATGTTGTCGTCCTCAGGCATATCAAGTATAACAAAGTCTGTTAAGATAGTGACATTTGCAACCACAACAGGCACATCCTCATAGACACCGATAGTATAGCAGTTGATTTTCAGCCATTTGCGATGATATTTTAGTCGGTGTGACTTTATTCAAATCAGACTTTTGTATAAAGAGAAAGGCATAACACAAACACCAGCTCCTAAATCGCACAAGGCAATTTTGACATAACTACTTTCGATGGAACATGGTATATTTGGTATTCCTAGATCTCCTAGTTTCTTAGGTACTCCATCCTTAAAATAATAATTAGCAAGAATGGTGGAGATTTCAGCTTCATGTATTTTTTATTAGTGACAATACCTTTCATATATTTAGCATAAGGGCCATCTTCAAAATATCAGTCAAACGAGTACACGGAAAGATTGGCCTAAGCATTTCAGCAAAGCGTTCAAATTCTTCCTCGTCTTTTTTCTTAGAAGGTTTAGGTGGGAAGGGCATGGGGTTCTGAATCCTTGGCTCTCTTTCTTTACCATGTTTTCTAGAAACAAAGTCTCTCTTATCATAACATTTATTCTTATAAGCTGGGTTATCAAGATCAACAATAGGTTCTATTTCAACATTGTCTGGTTCTTTATCATTATCTGGTCGAGAATTTACATGAACATCATCATTGTCATTATCATTACTGGTAGGTGAATGTTCATTATCAGATTGGGTTTCAGCATTAGAAATAGAAACATCACTGTCATTAGAAGGTTTTTCCACCTCAGGTTCACTAGAAGTATGCAAAGTCCTATCATTGTCTTTTTCTTTTTCTTTTTAGAAGGACAAGGTGCATCAACATTGGTTCTTTGAGAGTCTTGTTCAATTATTTTAGGGTGTCCCTCAGGATAAAGTGGCTCCTAAGTCATTTTACCTTCTCTAGTCATTACTCTAACAGCATGATCATTCATATTATTGTTCATTTCATCGAGTAACTCACTTTGAGATTTAGCACCTTGCTCTAACTTAGTTTGAACCATGGACGCATGTTTTCCTACTCCTCTAACATCATTAGTGATTCTAAATAACAAGTCACTCAAGCGAACTATCATATCAGAAGTTTGCTTTAATTGTTTCATAACATAGGCATTGAAATGATCTTATTTCCTAATGTAATTGTCAAATTCACATAAGCATTGACTAGGAGGTTTATTATAAGGGATATCACCTTCATCAAACTTTTAAATAGAATTTACCTCCACCACATGTAGTGGTGTGTCGATAACATGTATCTCTTCAATATGTGGTAAATTGTTAACATCTTCAACTTTAATTTTTCCTTCATCCATTTCTTTGCCTCTTGCATATATTCAGGACTGAGAAATAAAACACCCCTGTTCTCTGGAGTGGGTTTATGAGGTGGTTCATGAACTGTCCAATCATCATAATTCTTCAATATATTATTCAATAATTCCTCAGCTTGTTCAACAGTTCATTCCCTCATAAACACAACCAGCACAACTATCTAGGTGGTCCCTAGAAGCATCGGTTAGTACATTACAGAAGATATCAAGTATTTCATTTTTCTTAATAGGATGATCAAGCAAAGCATTAAGTAATTAGCGAAGCCTCCCCCAAGCTTGTGGGAGACTCTCTTCTTCAATTTGCACAAAGTTAAATATTTCCTGCAAGGCAGCTTGTTTCTTATGAGAAGGAAATTATTTTTCAAAGAAGTAATGTAACATCCCAAATTTTCAATTTGGAATGTTATACATTAGATCATCATTGCATATCATATTTTATTGCATTTTGGTTGATCCTAGAAATTCTACGCAACTCAAGGACCCTCGGAGAGAGTTGGGGATTTAATTATTTTCATATTTGAGTTTTCTCAAATTTTGAAAATAGGATCATTTGATTTGATTTATTTTATCTTCAATTATTTCTATTACAAAAATATGAGAGAGGGAATAAAATGACTTTCCCAAAATAAAGAAAATATTGTGGATTTAATAATAAAATCAAATAAGTTTTTATTTTGGATGTATTTGCTATTTTATTTGAATTTAGGAAAATGCGTGTTTTTCAAAATTGCATTTAGGCCCCAAATAAATGTTCATCCTGTGCAGCTTGATTTTAGAAGCCGGGAAAAATGTATTTCGGGATTTTTGGAGTCCGTTTTAGTATTTCTTTTGTTTGTTTTTCTGCGCGAAATTATTTAAAAAAACGCGAACCGACTTAGAGCCGGTTTCGGCCCGGACTCCTCCGGATGGGCTTTATATAGCGCTGACCCCGAGCCCGTTAGCCCAGCCGCCCGCACCGGAACCCTAACCCTAGACAACCCCCACGCCGTCGCCGCCGCTGCCGAGCGCCACTGCCGTCGCCGACGTCGCACCGTACCGCCACCCCGCGCCGCCCCACTCCCCGCGCCGCGCCCGACGCCGGAGCCTTGCCGCCGCCGTCGAGGTCGATTCCGCCGCCGCAGCCGGTCTTTTTAGAAAACCGTTGGTTTTTATCGGTTTTCGTTCTGTTTTTTTAGATCTGTTTTTTTAGATAGATCGGTTTTTTCCGGTTTTGTTTATTTAGCGAGAGTTCGCTCGTTCGTTCGTTTTAATGAACACGTTCATTGTTTAGATCCAGATAACGAACGTTTGTTCATTAATCTGTTTGTCGTTTTTCGTTCTAGTATAACTTTTCGCTCGTTTATCGGAATCAGGCGATTCAAGCACCTGGAGTTTCGTCTCGAAACCCTCTTTCCGTTTAACCAACTAAAACAAGTTTTTGCCTCTATAAAATTTGACTTAGATCTAGATTAGTAAAGGAAGCTTGTTTCTTTCGTCATTTGACATTCGTTGCTTCGTTCGATTTGATTCTTTTTCCCAACCGGAGTTCTTAAGTTGAACTTTCTGGTTAGATCTCTTATTTGAGTTTTACCTGTGCATTAGATGAGTACTTATTGTATGCTTGTTTGTTTGCGATAGAGTACCCGGAGTGCGCCGCTTGCTACTTCGAATCCCTAGGTTTTGCGGATCATCAGCAAGGCAAGTAACACTTTGATCATACCTCCTACTACCCAGTTTTATTGCATTAGATCAATCCTCAAACAATTGCATGATTAGGATCAAACTAAATTGTGGGTTTTGGGAAGTAGATGAGGCAGTACCTATTACCTGTTTCATTATCAAACCTTTGGGAGTTACTTCTACGTTTGCTTATATTGCCATGCTATGCTAGTAGACGTGGATTGTGTGAGTGTATCCATGACAGATGTGAGATTTTTAAATTAATGGTTTATCTAAGATGGCAACTTAAACGCACATCTGGGTGGATTGAGGCACCTGGGTATTCCAGCGATTGCCTGTTTTTCTTTTGGACCACCACCCAGGCTCAAAGGGATCATGAGATTTTCAAACTAGAAACTTCCGTGTGCAGCCACAAGCTACTATGGGCTCTAGCATAGTTGACTAAGTCGTGCGAACTCTTACAGTGGTAGACTAGCAGATGTAGGGGATATAGGTTGGTACGGTCTACCCGTTCGTAAGGTGCTAGCGCTTCTGGAAGACTACGTCTCGGTCATCCGTTTCTCAAACACCATGTAGTGCGAGAACCCCAATGAAGGAGATCTAGTCTTGTGGGGAAAAGTGCGCAAACCTCTGCAGAGTGTATAAACTAATAATGGTTAGCCGTGTCCCCGGTTATGGACAGCTTGAGTATCTAGTACTTGGATTATCATGTGAATCTCATCATGTTACTCTAATTGATATTGTTGGGTTTTTAATGATGATGTTTAATTGGGATTGAGAGGGTGTCTACACTCTCAATGTTTAACAACTACCATGATAGTTAAATAAAATTTATTCCTTTGAAGTAGGGAAAAATTGGCTTTACGCAAAACTGTAACCATAGAGCTTTCCACCAGCCATATATGCATGTAGTATAGCATATTTCTGTTCATTGCTCTCTATGTGTTACTTTGCCAGCATATTCCATGTGCTGACCCATTTCGGGCTGCAATGTTCATGTTGCAGACTTCTCAGACGACGAGTAAGGTGCCTTTAGGTCATGGTTCTATACTCAGTGATGCCGTTGGAGTTGATGGACTCACTTATCTTACAAGCCTTCCGCTGTTATCGTTATTAGATGGCCTTAAGCCATATTTATTGTATTAAGTTCTCTTTTGAGACACTCGTTGTAATAAGTGCGTGATTGCTACTCTGTTATAAATCCTTCAAGTACAGTGTGGTGTCAGCATTACTGATCCAGGGATAACACTGGAGCACAGAGATTGGACCGTTTGAAGTCTGGTCGCTACAAGATGGTATCAGAGCACACGCTGACTGTAGGACACGACCACTAAGCTAAAGCCCATTCTGACTCCTCATCTTTTCTTCTCTTTTAGGATGGCGGATGCAAGGAACAAGTTCACGCAACCGGATGAAGATACACCCTTTGGACGTCATTTGAAGGAAGTCGCTAGATACCTGAACATCGGAGTACCAAGCTTCACTGGAACCTACAACTCCAGTTTACCAGAAGAGGAGCGCAGGATGATTCAAGTTCAAGTTCCAGGAAGGACGTTCATGCCAGTCACTGAGCCCATAGAGTTTTCCTTTGATGCACCAACCTGGAGTCTAGGAAAGAGCATGGCAGCTCACATCGCCATGGGACGTATTGGAGAAGTTTACCGTAATGATCTCAAGGATACTATGTACCAGATGTGTGGGTGCCGAGATGAGCACTGGGAGATGATCAACACCAAGAAGGATAGATCAATTGCAGCTTTTATCCAAGAGCTGAACCAACACATTCGACGTCAGGAGAACCAGATGTGCGCGGACATGATAGATCTAAAGAAGGCAAGGACAAGAATCAAGGAACTAGAGGAAGAACTCAAGGCTACACGTGAAGATTATGAAGAGGAAACCGAAGTACTAGTGAAGAAGAATGACGACCTAATCAAGATCGGAATATTTATGGGAGGCCCTACACCAGTAGAAGAAGACAAAGAACCTAATGAGATTCGCCCGGAAGACTACATCATCATCGACGACACCGACTCGGACCCAGACAATAGCGATGATGACTATGTTGATGAAGCTGGAGCAGATATCATGGAGTCTGCAACTGAAGAATATTTCTAGTAGACCACCCCATTAGTACTAGTAGTCCACCATGTAAATATAGTAGTCCGAGCACTTTTGCGATAGTTAGACCGATTGTATGACCTTGTTTGATTGAATGAAGTGAAATGTTTGCTTTTGCCTCATGTGCATATGGGTAGTGTTTTCTCTCTAGACCCCTCTCTATTCTTAAATCTCATCTTTTCTAAACCCATAAGATGCCTCCGAGATGTGACCCCGGATTTACCTTCCCATCGGAGCTCACTCAGTTGATCCAGCAGCAGAATACGTTGATGCAGTTGCTAGTCCAGAATTGGAATCAGCGGAACAACCACAACAACCCACCACCACCACCACATGTTGACCACTTAGCCCGTTTTCTTAGATTGAATCCGTCGGTGTTCTCTAGTAGCACCGAGCCTATAGTAGCAGATGATTGGCTCCGCAAGACAGCTAGGGAGTTGACCACGGCAGGATGCATAGATGCAGAAAAGGTGAAGTTTGCCGCACATCAGCTTGACGGACCCGCAGCATCATGGTGGGAGAATTTCACAGCCACTTTCCCTATCAACACTGTCACATGGGACCAGTTTCACCAGGCTTTCCATACTGCCCATGTTTCAGCAGGAGCTATGGCCATGAAGAATCGTGAGTTTCGCAACTTGCGCCAAGGAGGACGGACAGTTGGCCAGTATGTGGAGGACTTTAGTAAGCTAGCACGTTATGCTCCAGATGACATGGCTACAGATGCAGCTAAGTAGGAGAAGTTTCTAGAAGGACTGAATGATGAGTTGAGCAGGCAGTTGATGGTAGCAAGCTTCAACAACTACCAGGAGTTGGTAGATCATGCTCTTATGATTGAAGGGAAGCAGCAGCAAATTGAGAACCGCAAGAGGAATTATGGACAAGGGAAGTACAATTCTGGAGGTCAGCAGAAGACATGTTTTACCCCTAGACCGGGAGGACATTTTCAGCATACCCATGGAGGAGGTAGCTCGCACAATCATAATGGCCCCAAGAATGGTAATGGGCATGGAGGAAGCAATGGCCAGAACCATACCAACCCATCAACCCCAGCCAAGAGAGACTTCAGCCATGTCACTTGCTTTAAGTGCCAGAAGACCGGACATTATGCCAATGAATGTCCTGAAGCCAAGAATGTGAATGGCAATGGAAGCTCTGGGAAGAAGCCAAACCCTTTCAATAGGGGACCGGTGAACCACGTTAACGTGGAGGAGGTTGAAGAGCAGCCGGATGCAGTAATCAGTAAGGTTTTGGTTAAGTCTTTTACTGCAATCATTCTTTTTGATACTGGTACATCGCATTCATACATATCAAGGGAATTCGTGGATAAGTATAACCTGCCCACCAAAGTTCTTAGAACACCTATGTTAGTAAGCTCACCAGGAGCGGAGTACATGGCCAGTAAATGATGTTTTCAAGTGCCATTGAGTATAGGTAGGCATGCATTTCCCTTAGATTTAATCATTTTGGAATCACAAGGTTTGGATGTAATTCTGTGTATGGATTGGCTATCATTGTATGGAGGAAACATTGATGGCGCCAGTAAGTCGATTTTGCTCACCACCCCAGAAGGACGAAGGATCAAGTATGTATCCTGGCATATGCCGAAGAGGACTCAAGTAAATTCGTTAACAGGAGTTGTGCAAGAGGAAGTACCAGTGGTAAAGGATTTCCCTGATGTGTATCCAGAGGAATTGCCAGGCATGCCACCGGATAGAGACATTAAGTATTTAATTGAGTTTTTGCCAGGCACAGGGCCAATATCTAAGAGACCATACAGGATGCCCGCAAAAGATTTGGACGAGATTAAGAAGCAGATTAAGGAGTTACTGGATAAAGGATATATTCGCCCAAGTTCTTCGCCTTGGGGATCGCCAGTACTTTTAGTGGAGAAAGAGGATGGATCGTTAAGGATGGTTGTTGATTATCGAGGATTGAACGAAGTAACAATCAAGAACAAGTACCCACTACCGATGATCAATGATCTGTTTGACCGGTTGCAAGGAGCTAAGGTATTTTCCAATATCGATCTGTGATCGGGATACCATCACTTGAAGATTCGAGAACATGATATGACTAAGACAGCTTTTACCACCAGGTATGGGCTGTATGAGTACACCGTTGTGTCATTTGGACTTACTAACACACCCGCATATTTTATGAACATGATGAACAAAGTATTTATGGAGTTTTTGGATAAGTTCATCGTAGTGTTCATTGATGATATTCTAGTTTACTCGAAGAATGAAGAGGAGCATAAGGAGCATTTGCATTTGGTACTTGAGAACCTCAGAGAACATCAGTTATATGCAAGGTTTAGGAATTTTGGTTGAAGGAAGTTGGATTCTTCGGACACGTTATATCCGGAGAAGGTATAGTAGTAGATCCGACCAAGGTTGACACTGTGACAAATTGGGAAGCACCAATAATAGTTGGAGAGATCCGGAGTTTTCTTGGACTCGCAGGATACTACCGGAGATTCATTGAAAATTTCTCGAAGATTGCGAAGCCTATGACGGAGTTGTTGAAGAAGGATACCAAGTTCAAATGGACTGAGGAATGTGAGGCCAGTTTCCAGGAGTTGAAGAAATGTTTGGTTACATCACCAGTGTTGATTCTGCCGGACCAGAACAAGGATTATGAGGTGTATTGCGACGCTTCATGTCAAGGACTTGGAGCAGTGCTTATGCAGGAAGGAAGAGTTGTTTCGTATGCTTCACGACAACTTAAGCCGCATGAGTTGAATTATGCCACACATGATTTGGATTTAGCAGCCGTAGTGCATGTATTAAAGACTTAGAGACATTTTCTCATTGGAAACCATTGTGAAGTGTACACGGATCACAAGAGTTTAAAGTATATTTTCACGTAGAAGGAGTTGAATCTCAGGCAAAGGAGATGATTGGAGCTCATCAAGGAATATGATATGAGATTGCATTATCATCCCAGAAAGGCTAACATAGTAGCAGATGCGTTGAGCCGTAAAAACCATGTCAACACTCTAATGACGGGAGATTTACCGAAGGAGTTAGCCGAGGATCTTCGTGAGCTATGTTTGGAGATAGTTCCGAGAGGCTATGTAGAGCATTGGAGATTCAGTCTAGTTTGATGGATAAGATCAGAGAAGCTCAGAAGACTGACAAGGAGATTGATTCTATTAAAGAGAAAATGAGCAAAGGAAAACCTAAAGGATTTCATGAGGATGAGCACGATACCTTATGGTTTGAAGACCGTGTTTATGTGCCCAATGACCCGGAGATCAGGAAGTTAATTCTGCAAGGGGCCCATGATTCACCATATTCAATTCACCCAGGAAATACCAAGATGTATTTGGATTTGAAGGATACCTTCTGGTGGACCGGAATGAAGAAGGATATTGCGGAGTATGTAGCAGTTTGTGATGTATGTCAGAGAGTAAAGGCAGAGCATCAGAAGCGAGCATGATTGTTATGGCCATTGCCAATACTCGAATGGAAGTGGGATAAGTTAGGCATGGATTTTATTACGGGATTACCCAGAACTCGTTTAGGCTATGACTCGATTTGGGTTGTAGTCGATCGTTTGACAAAGGTAGCTTATTTCATCCAAGTGAAGACTACCTACACCAGTGCTAAGTTGGCAAAGATATACATGACCAGGATCGTATGTCTGCATGGAGTTCCAAGGAGCATTGTATCAGATAGAGGAACCCAGTTTATGTCAAAGTTCTGGAATCAGTTGCACGAAACTTTGGGTACCAGGCTAGAGTTCAATACAGCTTTTCATCCGCAGACAAATGGCCAGACCGAGAGAGTCAATCAGATTTTGGAGGATATGCTGAGAGCTTGTGCGCTAGATTATGGATCTAGTTGGGATGACAATTTGCCATACGTAGAGTTCTCTTACGACAATAGTTATTAATCCAGTTTGAAGATGGCCCCTTTCGAAGCCTTCTACGGAAGGAGGTGCAGGACCCCATTGTCATGTGATGAAGTTGCAGACCGGCAGTTGTTTGGACCGGATCTGATTAAGGAGTCTGAATAGAAGGTGAAATTGATTCGCGATAGGCTCAAGGTAGCCCAGTCCAGGCAGAAGAGCTACGCTGATTCGATACGAAAGGAGATAGTTTACGAAGTCGGAGACCGAATTTATCTTCGAGTATCTCCACTTCGTGGAGTTAAGCGCTTTGGAGTTAAGGGAAAATTAGTGCCATGTTTTGTAGGACCATACAAGGTTTTGGAGTGTATGGGAGAAGTAGCCTACAAGTTGGAATTGCCCGAAGGATTGTCCGGAGTTCATGACATGTTCCACGTTTCCCAGTTGAAGAAGTGCCACGCAGAGATGGCTGATATACCGCTAAGAGATACAGTTCCACTGGAAGCGATTCAGTTGGACAGTGATTTGACCTATGAGGAAAAACCAGTCAATATTCTTGTGTATGCCAGCAGAGTCACCCGCAGCAAGGTTATCAAGTTTTGCAAAGTTCAGTGGAGCCACCACACCGAGGATGAAGCCACCTGGGAGCGAGAGGAAGATCTGCTAAAGGACCACCCTCACCTATTTTCTAGCCAACCCGAATTTTGAGGGCGAGATTCATCTTAAGGGGGGGTAGGTTTGTAACATCCGAAATTTTCAATTTGGAATGTTATACATTAGATCGTCATTGCATATCATATTTTATTGCATTTTGGTTGATCCTAGAAATTCTACACAACTCAAGGACCCTCGGAGAGAGTTGGGGATTTCATTCTTTTCATATTTGAGTTTTCTCAAATTTTGAAAATAGGATCATTTGATTTTATTTATTTTCTCTTCAATTATTTTTATTACAAAAATATGAGAGAGGGAATAAAATGACTTTCCCAAAATAAAGAAATATTGAGGATTCAATAATAAAATGAAATAAGTTTTTATTTTGGATTTATTTTCTATTTTATTTGAATTTTGAAAAAATGCACGCTTTTCAAAATTGCATTTAGGACGCAAATAAATGTTCATCCTGTGCGGCTTGATTTTAGAAGCCAGGGAAAATTTAATTCGGGATTTTTGGAGTCCGTTTAGTATTTCTATTTTTTGTTTTTCTGCGTGAAATTATTTTAAAAAAATGCGAACCGACTTAGAGCCGGTTTCAGCCCGGACTCCTCCGGCCAGGCTTTATATAGCGCCGACCCCGAGCCCGTTAGCCCAGCCGCCCGCACCGGAACCCTAACCCTAGCCAGCCCCGCCGCCGCCTCCGTGCGCTACCGCCGACGCTGCGCCGCGCCGCCGCCTTGCCGCACCACCGCCCCGCACCGCGCCGCCCCACCCCGGAGCCTCGCCACCGCCGTCGAGGTCGATTCCGCTGCCGCCACCGATTTTTTTAGAAAACTGTTAGTTTTCACCGGTTTTCGTTTGGTTTTCTTAGATCTGTTTTTTAGATAGATCGGTTTTTTTCCGGTTTAGTTTATTTAGCGAGCGTTTCCTCATTCGTTCGTTTTAACGAACGCGTTCATCATTTCGATCCAAATAACGAACGTTCATTCGTTAATCTGTTCGTCTTTTTTCTTTTTCTCGGACTTTCCGCGATTATTTCTGATCACGATTTCTGATCCGATTTTTCGTTATAGTATAACTTTTCGCTCGTTTATCGGAATCAGGCGATTCAAGCGCCTGGAGTTTCGTCTCGAAACCCTCTTTCCGTTTAACCAACTCAAACAAATTTTTGCCTCTGTAAAATTTGACTTAGATCTAGATTAGTAAACGAAGCTTGTTTCTTTCGCTGTTTGACTTTCGTTGCTTTGTTCGATTTGATTCTTTTTGCTAACCGAAGTTCTTAAGTTGAACTTTCTGGTTAGATCTCTTATTTTAGTTTTACCTGTGCATTAGATGAGTACTTATTGTATGCTTGTTTGTTTGTGATAGAGTACCTGGAGTGCGCCGCTTGCTACTTCAAATCCCTAGGTATCGCGGATCATCAGCAAGGCAAGTAACACTTTGATCATACCTCCTACTACCCAGTTTTATTGCATTAGATCAATCCTCAAACAATTGCATGATTAGGATCAAATTAAATTGTGGGTTTTGGGAAGTAGATGAGGTAGTACCTATTACCTGTTTCATTATCAAACCTTTGGGAGTTACTTCTACGTTTGCTTATATTGCCATGCTATGCTAGTAGACGTGGATTGGGTGAGTGTATCCATGACAGATGTGAGATTGTTAAATGAATGGTTTATCTAAGGTGGCAACTTAAACACACATCTGGGTGGATTGAGGCACCTGGGTATTCCAGCGATTGCCTGATTTTCTTTTGGACCGCCACCCAGGCTCAAAGGGATCAAGAGATTATCAAACAAGAAACTTCCGTGTGCATCCACAAGCTACTATGGGCTCTAGCATAGTTGACTAAGTCATGCGAACTCTTACAGTGGTAGACTAGCAGATGTAGGGGATGTAGGTTGGTACGGTCTACCCGTTCGTAAGGTGCTAGCGCTTCTAAAAGACTATGTCTCGGTCATCCGTTTCTCAAACATCATGTAGTGCGAGAACCCCAACGGAGGAGATCGAGTCTTGTGGGGAAAAGTGCGCAAACCTCTGGAGAGTGTATAAACTAATCATGGTTAGCCGTGTCCCCGGCTATGGAAAACTTGAGTATCTAGTACTTGGATTATCATGTGAATCTCATCATGTTACTCTAATTAATATTGTTGGGTTTTTAATGATGATGTTTAATTGGGATTGAGAGGGTGTCTACACTCTCAATGTTTAACAACTACCATGATAGTTAAATAAAATTTATTCCTTTGAAGTAGGGAAAAATTGGCTTTACGCAAAATTGTAACCATAGAGCTTTCCACCAGCCATATATGCATGTAGTATAGCATATTTCTGTTCATTGCTCTCTATGTGTTACTTTGCCAGCATATTCCATGTGCTGAGCCGTTTCGGGCTGAAACGTTCATGTTGCAGACTTCTCAGACGACGAGTTTGGTGCCTTTAAGTCGTGGTTCTATACTCAGTGATGTCGTTGGAGTTGATGGACTCACTTATCTTCCAAGCCTTCCGCTGTTATCGTTATTAGATGGCCTTAAGCCATATTTATTGTAATAAGTTCTATTTTGAGACACTCGTTGTAATAAGTGTGTGATTGCTACTCTGTTATAAATCCTTGAAGTACTGTGCGGTGTCAGCATTATTGATCCAGGGATGACACTGGAGCATAGATATTGGACCGTTTGAGGTCTGGTCGCTACAAGTAATAAATCATATCATGGGAACTACGCACACAACTAGGAGAAAGAGTATTGTACAAAGACTTAGAATCACCCTTTAGTAAGAAAGGTAATAACTTAAGGATACAGTAATAGTGAATTTTTCCTCCTAAGCAAATAGGGTGGCTATATCATTTAATTTAGTAAGATGTGCCACAATACTTTCAGTTTTATAACCATGGAAATGATCAGATTCAACCAAAGTAATTAACTCTTGGTAGGTGGAGAATTCATAATCCTTATCAGTAACAAACATAGGTGAAGTAGCAAACTTAGGATCATATTTCATTCTAGCATTCAAAGATGTTTATTTCAATTTGCATAGTAATTTCTTAAGATCATCTCTATCCTTACATCCAAGAAAGTCTCTATCTGCCTCTCCAACCATAACATAACCCTTGGGTATTTCAGGCAATTCATATTTATTATAGCTAAGTCTAATATGTGTTTCATAATTCTAAGTTTCAATAATTTCATCAGTTTCAGCAGTTTGAGCATTCTCAATTTCCATAGCTCTAGCAAGTTGTTCACCAAGAAATTCACCTACTGGTACAGTCTTATCAAGCAAGGTACTAGCATCATCATAAGAATCATTAATAATAGAAGTAGCATCATCAATTACTTGTGACATATAAGGATTAATAGCATGTGGTGGTGTTGCAACTTTACTCAAAACAGAAGTTGAATCAAGTGCAGAGCTAGATGTCAATTCCTTACCTCCCCTTAGCTTAGAGGGAATGATCGTGGTTCTGGTATCTTCTAGATTCTCCATAATGATCAACAGATATAAATCCCAAGTGACTCAACAAATATAGCTATGCACCCCAACGGCACTAGAAAAAGGTCTTGATAACCCACAAGTATAGGCGATTGCAATAGTTTTCAAGGGTAGAGTATTCAACCAGATTTATTGATTCCACACAAGGGGAGCCAAACAATATTTGCAAGTATTAGCAGTTGATTGTCAAATCAACCGCACCTGGAGACCAAATATCTGCAGCAAAGTGATCAGAAGCACAGTAGTATGATAGTTTGATACTGATCGCAGTAGTAGTGATACGTCTCCATCGCATCTACTTTTCCTAATGCTTTTCCTCTTGTTTTGCACTCTAATTTGCATGATTTGAATGAAACTAACTCAGAATGACGTTGTTTTCAGTAGAACTACCATGGTGTTGTTTTTGTGCAGAAATAAAAGTTCTTGGAATGGCACGATTTTTTTTGGAGATTATTTATGGAATAAAAGAAAAATACTGGAGCCAAGAACCACCGGAGGGGGGGCTGGGTGAGGACAACTGCTACCTCTTGAGCACTTGCATTGGTTTTACCTTGAAGAGGAAAGGGTGATGCAGCAAAGTAGCGTAACTATTTCCGCTCAGTTTTTGAGAACCAAGGTATCAATCCAGCAGGAGGCCACGCACGAGTCCCTCACACCTACACAAACAAATAAATACTCGCAACCAACACGATAAGGGGTTGTCAATCCCTACAAGGTCACTTACGAGAGTGAGATCTGATAGATATGATAAGATAATATTTTTGGTATTTTTATTATAAAGATGCAAAGTAAAATAAAAGGCAATAAAAATAACTAAGTGTTGGAAGATTAATATGATGGAAGATAGACCCGGGGGCCATAGGTTTCACTAGTGGCTTCTCTCAGGAGCATAAGTATTCACGGTGGGTAAACAAATTACTGTTTAGCAATTGACAGAATTGAGCATAGTTATGGGAATAACTAGGTATGATCATGTATATAGGCATCATGTCCGAGACAAGTAGACCGACTCCTGCCTGCATCTACTACTATTACTCCACACATCGACCGCTATCTAGCATGCATCTAGAGTATTAAGTTCAAGAGAACAGAGTAACGCTTTAAGCAAGATGACATCATGTAGAGGGATAAACTCATGCAATATTATGAAAACCCCATCTTGTTATCCTCGATGGCAACAATACAATACGTTCCTTGCTGCCCCTACTGTCACTAGGAAAGGACACCGCAAGATTGAACCCAAAGCTAAGCACTTCTCCCATTACAAGAAAGATCAATCTAGGTGGCCAAACCAAACTGATAATTCGAAGAGACTTGCAAAGATAACCAATCATACATAAAAGAATTCAGAGAAGATTAAAATATTGTTCATAGATAAACATGATCATAAACCCACAATTCATCGATCTCAACAAACACACCACAAAAGAATATTACATCAAATAGATCTCCACAAGAGAGGGGGAGAACTTTGTATTGAGATCCAAAAAGAGAGAAGAAGCCATCTAGCTAATAACTATGGACCCGTAGGTCTGAAGTAAACTACTCACACTTCATCGGAGAGGCTATGGTGTTGATGTAGAAGCCCTTCGTGATCGATGCCCCCTCCAGCGGAGCTCCGGAACAGGCCCCAAGATGGGATCTCGTGGATACAGAAAGTTACGGTGGTGGAATTAGGGTTTTGGCTCCGTATCTGGTAGTTTGGGGGTACATAGGTATATATAGGAGGAAGGAGTACGTCGGTGGAGCAACAGGGGGCCCACGAGAGTCGAGGGCGCGCCTGGGGGGGGGGGGTAGGCGCACCCCCTACCTCGTGGCCTCCTGGTTGATGTCTTGACGTAGGGTCCAAGTCCTCTGGATCGTGTTTGTTCCAAAAATCACGTTCCCAAAGGTTTCATTCCGTTTGGACTCCGTTTGATATTATTTTTCCGAGAAACCCTAAAATTGGCAAAAAAAACAGCAATTCTGCGATGGGCCTCCGGTTAATAGGTTAGTACCAAAAATAATATAAAAGTGTATAATAAACCCCAATAATGTCCAAAACAGAATGTAATATAGCATGGAACAATAAAAATTTATCGATACGTTTGAGACGTATCAAGCATCCCCAAGCTTAATTCCTGCTCGTCCTCGAGTAGGTAAATGATAAAAACAGAATTTTTGATGTGGAATGCTACTTGGCGTAATTTCAATGTATTTCTCTTAATTGTGGTATGAATATTGAGATCCGAAAGATTCAAGACAAAAGTTTAATATTGCAATGAAATAATAATACTTCAAGCATACTAACTAAGCAATTATGTCTCTTCAAAATATCATGGCCAAAGAAGGTTATCCCTACAAAATCATATAGTCTGGCTATGCTCCATCTTCACCACACAAAGTATTCAAATCATGCACAACCCCGATGACAAGCCAAGCAATTGTTTCATATTTTTAATGTTCTCAAACTTCTTCAATCTTCACGCAATACATGAGCGTGAGCCATGGACATAGAACTATATGTGGAATAGAATGGTGGTTGTGGAGAATACAAAAAGGGAGAAGATAGTCTCACATCAACTAGGTGTATCAACGGGCTATGGAGATGCCCATCAATAGATATCAATGTGAGTGAGTAGGGATTGCCATGCAACGGATGCACTTAGAGCTATAAGTATATGAAAGCTCAAAAAAGAAACTAAGTGGGTGTGCATCCAACTTGCTTTCTCGCGAAGACCTAGGGCATTTTGAGGAAGCCCATCGTTAGAATATACACGCCAAGTTCTATAATGAAAAATTCCCACTAGTATATGAAAGTGATAACATAGGAGACTCTCTATTATGAAGATCATGGTGCTACTTTAAAGCACAAGTGTGGAAAAAGAATAGTAGTATTGCCCCTTTTTATTTATATTTTTTTGGGCCTTCTTTTTTTATTTGGCCTTCCCCTTTTTTTATTTGGGACAATACTCTATGAATGATGATCATCACACTTCTATTTATTTACAACTCAATGATTACAACTTGATACTAGAATAAAGTATGACTCTTTATGAATGCCTCCGGCGATGTACCGGGATAGCAATGATGCATGAGTTACTTATATGAAAGAATTATGAATAGTGGCTTTGCCACAACTAAAATGTCAACTACATGATCATGCAAAGCAATATGACAAGGATGGAGCGTGTCATAGTAAACGGAACGGTGGAAAGTTGCATGGCAATATATCTCAGAATGGCTATGGAAATGCCATGATAGGTATGTATGGTGGCTGTTTTGAGGAAGGTATATGGTGGGTGTATGATACCGGCGAAAGGTGCGCGATATTTAGAGAGGCTAGCAATGGTGGAAGGGTGAGAGTGCCTATAATCCATGGACTCAACATTAGTCATAAAGAACTCACATACTTATTGCAAAAATCTATTAGTCATCGAAGCAACGTACTACGCACATGATCCTAGGGGGATAGATTGGTAGGAAAATACCATCGCTCGTCCCCGACCGCCACTCATAAGGAAGACAATCAATAAATACATCATGCTCCGACTTCTTAACATAACGGTTCACCATACGTGCATGCTACGGGAATCACAAACTTCAACACAAGAATTTCTCAAATTGACAACTACTCAACTAGCATGACTCTAATATCACCATCTCCATATCTCAAAACAATTATCAAGTTTCAATCTTCTCATAGTATTCAACACACTCATAAGAAAATTTTATTATTAATCTTGAATGCCTAAAATAATTAAAGCAAATTACCATGATTTTTTGTAGCACTCTCGAAATAATCTAAGTGAAGCATGAGAGAACAATGGTTTGTATAAAACAAATCTACCACCATTCTCTAAAAGATATAAGTGAAGCACTAGAGCACAAACTATATAACTCAAAAGATATAAGTGAAGCACATAGAGTATTCTAACAATTTCCGAATCATGAGTGTCTCTCTCAAAAAGGTGTGTGCATCAAGGATTATTGTGGTAAACTAAAAATCAAAGACTCAAATCATACAATACGCTCCAAGCAAAACACTTATCATGTGGTAAATAAAAATATAGCTCCAAGTAAAGTTACCGATAGAAGTAGACGAAAGAGGGGATGCCTTCCGGGGCATCCCCAAGCTTTGGATTTTGGGTGTCCTTATATTATCTTGGGGGTGCCATGGGCATCCCCAAGCTTAGGCTCTTGCCACTCCTTGTTCCATAATCCATCAAATCTTTACCCAAAACATGAAAACTTCACAACACAAAACTTAAATTAGAAAATCTCGTGAGCTCCGTTAGCGAAAGAAAACAAAACACCACTTCAAGGTACTGTAATGAACTCATTATTTATTTATATTGGTGTTAAAACTACTGTATTCCAACTTCCCTGTGGTTTATAAACTATTTTACTAGCCATAGATTCATTAAAATAAGCAAACAACACACGAAAAACAGAATCTGTAAAAAACAGAACAGTCTGTAGTAATTTGTAGCTGACGCAAGATCTCGAACCCCAAAAATTCTAAAATAAATTGCTAGGCTTGAGGAATTTATCTATTAATTATCTTCAAAAAGAATTAACTAAATATCACTTTCCAAATAAAAATGGCAGCAATTCTCGTGAGCACTAAAGTTTCTGTTTTTTACAGCAAGATTAAAAAGACTTTCCCCAATTCTTCCCAACGGTTCTACTTGGCACAAACACTAATTAAACACAAAAAACACAACCAAAACACAGGATAAATAAATTATTTATTTCTAAACAGGATCAAAAAGTAAGGATTAAAAATAAAATTGGGTTGCCTCCCAACAAGCGTTATCGTTTAACGCCCCTAGCTAGGCATAAAAGCAAGGATAGATCTATGTATTGCCATCTTTGGAAGGCAATCCATAAGTGGCTCTCATAATTCATAAGGTAATTTTATTTTATTTCTAGGAAAGTGTTCCATGCCTTTCCTTAACGGGAATTGGAATCTAATATTTCCTTTCTTCATATCAATAATTGCACCAGTCATTCTAAGGAAAGGTCTACAAAGAATAATGGGACATGAAGGATTGCAATCTATGTCAAGAACAATAAAATCCACGGGCACATAATTCCTATTTGCAACAATAATAGCATCATTAATTCTTCCCATAGGTTTCTTAATAGTGGAATCTGCAAGGTGCAAGTTTAAATAGCAATCATCAAAATCAGGGAAACCTAGCAAATCACGCAAAGTCTTTGGAATCGTGGAAACACTAGCACCCAAATCACAAAAAGCATAGAATTCATGATCTTTAATTTTAATTTTAATAGTAGGTTCCCACTCATCATAAAGTTTTCTAGGGATAGAAACTTCCAACTCAAGTTTTTCTTCATAAGATTGCATCAAAGCATCAACGATATGTTTAGTGAAAGCTTTATTTTGACTATAAGCATGAGGAGAATTTAGCTTGGTTTGCAACAAGGAAATACAATCTATCAAAGAGAAATTATCATAATTAAATTCCTTGAAATCCAAAATAGTGGGTTCATTAATATTTAAAATTTTGACTTCTTCAATCCCACTTTTAACAATTTTAGCATCAAGATCTAAAGACAAATTCTTGGAACGCCGTCTAGGTAAAGGTGGATCATATTCAGTCCCATCATTATCAAGATTCATATTGCAAAACAAAGATTTAATAGGGGACACATCAATAACTTTAGATCCTCATCTTTATTATCATGGAAACTAGAAGAACACGCTTTTATAAAGCAGTCTTTCTTAGCAGGCATCCTAGCGGTTCTTTCTTTGCACTCATCAATGGAAATTCTCATGGCTTTGAGAGACTCATTTATATCATGCTTAGGTGGAATATATCTAAGTTTCAAATAATTAACATCAAGAGAAATTCTTTCAATGTTCCTAGCCAACTCATCAATCTTAAGCAATTTTTCTTCAATCAAAGCATTGAAATTATTTTGCGAAGTAATAAATTCTTTAATATTAGATTCAAAATCAGAGGGCATCTTATTATAATTTCTGTAGGAATTGTTGTAGTAATTACCATAATTATTAGAGGAATTACTAGGATACGGCCTAGGATTAAAGTTTCCTCTATACGCGTTGTTACCAAAATTATTCCTACCAACAAAATTCACATCCATAGATTCATTATTATTCTCAATCAAAGTAGACAAAGGCATATCATTAGGATCATAAAAAACACTTTTATTAGCAAATAATTTCATAAGTTCATCCATCTTTCCACTCAAAACATTAATTTCTTCTATCGCATGCACTTTTTTATTAGTAGATCTTTCAGTGTGCTATTGCGCGTAATTAACCATAATAATATTTCGGACTTTAGTAGCTTCTCATAAAGTGATTTCCATAAAAGTGCCTCCCACGGCCGAATCCAAAAGATTTCTAGAAGCAAAATTCAATCCGGCATAATTTTTTTGTATAATCATCCACAAATTCAAACATGCGTAGGGCAATTACGTATCATTAATTTCATCCTCTCCCAAGCTTGTGCAACATGTTCATGATCAAGTTGCTTAAAATTCATAATATCATTCCTAAGAGAGATGATCTTAGCGGGAGGAAAATACTTAGAGATAAAAGCATCTTTGCACTTATTCCACGAATCAATACTATTTTTAGACAAATACGACAACCAAGCTTTAGCACGATCTCTAAGCGAAAAAGGAAATAGCTTCAATTTAACAATATGATTGTACACATATTTCTTCTTTTGCATATCACACAAATCAACAAAGCTATTTAGATGGGTAGCGGCATCTTCACTAGGAAGGCCGGGAAACGGATCTTTCATGACAAGATTTAGCAAAGCAGCATTAATTTTAGAAGATTCAGCATCGGTAAGAGGAGCAATCAGAGTGCTAATAAAATCATTGTTGTTGGTATTGGTAAAGTCACACAATTTGGTATTATCTTGAGCCATCGTGACAAGCAAGCAATCCAACACACAAGCAAAAAAGAAATGGGCAAAAAGAGGCAAATAGAGAAAGAGAGGGAGGATGGAGAGGGAGGGCGAATAAAACGGCAAGGGTGAAGTGGGGGAGAGGAAAACGAGAGGAAAATGTCAAATAATGTAATGCGGGAGATAAGGGTTTGTGATGGGTACTTGGTATGTTGACTTTTGCATAGACTCCCTGGCAACGGCACTAGAAATCCTTCTTGCAACCTCTTGAGCACTTGTGTTGGTTTTCCCTTGAAGAGGAAATGGTGATGCAGCAAAGTAGCATAAGTATTTCCCTCAGTTTTAAGAACCAAGGTATCAATCCAGCAGGAGGCCACACACGAGTCCCTTGCACCTACACAAACAAATGAATCCTCACAACCAACGCGATAAGGGGTTGTCAATCCCTACACGGTCACTTACGAGAGTGAGATCTGATACATATGATAATATAATTTTTTTGGTATTTTTATGATAAAGATGCAAAGTAAAATAAAAGGCAATAAAAATAACCAAGTGTTGGAAGATTAATATGATGGAAGATAGACCTGGGGCCATAGGTTTCACTAGTGGATTCTCTCAAGAGCATAAGTATTCATGGTGGGTAAACAAATTACTGTTGAGCAATTGATAGAATTGAGCATAGTTATGAGAATATCTAGGTATGATCATGTATATAGGCATCATGTCCGAGACAAGTAGACCAGCTCCTGCCTGCATCTACTACTATTACTCCACACATCGACCGCTATCCAGCATGCATCTAGAGTATTAAGTTCAAGAGAACAGAGTAACGCTTTAAGCAAGATGACATGATGTATAGGGATAAACGCATGCAATATGATGAAACCCCCATCTTGTTATCCTCGATGGCAACAATACAATACGTGCCTTGCTGCCCCTACTGTCACTGGGAAAGGACACCGCAAGATTGAACCCAAAGCTAAGCACTTCTCCCATTGCAAGACAGATCAATCTAGTATGCCAAACCAAACTGATAATTTGAAGAGACTTGCAAAGATAACCAATCATACATAAAAGAATTCAGAGAAGATTCAAATATTGTTTATAGATAAACTTGATCATAAACCCACAATTCATCGACCTCAACAAACACACCGCAAAAGAATATTACATCGAATAGATCTCCACAAGAGAGGGGGAGAACTTTGTATTGAGATCCAAAAAGAGAGAAGAAGCCATCTAGCTAATAACTATGGACCCGTAGGTCTGAAGTAAACTACTCACACTTCATTGGAGAGGCAATGGTGTTGATGTAGAAGCCCTCCATGATCGATGCCCCCTCCGGCGGAGCTCCGGAACAGGCCCTAAGATGGGATCTCGTGGATACAGAAAGTTACAGTATTGGAATTAGGGTTTTGGATCCGTATCTGGTAGTTTGGGGGTACGTAGGTATATATAGGAGGACGGAGTACGTTGGTGGAGCAACAGGGGGCCCATGAGGGTGGAGGGCGCTTGGGGGGGGGGGGGTAGGCGCGCCCCTACGTCGTAGCCTCCTGGTTGATGTCTTGACGTAGGGTTCAAGTCCTCTGGATCATGTTCAATCCAAAAATCATGTTCCTGAAGGTTTCATTCCATTTGATATTCTTTTTCTACGAAACCCTAAAATAGGCAAAAAAACAGCAATTCTGGGCCGGGCCTCCGGTTAATAGGTTAGTCCCAAAAATAATATAAAAGTGTATAATAAAGCCCAATAATGTCCAAAACAGAATATAATATAGCATGGAACAATCAAAAATTATTGATACATTGGAGACGTATCAATAACCCACCATGGCGCGCTCAGGTGGGTTTTTGTAGAACCCAAGATGCAATTCTATCCCAATAACGTGATGAATTCATGATTGGGGCACAACCGCATTTTGAGCGCATAGCAAGGTGGATATCATTACAACATACCATGTACTGAATAGATGAGAATACAATATAAAGGCTTACATTCGCCACAAGTTACAACATTCATACAACAGTACATCAATACATAGCAACCATCATACAAAAGAGCAGGATCCGACTACGGATGAAATCAAACGAAAAAGAAGAACAACATCCACCCTGCTAATTCCAGGTTCCCCGACCCGGAACCTATCCCTTGATCGAAGAAGAAGAATAAGCAGAAGAACTCCAAACAATCAAGCATCGCACTCGCGTCAAATCATCGCATTACCTGTACCTGCAATTATTGTTGTAGTAATTTGTGAGCCACGAGGACTTAGCAATCCAATTACCATGGGTATCAAGACTAGCAAAGCTTAATGGGTACGGAATCAAGGTAGTCAGATTCGGGATTTGGAGTTGGATCGGTTTTCCTCAGACAGAGTCGAGTCGTAAGATCGAGTCGTGGAATCGAGGATTCTACTAGATTTACTCAAATAAGATATTTTGTATGCACACAAGAAATTTATATGGGTTCTATAGAGTTTTGACACTAAATATGGAGCGAAGAACATACACATCAATGCTAGTTGTATTCCACTTCTTTTTATGGCTAACCTACCATGTAGCTCGCATGTATGGAACATATATGAGAGGGAAATATATAGAACATCTAAACCTTCAATGCATGAAATTTACTAATGTTCTTTTTAGAGTGCATGAATAGTCGATCACTTGTTAAACCTTGAAGGGTCTTGATCTCCTTCTCCGATCAATCTTGAAGCATCCTCCTTTTCACGTCAATTCCATATGTCGATAAGCCTGATCCTCAATTTCGATCTAGGGTTTCTGAGAGCTGGATCAAAGGTGTCTGTGGCCGAGCGTTTGGACTTGGGAGGGGAATAAAGGTCCATGAGATATATGAAAAGGGGTTTGGATGATGGCATATTATTTTTCTACAACTAAACAAATGGTTTAAATTAGTTAGTAGAATCGGATGTAGTCCATAGCATAGTCGGGATTGTATAGTTTTGTACAGGATTCTATGATTTGAATCGCGACTCAACATGGATTCTACCTGATCCGGATTCATAGTGGTATTTGGATCGACATGCTTCCGTAGGGTCGTGAAGTCGTAGGATTCTAGCAGTCAAATTGGGATTCTGACTACCTTGTATGGAATGGATAAGTGGTGAGGATGCAACAAGCGACTAAACATAATATGATGGCTAACTTACGAGTACAAGAATAAGATGAGAAACTACGCAAACGGTCGCCAACTAGTAATGATCAAGAAGTGATCTTGAACTACTTATGTTCAAACCTAACCCAACCGTGTTCTCTTCTCGAACGTACCAAAAAGAGATAGTCACGATTACGCACGCGGTTGGTGTATTTTAATTGAGTTTACTTCAAGTTTGCTACAACCGGACATTAACAAATTCACATTTGCCACATAACCATGGGCACGGCTCTCGAAAGTTTGAACCCTGCAGGGGTGTCCCAACTTAGCCAATGACAAGCTCATGATCCGTGGTGAGAATCCTCCATCGCGGGACCCTCCGATCAGACTCGGAATCCCGGTACACAAGACATTCCCACAATGGTGAAACAAAACTAGCAAGACCACCTGGTGCATCGATACCCCGATAAAAGCCGCGCATATCTCGTTCTCAGGACAACACCTTCTATGCATAGTGGATGATAGCCAAAAATACCATCGAGTTGCCCCGAGGTGGCATCGCCGACTGCTAAGTAGGTGGACCAGCATTCATGAGGAGAACTGGCCCCGGGGGGTTGATTAAGAGACCTCGGGTGCTAGCCGGTCCCTATGCAAGTTTTAGTTGTTATTAGGAAAATGGTAAAACCAATGTTGGGCCTTGCTGGAAGAGTTTTATTCAAAGCGAACTGTCAAGAGGGGCCCATAAACCCTCACCGTGTTAGGGATGCAAAATCAAGGAACATAACACCGGTATGACGGAAACTAGGGCGGCAAGTGGAACAAAACACGAGGCAAAAGGCCGAGCCTTCCACCCTTTACCAAGTATATAGATGCATTAAATAAATAAGAGATAATAAGATATCCTATGATATCCATGTTCCAACATGGAACAACTTGCAACTAGCAACGCTATAAGAGGGGCTGAGCAAAGCGGTAACATATCCAAATAACAGTTTGCTAGGATGGTGGAAAAGGTTATAGGCTATCATGGCAATTTGGGAGGCTTGATAAACAACTAGTAGGTAGCGCGACATAGCGATAGCATCGAGAAAACTATCATAACAAAGATAGTAGTGTGATCCAAGGTGGCGGTCATCTTGCCTGAAATCCTACTAGGAAGAAGACCGAGTCCACGAAGTAGTCAAACCAATTTAGCCAAATGAATCCTCACACTCGCAACGTAACTGGAACTATTAAGGAGAAGCGCAACCGGAAATAAACAAACATCATGGTAAACATACATATCATAACCATGGCATGATACACAATCAAGTATGATGCATCTCCGATTTAATGAGGCATGGCATGGCAAAGTGCAAAAAACAAAACTACAAGTTAAGTGGAGCTCAATATGCAACGAGTTGCAAATTGATGAAACACCACATTCAATCATTTAGTTCGCTCTCGTTTTTTTACCCAACAATATTAAATGTTTCTAAACATGACAAGAGGGTGAAGCATAATAAAACTACCTATCTAGGCAAGTTTAAATGAGGCTGGAACATCAAGCAACAATTCCGGACAAACTCCATGTGCATATTTCAAATTTGCTACTGTTCTACCCTATACACAATTTTAGAGTTATTAAACATGCAAAGTAATGCGACCATGTGAAACTATGCATTTTTCTACCCCATTTACATATAAATATTATTAAATTTGGAGCTACGGTTATTTAGTTATGAAATAAACCATTTTAGCACGTCATTATGCAAATTAAATGCAAACATCATTTTGAACATTTTAACATGGATGAAAGTTGCATATTATGAAACTAGTCAAAATTCTAAGCATTTTACATGTTTAAAACATTTTAAGCCGATGCACGGTTATTTAATTGTCAGCATATCAATATGATGGCATTTCCTGTAAATATGCAATGACCAGGTTAATTCATAAATTCACAGAACGAAAAAAATGTCTATGGGCCGAAACTGCTAGAACTGGGCCTGAACAGAGCTGAGCGCGGCATAGAAAATATGCACGCCGGGCGAGGGTTAGAGGAGATGCTCACATCGGGCCGAATCTGGCCAGCTGAACGCAGGCGCTGGGCCTGCCGCGAGCTGCGAGCAAGGAGGTGGCCCACCTAGCGCAGTGACAGGTCAATGGGGTAGGCGATGCACGGTCGTGCGGTCGTCCTCGTGCTCGAAGCGGAGGATGTAGGAGGCGATGGCAGCGCTTGGACTTGACGACGGGGACGGCAAGGCGAGGTGTACTGCGGGGGAGGTCGGGGACGGTGGGGCCTGACGGATCCAGACGGGGGCAGCGCTTGACGGCAGAGGGAGACACGAGTGGTCAAGGCAGAGGTGTACTCCTCCTCTATCCGAACTGCTGCTACTCGATGCAGCAAAGGGGCCGAACAGCTAGAGGCACTTCACGCGAAAGGTGAACTGGGGCTCCAGCGTCGATGGACGACGGGAAAGGACGGATCCGAGTCTCTCTGGCGCGGACCACAGCGGTGCGTCGAACTGGAGCTACGGGAGGCCATCCATGGCATTGGCGCCAAGCTCCTGGAAAGAGAGAGATGAGATGGGTAACAAAGAAGGGAAAGAAGGAGAGGGCGCGAGGGCGAAGTCTGGCCTGGAGGAACTCGGGGTTGCGGCCGAAGCTGATGAGGCATCGACACGAGGTGGAGGAGCGCCCAGGCGATGCTGGTACTGGTAGATGGCAGGGAATGCAGGAGGTGGGAGGCTGCAGGGAGCTTCCTTCCCTAGCTCGCGACAAGGGGAATAGGGAGGTCTAAGTGGGTTGTGATGGTTGGATGGATCGGTGCATGGTTGGATCGAAGGAATCTGGTGGGGATTGGTCGGCGTTGGAACCAAGGAGAGACCAGGTGGCGGCGGGATGGATCCCGAGACAGAGAAGGCAGGTAGGTGGCGGCGCGATGGGACAAGGGAGCTAGATTTTAGGGTTGCTGCCTAAGAGGTTGGTCTATATATAGTAGGAGGTCCAAAAGAGGGTTAGATCAGACCATCCGATCGTAATCGGATGGCCCAGAATAAATAGGTTAGGATGTCCAAACAATGAACCGAAGATATTTTAGGGATGTTTGGGGATGATTCGGACCCATCGGTAATGACTGCTCGGGTCAGGTTCGGGGAAGTTTCAGACACACGCGAGGGGTTGATGCATTATGCAAAGAAGAGTTAGGTGGTTTGACAAGAGGGAATCGAAAACCCGGTTGGTCTGATAAAGGCGAACTGAGACAAAGGATAAGTGGCCACTACAAACGGATGCATGTTTTATAAAAACATGCGGATGCAATGCTCATGATGACATGATGAACTGCAACAAACAAATAAATAACAAAGCTGACACGGAAAACATGGAAGGCATCTGGAGCATCGGTCTCGGGTCGTCACAACTCTCGTCCACTTACAAGAGATCTTGCCCTGAGATCTAGGGATGACAAACAGAATAGGGAGAGAAGAGGTAAACTAAGTTGCTTCTTCGACAAACAAGTGAAACCACAAACCTTAAAGGTTTCAAAGACATGAAAAGAACACAAATGGCAACGATGAATTGAAACCACTCTAGTTCAAATGAGATGTACAAGGAATGTGAAAGAACGAATTTCGGTAGCACTCCGGTTGACAAGAGGAGCAAAACTTGATATGATGAAAAGAAATTGAAGAGATGACACAACACTCTGGTTAAATGGATAAGCAAATGAAAGAATATGATCTTGGCAAAACAAGATGATGGGACGAAGAGAGAAACATCACAATGTGTCACATCCCTACTTTTGGTATGACCTAGGCTAGCCTTCATGTTTGCATCATGTTTAAATTCCATTTAACATTGAAATGGGGATTTGTGAAACCCTCAGAAATCATTTCTGAAAATGACCCAAGTAAAATTTGCTCCAAAAGGGTCCAAGAAAATGCTCATGTTGCTCTCTGAAAATATTGGACAGAGATAAAAATCAAACTAATATTTTAAAGAGCTCATAAGTAATTATTTTGGGCATTTGGAATTAATCTAGTATTTATTTGCGTTGGATAAATATTTTTATATATACAAAATATTGTCCAATAATTCTGAATTTTGGTGAGTGGCTTTGGATTAATTCCTTAGGTCCCTACAAAATTTGACAGAATTAAATAAAATGATTTAGTATTTTTACTAAATCAGAAACAAATGTCAGAAAATAGAAAAGAAAACAAAATGGAAAAATGCTTAACTGGGCCACCTGCGGCCTGGCACTGTGCCAGCCCAACTATGCTGGCCCAGCCCACTAGCCACTGCACCGTCCTCCACCTCGCGCCAGTAGGCGAGGCGTGTGCCCGGCGCGCGCGTGCTCCGCACGCCACGACACCTGCCTGCCTGTCCTCCTCCTCGTCGCCTCGATGCCCCGTGCGATGCCACGTGCCGCCCCGCACCTCTCTTCCTCTCTCTAGTGGCCTCCCCTCCTCTCTCTCGCCCTCCCCCGCGAACGCCCGAGCGCTGTCGTCGCTGCCGCACACCGTAGCCGCAGCCACCGCGCTCCCCTCGCCTCGCTGCTGTGTCCAGAAGCTCCGCCACCTCGTCTTTAACATCTCCGCCAAGCCACGCGAGCGGACGCGCCCTGCAGCGGCTCCCCCGACCTCTTCTTCAACCTCGGTCCGTCGGAGATCCCCTTCGCCGCCCGCTCGCTCCGACGCTTCCCCGAGCCAAACGAGCCGCCCATCCGACTCCCTGTGAGCTCCGCCATCTTCTCCCCTGCTCCCCGCGCTCGTACGCTTCCTCTAGCCGCCTCTTCTACCAAAGCGGAGCCGCTCCGCCGCACGGGCTCGTCGCCGGCGAAGCCCCGGTGACCAAATGGCCCCGCGCGTGCGTCCGTTGCACTCGCAACGACCCGTGGAGCAACGCTAGCGCGACAGCCAGCTTGTTTGCAAGCCGCAGTGCTAACCCCGCATCCACCCGAGCTCCGGCCGCCGCCGCGAGCTCTGCTCCGGCGAGCTCCGCCTGTCGGGGGAAACTGATCCACGAACACCTATGGGGCCGGCGGACCGGGCCCCTTTCGGTTCGGCGGGGGGCAGAGATCGCACGAAGAGCAGATCGAGGCGAAGCACACGAGCAGTTTACCCAGCTTCGGAGCTCTCCGGAGAGATAACACTCCTACTACTGCTTGTCTAGTTGTATTATCTTGTGTTCTTGCTCTAGAGAGAGCGTAGTGTTTTCTGGGTTACGAATGAGTCGGACCGAACCCCCCCCCCCCTACATTGCGCATGGGCCTCCTTTTATATGCTCAAGGGGTCACTGACAGGTGGCAACGCAGAGAAGGCCACGAATGTAAAAAGCGAGGTGGTTGGTACAGTTACTTGTACAGTGCACCCTACCTAACCCTGACGGCAGGGACAATGGTATTAAATGCCCATCTGAGTCGCCCAAACAGTGCAGAAAAGGACCGTTAGGGACGCCACCGTTCGCCACGATGGCGATCTTGTCAGCTTTGCATGTCACTGCGCACCGCTGGCTGCACAGCCTCCCGCCACGCGCGCCTGGAGAGGCCCCCAGAGCGACACGTTGGTGGATGCGTTGGAGCGAGGGCACAGAGTGGCCGCCTGCCGCGGCAAGCGCCTTGCCGCTGCTGTTGTCTTGTCGGGTCCGGAAGCTTGTCGCTCACCGGGCCTCGAGATACCTTGGTTGGTCTTCCCGGCAAGCTCCTCTTGCCGGGGCCTTGTTGCCTTGCCGGAGCGCGTGGCGCATCGCGGCAAGTTCCTTGGAGTGTCTTGGTTGGCCTTCCCGGCAAGCTCGTCTTGCCGGGGCCTTGTCTCCTGAGCTTAAATACTTTGTTCTTGAATGGCTCCAAGGGAACCACGGAGGGTCTTGGCGTTCGCCCGGCAAGCCATGCCGCGGGGTGCTGCAACTGCCCGTGCACAAGTTCGGGGTACTAGGGTACCCCTGTTCTAGTACACCGACAGGAGCCCCCGGGCCTGGGCCAGACACGGTGTTGAGCGCTGTTGGGCCAGGCCCAAGACAGGGCACGGGCACACGCGGACTGGGACACGCCGAATCCTGCTCCGTATCCACCGCGCTCTCCCATAATGGCACGCGTTGAATGCGACATCGTGGGAGAGATCGTGGGTGGTTCTTTATTCGGAAGGGCGAAACGTCCGCCCCGTCCCTCTTTATAAGCAGAGGAAACAGGGGCAGTTCGTTCCCCCTCGCTGGTTGCTACTACTCCATCTTCACGAAACTCCGCCGCTCCCCCCCTTCTTCTTGAAGCCGAGAGAGCAGCGCTCCGCCCCCCATTGCCACCAGCATCACCAACACCGTCGACCTCCCCCACCACCTCCGCCATGGCTCCGAAAGCCGACAAAGGAAAGGGCGTGAAGTCGGCCGAGGCGCAGCGGCTCGCAGCGCTGCGGAAGGAGCGGGCGATCTTCTCCCCCCAGCTCGGCGTGCAGGAGCTGAAGGAGTACTTCTACCTCTTTTGGGCGACGGAGACGCGGGCGCATCCGCGCACGAGGGTACTCCCGGCCGCTGCTTTGGAGCTGGCTCCAAACGGGTACCCCTTCTTCGCGCTGTTCTTCTATTGCGGGCTCTGCCCGCCCTTCTCGGAGTTCTTCTACGATATTATGAACACCTACGGCTTCCGCCTCCTTGACTTCACCCCCAACGCCGTTCTGACCATGGCAGTTTTCACACATTTGTGCGAAAACTTTGTCGGAGTCCACCCCAGTGTTGCCCTTTTCCGCCACTTCTTCATACCTCGGGTAGAGAGAGGAGAGCCGCTTGCCGGAGGGATCACCTGGATCTCGAGAGTCGGCAAGAAGGAGGCGTACTTGGAGGGTGAGCTCCGCAGCAAGTGGGATGAGTGGAGGGCGGAGTGGTGCTGGATCGTCGAGGAGAATCCGCAGCCCTTCACTGCCGTGCGCCAAGCTCCGATAGTGTGCGGCAATGACTAGAGCAACGTGGCCCCGGAAGACGAGAGGATGAAGATCGCCATTACTAGGATCCTTCGCCTCAGGCTTGCCGGGCTCACTTTAGGCGCTGTAGGCGCAGATTTCCTCCGCCGCCGCATCGCCCCCTGCAGGAGAGGGGGAGGCCCACCTGGGAATTCAAGAACTCGGCGGACATCATGAGACTGCGGCCGGGCCTCAACTACAACTTCACCGTCTTGGAGCTGGATGCAATGCTCCTGGAGTTGTTCAAACGCGACTCCCAGCACCCATTCACGCTGCCGAGGGGCATTGTTCCATTATGCAACAATTCTGCGCTTGACCGGATCCGCGCTATGATGCCGTTGTGTGATTCACACGGAATCGTTCCAACTTGGCAAGAGCCTGCGGATGACGTCGTGCAAGCGTTCTTCGACAACTTGGAAGAAGTGCCGGTCCACGCTGACGAGCAGAAGAGCCTCACCCGTGACACCACCAACGAGGAGCTGCAGCGCATCGCCACTAGGGCGGAAGAGGTTGCGGCCGCAGCTGCCGCGGGCGTGTTCGGGTTCACTGTGGAGGAGGCGGAGGCTGCAGAGGCGGCAAACCTTGCCGAGCGCGCGGAGTTTATTGGCGAGGAAGAGACTGCCGGCTCTGAAGCTGAGCCGAGCAAGGCCGGTGAGGAAGAGCCCGAGCCTTCAGAAAGCTTGCCGCAGGCGGAGCCCCCGGCCCCGCCAAGAAGGCGCCTTCGCAGGGCCGGGGACGCAGCGGGGCGGCAGCCGGGTCAACAGCTGCCAAGCCGTGCGACACGCTCTACTGCGGCAAGTAATGTTGCCGCGGGTGCGCCTCACACAGTAGCGGCAACTGGAGCGGGATCTTCCCGGGCCACCGCCACCGCCCCCGCCAAGCGAGCAAGGGATCCTACTCCTCCGCCTCGCTGCACCAGAGGGGAGCCGGACTTCAATCTTTCCGCGCTCAGCTCCGACGAGGAGGAAGAAGAGTAAGCTTCTTTCGTGCTCTTGTAGTTCTTCAATCTTGCTGTTTATATCTTGTATTTGACTTGCTTCAATTTGGACTCCTTTCTTTTCAGGACGCTGGCCCAGAGAGCGGCGAAGAGGGCCAAGGCCGTGGTGATTGTCATCGAAGATGACCCCATCGTGTCAGCAGGGGGTGGGTCTGAGACCACCTTGACGGACCCGGCAATCACTCCTCAAAGCAGCCTCCAGCGCAGCCCCCAGCGTAAGTTCATAGTTAGCTTTCTGCTGTCGGGCGCGCATGAGTGCTTTTTCCTTTGTTGATATCTTGCTTGTTGACTTGTGTAGGAGCAGAGCAGCCACATCAGGAGCGCCCGGAAGCTGGTCCCGAAGTGCCATCTGCTTCGACTATGCCGCCAGGGGAGGGGTTCCCGGTAAGGGAGCGCTCTCCGGCAAGGGAGAACTCTCCGGCAAGGGGCAGCACCGTCGATCCTGCGGCGGCCGAGACCGCAACTGCAGATCTTGGCACAGGAGCGGGAGCGACTCGACGAGGAGCGCACGGCCTTCCTTCTCGAGAAGGCCGAAGCTGAGGAGGAGCAAAGGCTGGCCGCCGAGAAGCAGTCCGCGTGAGAAGGTGAACTAGTGCAGCGGAAGGCCAACCTCGACAGCTACGAGGAGGAGCTCGCCGAGCGCGAGCAAGCACTTGGCGGGGCGCTCAAGGAGGCAAAGGACGCTGCTGCAACCGCAGAGGCTGCCAAGAAAGAGCTGGAGGAGAAGGTGTCGCAGCTAGAGACCAACATTGGGAAGAGCGGCGAGGAGCTTGCCGCGCTCAAGCGTGAGCGTGAGAAAGATGCTGCTGCCCACGGTGAGCTGCAAGGTCTTCTCGCTGAGAGGGGCAAGGAGCTCAGCGCCGCCAAGGATTCCAATGCAGACCTGGAGCTGAAGCTGGCCACGCTGACGCAGACGCTGGAGGCCGCCAAGGAGCGGGAGAAGACCTTGTCGGAGAAGGTCAAGGCTGATGCGGCGCTGCTGGAGAGCATTGCAGTTACCCAGAACTCGTTCAGAGACACTGTGGAGCACTGGACCGAGGGTCTGGTGAATATTGCCGCAGTCATCAACGAGGAGCTGGTGCAGCTGGGGATGGAGGACTTTGGGTATCCCTCCGACGAGAATCTCCAACCCAGCGCCAAGCTCAGCCTGTTCTTCAAGGGCGTGGCGACGGCACTCCAGTGGCTCCGGGAAAGGATCCCAAAGCAGCTGGCCGACGAGTCGCGCAAAATCTGCACTGGGGTTCTCCAGAAGGTGCTGATGAAGGTGGCCTTCCGCAATCCAGGCCTCAGCTTCACCAACGTCCTCAAGTCCTTGCCGCCAGACGCCGATCGGGACGCACTCAAGGCCCTTGTCGCACCCATTGTGGACAAGGTGAGCGAGATCAAGAGGGTCGAGGGCGGACGCGTAGACTAGGCCGCCCATTTCTTCTTTTCCCTTGTCGCTGCTAATCATGTTATGAAAACATTCTGTTAGAGCTGCGACAAGTTATCTTGAAATATAACTTAATTTCCGTTATCAATTGCTATGTTATTTCCTCTACTAGATTCCTTCCTTTGTATGCTTTTACCCTACGCTTCTAGGGAACCTGTCGGCGCAGGCGCCCGAGCCGCGAGCGCTGAGTGCGGAACTTCAGCAGCCTGCTGGCGGCGCTACTTCCGACAAGAAACCTTGTCGCGACTAGATGCAGCACACTTAAGTTGTTGAGCGGACTCGAAACAAAGTAAGGACGCAACTAGCCACGAGTTGGTTCCTCCGCGCACAGGTTTTCCATACAAAGCAGGGTCGTTCGAGGAAGATAACTCAAAAAAATTTTAAAAATTGATTGCTCAAACTTTGGCAACTTAGCTTTTCTGTCGTTTGCTTCCTGGCAAGGCAGAAATTTGCTCGAACGACGCCTGCTCCATACCACAATCTTCTCCTTCCCCCCCGGCAAACATGTGTGCGAGGGAACCCTCTTTTCCTTTGTTGAAAAAGAAGAAAGAAGAGAAAATAATAATATGGAGCCCTTCGGCTCGTTACTGCTTACCGGATGTAGGTGCTGCACAAAGTGTCAGATAACACATGTAAGAAAGAAACTAATGCATGAAATGGACAAGTTGTGCGGAGCACATGGGGTTCTATTAATGCACGGGATCTGCGCCCGGCTTTGTACAAAGGATTACATGCAACAGCGGCAGGACTTGTACAAAAGGTGGTTGCCGGAACGGGGTTCCGGCAACCGCGCCCTATGGGAAAAACTTATGAAGATGTTCTATGTTCCAGGAGTTGCTCACCGGAATGCCATCTTCGGTCTCAAGGCGGACAGCGCCGGGCCTTGTGACTCGTCTCACCCGATAAGGGCCTTCCCACTTCGGCGTCAACTTGTTGGAATTCTTAGCGGACTGAACGCGCCGAAGAACAAGGTCGCCTTCCTCGAAGCTTCTGGCCTTAACTTTGCGGCTATGGTAGCGGCGCAAAGCTTGCTGGTATCGAGCAGCTCGTACAGCAGCCTGAAGACGATCTTCCTCAAGGAGCAGCGCATCGTCTTGTCGCAGCTGTTCTTGCTCAAGCTCATCATAAGCGAGCACTCGAGGCGATCCGTATACGAGTTCCGTGGGGAGAACTGCCTCTGCTCCATAGACTAGAGCGAAAGGTGTCTGGCCAGTGGCTCGATTTGGCACCGTTCTGATCGACCAAAGAACCACCGGCAGCTCCTCGATCCAGTTTCTTCCGCACTTGCGCAGCCTGTCGAAAGTTCTGGTCTTGAGCCTGCGCAGCACTTCAGCATTTGCCCTCTCTACTTGACCGTTGCTTCTCGGATGAGCAACAGAAGCGAAGCAGACCTTGGCGCCAAGGTCTTGGACGTACTGCATGAAGGTGCGGCTCGTGAATTGTGTGCCGTTGTCGGTGATGATCCTGTTAGGGATCCCGAAATGGCAAACAATTGACCTGAAGAACTTGACTGCTGACTGTGCTGTCACCTTCCTCACTGCCTGCACTTCCAGCCACTTTGTGAACTTGTCGATTGCGACGTACAAGTACTCAAAGCCCCCGATAGCTCGGGGGAAAGGGCCGAGGATATCGAGCCCCGAGACCGAAAATGGCCAGGATAAAGGGATCGTCTGGAGAGCTTGAGCTGGCTGGTGTATCTGTTTGGAGTGGAACTGGCACGCTTCACACTTGGTTGCTTGTGCAGTTGCATCCTGGAGGGCTGTCAGCCAAAAGAAACCTTGCTGGAAAGTGCTCTTGCGCCAATGTGGTGGCCACATATGCCTCCATGTATCTCTGCCAACAGCTTTTGTCCATCTTCCCGGCAAATACACTTCAATTTCACACCATTGAGTCTTCTTCTGTACAGTATGCTATCGACAAACTGGTACATACTTGACTGCCGGGCTACTTTTTCCGCTTCTTCTTGCTCTTCGGGAAGTTCTCCTGTCTGAAGGAAATGGACAATCTGCTGTGCCCATGCTGGAGCTTGTGGCTCGACAACAAGGACTAAAGGCACATCTGCTGCTGCGGGAACATCCGCTTCTACGGCAAGGACTTGCGGCCCTGCCGGAGCTTGATGTTCCCCGGCAAGCTTGTCGGAGCAAAACTTGTCGGGAGCGTCTTCTTCAACGGAACAAACCATAAGGCTTGCCGGAGCAGACTGCCCCTCAGCAACCTTGGTCTTGATCTTGGTGACTTTCTTGGTGGCTTCGGGGAGCTCTGCCGGAAAGTAGTCACTAGAAATCAACTTCCTCTTCTTGCCTTGTCCAGTTGATGGTGTTACGGATGGTTGAGTCAACTTGAGCACAAAGATCCCTGGTTCCACAGGTAACTTTAGTGCGGCGCACTTTGACAGGCCATCAGCAATGTCATTCTGAGCTCTTGGGATATGCTCCATCTGTAGGCCGTCAAAGTGCTCTTCTAGTTTCCTCACTTCATCAACATATGCTTCCATCAATGGACTCTGGTAGTTCTTGTTCACTTGGCGGACGACAAGCTGTGAGTCACCCCTGACAATGAGCTTCTTGATCCCAAGGTCTGCTGCAATTCTGAGACTGGCAAGCAATCCTTCATACTCTGCAGTATTGTTGGTTGCTTGCTCCTTGGGAAAGTGCATCTGGACTACATACTTGAGGTGCTCTCCGGTGGGCGCGACAAGCAGCACGCCCGCACCGGCGCCTTGCAGCAAAAAGGCACCATCAAAGTACATCAGCCACTCTTTGCTTGCCTCTTTGACTGGGATGCTCGTCTCTGGAATTTCTTCATCTGGTGTTGGCGTCCATTCTGCTATGAACTCTGCCAATGCCCTGCTTTGGATAGTTGAAGTGCTCTCAAACTTGAGGCCAAAGCTTGACAGTTCCAGCGCCCACTCGACGATCCTGCCTGTTGCTTTTGGATTTTGCAGTATCCTCTTCAGCGGAAAGCGAGTGACGACTATGATCTCATGTGCTTGGAAGTAATGCGCAGCTTTCTCGAGGCCATGAGGAGGCCGAAAAGCAGATTCTGCACACCAGAGTACCTTGATCTAGCCCCCTGTAGAAGGGAACTGACAAAGTAAACTGGACGCTGCACCATTCTCTTCTGCATCTTATCATGCTCCTGCGTAGATCCATCTCTGTCGGGACCAGAGCTTGTCGGCGAAGCCCCCTGCTTGTCGCTAGATGCGTCTGCCGTGGTTGCTGGATCATCATCTGCCTCCCTCTCCGCCACTAACGCAGCACTAACCACTTGATTGGTTGCCGCTATATACAGCAGCAACTTCTCTTGCGGCTTAGGTGCGACAAGTATTGGAGTGGAGGACAGGTATCTCTTCAAGTCCTGCAGCGTAGCCTCCACCTCCGGAGTCCATTTCATTGGACCTGCCTTTTTCAAAATTTTGAAAAATGGCAGGGCGCGCTCAGCAGATCTAGAGATAAACCTGCTGAGAGCAGCCACGCAACCGGCAAGCCTTCGTACATCCTTGACGCGCTTTGGTGCTTCGATCTGCTCAATGGCCTTGATCTTGTCGGGATTGGCCTCAATTCCCCGCTAAGACACGAAGAACCCGAGAAGCTTGCCGGATGGGACTCCAAACACGCACTTCTCGGGGTTAAGCTTGAGGTTGATCTTGCGCAGATTCGCAAATGTCTCATCTAAATCTTGAACCAGGGTCGCCCTGTTCTTGCTTTTGACCACTATGTCATCCATGTAGGCTTCCACATTTCTGTGCATCTGCGGCTCAAAAGCGTGGTGGACTACCCTTGCGAATGTTGAACCAGCATTCTTCAAACCGAAAGGCATCCGTACGAAGTAGTACGTGCCACAGGGGTGATAAATGCGGTTTTCTCTTCATCCTCTTCGGGCATGAAGATCTGATGGTATCCTGAGTATGTATCAAGAAATGAAAGCAAATCACATCCGGCTGTGGAGTCAACAATCTGGTCAATGCGTAGCAAGGGAAATGGGTCTTTGGGACAAGCTTTATTAACATCAGTGAAGTCAATACAAAGTCTCCATTTCCCGTTAGCCTTGCGCACACAACAGGATTGGCCAACCACGTGGGATGGAGCACTCCTCTGACAAGGCCTGCTGCTTCCAACTTCTTGATTTCTTCTGCGATGAATTCTTGGCGCTCCACTGCCTGCTTCTTGACTCTCTGCTTGACGGGCCGCGCATGAGGACAGACGGCAAGGTGGTGCTCAATTACTTTCCTGGGAACACCGGGGATATCAGACGGTTGCCACGCAAACACGTCGACATTTGCCCGCAGGAAACCAACGAGCGCGCTTTCCTATTTGGGGTCAAGAGTGGCGCTGATGGTGAAGGTACCACCAGCGCCGTCCTCCTTGGCGGACACCTTCTTGGTCTCAGGTTGCCGCGGAGGTGGCGGTCACCGACAAGCAGGACGGCACCAACAAGCAGTATTGCAAGATCCACCGTACCAAGGGCCATGATCTCCAGAACTGTAAGAAAGTCGAACAGCTTGTTGAGCAACAGAAAGCTGAATACGAGCGGCGTGACAAGGAGAAGGCCCAGGAAGGTGCTGGGGGATCCGGCAAGAAATGTCCCGGCCGAGGAGGACACCGCAGCAAGGCCAAGCAGCGGCAAGGAGACAGACCTCCTCGCGGCCGCGAAGAGGATGAAGATGACAACGACGATGAAGACATGGTTGATGAGGAGACTGATGAGCAGGAGTTCCAGAAAGCCACAGAGGTCCTGTGCGTTGACGGTGGTGCTTCTCTGCACACCTCGCGCCGCCAGCTCAAGCAGTGGGAGCGGGAAGTTAATGCAGCAGAACCACCCGTCGAGTCACGCAAGCCTCTGAAATGGTCCAACACGCCTATCATCTTTGATATTGAGGACCACCCTGATCGCATAACCGCGGTCGGGTGCTTCCCGATGTTGGTTTCACCAACAATCCGCAACCTCAAGGTCACTAAGATGCTAGTTGATGGCGGGGCCGGCTTGAACCTAATCTCCTCCATGGTGCTCCAGAAACTCCAGATCCCTGACAGCGAGCTCGAAGAGACCGGTACATTTCAAGGAATCAACCCGGGAAGAAGCAAGCCGAAGGGAAAGATCATGTTGCCGGTAACATTTGGCAGCGAGCTGAATTTCAGGACTGAGAGGGTCACATTTGATGTTGCTGACTTTCCATTACCTTACAATGGAATCGTTGGCCGTCCAGTGCTCGCCAAGTTCATGGCAGCCTCTCACTATGCGTACAACATACTAAAAATGCCAAAGATGTCGGGGGAAACTGATCCACGAACACCTATGGGGCCGGCGGACCGGGCCCCTTTCGGTTCGGCGGGGGGCGGAGATCGCACGAAGAGCAGATCGAGGCGAAGCACATGAGCAGTTTACCCAGCTTCGGAGCTCTCCGGAGAGATAACACTCCTACTGCTGCTTGTCTGGTTGTATTATCTTGTGTTCTTGCTCTAGAGAGAGCATAGTGTTTTCTGGGTTACGAATGAGTTGGACCGAACCCCCCCTACGTTGCGCATGGGCCTCCTTTTATATGCTCAAGGGGTCACCGACAGGTGGCAACGCAGAGAAGGGCACGAATGTAAAAAGCGAGGTGGTTGGTACAGTTACTTGTACAGTGCACCCTACCTAACCCTGACGGCAGGGGACAAGGGTATTAAATGCCCATCTGAGTCGCCCAAACAGTGCAGAAAAGGACCGTTAGGGATGCCACCATTCGCCACGATGGCGGTCTTGTCAGCTTCGCATGTCACTGTGCACCGCTGGCTGCACAGCCTCCCGCCACGCGCGCCTGGAGAGGCCCCCAGAGCGACACGTTGGTGGATGCGCTGGAGCGAGGGCACAGAGTGGCCACCTGCCGCGGCAAGCGCCTTGCCGCTGCTGTTATCTTGTCGGGTCCGGACGCTTGTCGCTCACCGGGCCTCGAGGTACCTTGGTCGGTCTTCCCGGCAAGCTCCTCTTGCCGGGGCCTTGTCTCCTGAGCTTAAATACTTTGTTCTTGAATGGCTCCAACGGAACCACGGAGGGTCTTGGCGTTCGCCCGGCAAGCCTTGCCGCGGGGTGCTGCAACTGCCCATGCACAAGTTCGGGGTACTAGGGTACCCTTGTTCTAGTACACCGACACCGCCGTTCCCGCGGCCTCCCCTGAGCGTGGCTGGATGTGCCCATGCACGGGCTACCCGTCGGTGGCCTCCGTGTGCCAAACCATGGCCTCCAGCTCATTCCGGCGAACTTCCGTCGTAGCTCGAGGTCGTCACTGGCGAAACTCTGGCGGCTGACATGGCGCGTGATTAGCTGCTAACCCTGCGCTTAATCCACCCCCCTAAGCCACTGACTATGGGCCCCAGTGCTTGGTCAAACCCTGGTCAGCTGGGTTTGACTCGGGTTTAGCCCCGGTGTCACTGACGTGTGGCCCCCACACGTCAGGTTTGACCTGGTCAGCCCTGCTGATACCTCTGTGATGTCATGCTGACGCAATAATGATTTTTTCTGGATTTTAAATAATATAGAGAATTCTAGAAATTGATATAAACTTCAAAAATTCATAGAAATTCAACTGTAGCTCAGATTGAAATAATCTATATATGAAAAATGATCAGAAATATTCAATCTGTCCATCTGTACTATTTTCATGCATGACAAACCGACCTATACATGCTGTATATATGAAAACACACTTATGGCATATTTAAGAGCTTAATTTGGAGTTGTATTTGAACCCTTGGCTCAAATGGACTTCAACCAAATAATTGCTAGATGCTTCAACTCAAAGAATATCACATATTGATGCCATGATCATGCATCATATTGTTGCATATACTTGTGTTTGATTTTCGACACCGTTCCTTCTTGATAGGTTCTGCTCCGGAGATCGATCCAGAGTACCTGTCAGAGGAGCAGTGCCCCCCTGTTGATCTACCAGGAAAGCAAACCCCCTTGTTCATTCCGATACAATCCCACTCTCTCGCTCCTGCTCCCTTTTACTGCATTAGGAAAAAACCGATTCAACTGCTACTTTATGTTGCGGTTGTTGAACCCATCCCTCTGCATGACCTGTCATTGCCACAGTAAATAGTTGAAACCCACTAGCATGTGTAGGAGTTGCTTGAGCCATGTTGTGTTCTTTCCATGCCATGCCTGCTATTGCTTAGAGTATGTCAGGTCTGATTCATTGGGAATAAATTGGAGTACAGTGCTATGTTTTGATGTTGAGAGTTAAGCGTGTGAACACGATTTGGTAAAGGTAGCGGTGAGAGGCCATGTAGGAGTACATGGTGGGTTGTCTCACTGCAACCTTCCCTAAGAACTGAGTTCTGTGTATGTTGTCCAAGGACTAGCTACTACCACATATTGGGTTCCGGTAACTCGACCCCTCTCGACTTATTAGCCAACTTGATCTCTGTCCAGGAATTGCAAATAATTTCTGGTGTTCATAGGTAGTGCTATTTTTCTACCGAGTGGCACCCGGCAGGGTGGACTTGGGACAGACTAGGCACACATGGCCCGGTGTACCGAGTGGCACCCGGATGGTGGGCTCGGGAACCCTGTACACATCGTTTGGGGCCGTGAGCGAAACCCCGGCCGGATCTCCTTGCGGATGGAACCCGAATAGGCGATAAACCTGGATTAGAGTCTTGTTTCGCTAGTCAGGTCATGGCCAACACCCTCGCCAGGCTTCCGCTTGAAGGTTGCCGAGATACATGACGTGTATATGGTGATAAGTGGTGAGAGCGTGTGTGAAGAAGTACACCCCTGCATGATTATCATGATCTATTCGAATAGTCGTGTCCTCGGTTATGGACTTCTTGGATGCTTACGTGGTCCATAGAAAACTTAAAGTGGATACTCTAAAATGCTCAAGACAAGTGTGAGTGCTACGGATGGCCTTCTCGTGGAGAGACGAGGATGAATCCATAGTAGTGTATTGATGTGGTGATTAGTGGACTCGTGTGTGCTGCCTCATCTGAAAGAAGTTTCTCGTTGTCGTAGAACAGGATAGCCACTGAGTCAAAGCTGGCTTGCTGCAACTACACCCCACATTACCTTCTTGATACAAATGCATGTATGATAGGATCTGATGTAAGTCTTGCTGAGTACCTTTGTACTCACATTTGCTTTATTTATGTTTTGCAGATGAGACATCTGTCTCACTAGTAGCACCGCTTGGACTTCGATGAGTAGCTTGTTACGTCAGCTACGATCTTGTACCCTTGGGAGGGACTTGTAGATAATCAGGCTTCCCAGCCTTTTTTTTGTAGTTGTCTGTACTCAGACATGTAATGCTTCTGTTGTTTGTATGCTCTGAATGATGGGTCATGTGACCCCTGTTTGTGTTTAATGCTATGTGGCTCTTCTGGGCCTTTATCTATATGAGTTTGCGTTATGTTGTGATGCCATGTTGTACAGCACATACTTGCATGTTATGCATACGTGTGACGTGTATTGCTATGTGTGGGATCCGACAATCTAGTTGTTTATCCTTGGCAGCCTCTCTTATGGGGAAATGTAGTCTAGTGCTTCCTTGAGCCATAGTAGTCCGCTACAGCCCGGTTCACCGGAGTCCTGCTAGCCCAGCACTACTGCTCAGGACACTTGACTGGCCGGCATGTGTTTCACTTCTTTCATGTGTCTGTCCCTTCGGAGAAATGTCACGCGGTGACATCCGGAGTCCAGCCTAGCCTGCTACAGCCCGGGTTCCCGGAGTCCTGTTAGCCCAGTGCTACAGCCCGGATTCACACGCTGCTGACCGACATGCTCGATGTGAATCTTGTATGCATGTCCCCATAGGTTAGTGCCGTTTTGGGTTCACGACTAGCCATGTCGGCCCGGGTTCTCTGTCATATGGATGCTAGAGACACAATCATATACGTGAGCCAAAAGGTGCAAACGGTCCCGGGCCAGGGTAAGGCAACACCCGTGGGGATACCGTGCGTGAGGCCGCAAAGTGATATGAGGTGTTACCGGCTAGATCGATGTGACTTGGTATCGGGGTCCCGACAGCTTTGGTATCAGAGCCTGACTGCCTGTAGGATTGCCAAGCCAACCTGGTCGAAGTTGGGTCTGGAAATTCTTTAGCTATATAGGGGAATTGATTGTGGAAGGGAACGTAAGGCTCTTTTTACTCCTTATACCTCATGCCCTTCTGATCTGAGTCGTCCTATCTTTCCTACGGGGTTAAGGAACTAGGCTTTCTCTTCCGTCTATCAGGATCACGTGTTACTACTCCGTAGTCTCTAAGGTTTGGTTGATCTGAGTGATATCCCAGTTTGAGTACCTCCGGTGTAGCATGTTTAGCAATATCTCAGAACCTTGAGTGATGATGTTGAGTATGGTGCTACCCCGTCTTTTGCAGAATGTCTCATTTCGAGCATTTTACTGCCGTTATGCTGCCGGAATTGTCCTAGGAGTTCAAGAGATAGTATTTTTCCTCGTACTATATTCTACATCCTTATGATGATGCTGAATCCATCCTTGTTTCCTTGGTTGGTTCTTCAGGATGTCGTCAGTTAACCGAAGTTCTGTTGCTCGTAGCCGGAACCACGGAGATGGTAGGGATGAGGATCCTCCCGACCAGCCTTCGTTGGCAGAGTTCATGTTAGAGATGGAGAAGAACAAGCGAGAGTCTAACCGCTTGTTAGCACGTATTGAGGAGAACACCTCCCATCAGCACAAAGAGTCAGCGTCCATCTATGATTTCATTGGTCTGAAACCACCTACCTTCCATCATTCCATTGAACCACTCGATGCAGATGACTGGCTACGTAGTATCACACACAAGCTGCGCTCTGCGGACGTAGCTGAAAGTGACAAGGTCACCTACGGTGCTTATCATCTGGAAGGTCCTGCTAGTCTTTGGTGGCAGAACTATGAGGCTATGCTTCCAGCTGGCCAGATACCTACCTGGAGAGATTTTACTAAAGCCTTTCGTGAACATCACATTCCTCAAGCCCTCATTGATCGCAAGAGAGAAGAGTTCTGTAGTTTCACCCAGAGTAAGATGGTTGTTGATGCTTACAGTAGAGAGTTTGAGAACCTTGCCCGCTATGCTACAGAAGAGGTGTCCACGGACGCCAAGAAGCAGGCTAGGTTCCGGAAGGGTCTCAACCCCAAGTTGCGTCATGATCTCCACTTGCATCATTGCAATACATTCCAGGCTCTTGTGAACAAGGCCATTAATGCAGAGACAGCTCAACTCACTTAGGAGGAGTCTTGTAAGCACACTCGTGGTTTGGGTTCTTCTTCCGGTTTTACTTCACAGAAGCACCAAATTTGGGTTCCGAATTCCGCTCTTCCACCCGGTTATACACCAAGGCCATCTTGTGTGCCACCTCACCCAGTTCAGTTACATGCTCCACCCAGGCCTATTGATAGACCGCTTGTCAAAGTGGGTCCACATCCTACTTCAGGGACTTGTTTCACCTGTGGAGAGCCAGGACACTATGCACGTGACTGCTCTCAAACCAATTATGCTCCACCCCAACCTGAGAAGTCTGTTGGCCATGGTAAGCCATCACGCAAGATGATTAGTGTCAAGTCAGCTCCCACTAAATGTGGATGTGTGCATCACGTCTCAGCTAAAGACGCTCATGATGATCCGGATGTTGTTCTTGGTACACTCCTTGTCAACTGTCATCCAGCTTCGGTTCTGTTCGATACCGGAGCATCTCACTCCTTCATCTCTGAAGGCTATGCTCGTTTGCACGACATGTCATTTTGTGCTGTGCCAACTCCACTTGAAATCCAAACTCCAGGGTCTAGATGGCAAACTACCAGAATAAGCCACGGTAATGAAATCCTTGTTGACAGACTTGTATTCCTTGCATCACTTATAGCCCTCAAGTCTACAGATATTAACATCATCTTGGGTATGGACTGGATGAAAGCTCATTATGCCAAGATTGATTGTTACACAAGGTCTGTTCAGCTTACACACCCATCTGGCAAGATAGTCACCGTCTCCACTAGAGTTGCAAAGCGTTAGGTCTATTCTCTTAATGCCAACCCTCTTCCAGACCTTGAAGATATTCCGGTAGTCCGTGACTTTCCAGATGTCTTTCCAGAGGAACTGCCAGGTATTCCACCTGACAGAGATGTAGAATTTGTCATAGATCTTATCCTAGGAACCGCTCCTATCTCTAGGAGACCTTACAAGATGGCACCCTTAGAACTAACTAAGCTTAACAACTTGATGAATCCTTGCAAAAGGGTTTCATCCGTCCTAGTTCTTCTCCCTGGGCTTGCCCCATTCTCTTCGTCAAGAAGAATGATGGTACGGACCGGATGGTTGTAGATTATCGTCCCGTTAATTTGGTCACGATAAAGAACAAGTATCTGCTCCCCAGGATCAACGACCTGTATGATCAGCTCGTTGGATCCTCGGTCTTTTCCAAGATGGATTTGAGGTTAGGCTACCACCAAATCAAGATCACAAATGGGGACATTCCTAAGACAACTTTTGTCACTCGTTATGGCCAGTACGAGTACACCGTCATGTCCTTTGGTCTAACCAATGGTCCAGCTACATTCTCTCGCTTGATGAACTCGATCTTCATGGAGTACTTAGATAAGTTCGTCGTGGTTTACCTCGATGATATTCTTATTTACTCGAAGAACGATGAAGATCACGCCGAACACCTTAGACTTGTGCTAGAAAAACTCAGAGAGCACTGCCTTTATGCCAAGTTCTCCAAGTGCGAATTTTGGTTGCCAGAAGTGACCTACCTAGGCCACGTGATCTCAGGTAAGGGCATTGCCGTCAATCCCGAGAGAGTTCAGGCCGTTCTTGATTGGACTCCGCCTGAAACAGTTAAGCAAGTTAGGACTTTCCTTGGATTAGCCAGTTATTGTCGCCGCTTCGTTGAGAACTTCTCCAAAGTGGCCAAACCTCTCACGGAACTTCTTAAGAAAGATAAAAAGTTTGAGTGGTCCCCACAGTGTGAGCACAATTTTCAGGAACTGAAAAATGCCTGACTTCTGCTACCATACTTGTGCCACCGGATTTCACTAAGGACTTTGTTATCTATTGTGATGCCTCACGACAGGGACTAGGTTGCATTCTTATGCAAGATCGCCATGTGATTGCCTATGCATCTCGACAGTTGCGTCCACATGAGGAGAATTATCCTACACATGATCTAGAGCTTGCAGCCGTAGTCTATGCACTTAAGACCTGGCGACATTACCTTCTCGGTAAACGTTGTGAGATTTACACCGATCACCAGAGCCTCAAGTATATCTTCACCCAACCAGATTTGAACCTTAGGCAAAGACGTTGGTTGGAGTTGATCTCAGATTACGACTTAGGGATTACCTACACCCCGTGCAAGGGAAATGTCGTGGCTGATGCACTAAGTCGTAAGTCCTACTGTAACAATCTCATGTTGCAGCAGGGCCAACCACTTCTTCATGAGGAATTCTGTAAGCTTAACCTTCACATTGCTCCTCATGGATTCCTTTCTACCTTGGTGGCGAAACCTACTCTTGTCGATCATATCATAGAAGCCCAGAAGCATGATACGGGGATTACCCGGATCAAGAGAAACATTGCTAAGGGCATTGCTGGTAGTTTCTCTATAGATGATCGAGGTGTTGTTTTCTTCAGGAATCGCCTGGTGGTCCCCAAGAAGCAGCATCTTCGGCAATTAATCCTTAAGGAGGCTCATGAATCTCCTCTCATGATTCATCCCGGTAGTACTAAGATGTATCAAGACCTACGCCAGAGGTTCTGGTGGACTAGGATGAAGAGAGAAATTGCTCAGTTTATTGCTAACTGCGACGTTTGTCGTCGCGTTAAGGCAGAACATCAAAGGCCTGCTGGCACCCTTCAACCTTTAGCTATTCCTGAGTGGAAATGGGATAAAGTTGGTATGGACTTCATCACCAGCTTTCCCAGGACCAAGAGAGGGAATAATGCTATCTTCGTAGTCATTGATCATCTTCCCAAAGTGGCTCACTTCCTACCTATTCGAGAGAGTATCACTGCTAGTCAGTTTGCTGACTTATATATTTCTCGAATAGTGTCACTTCATGGTGTCCCACTAGAGATCAATTCAGACCGTGGTAGTCTCTTCACTTCTCATTTCTGGGAGAGTTTCCAAACTGCCATGGGCACCCATCTTTCCTTCAGTACCGCTTTCCACCCTCAATCAAGTGGTCAGGTGGAAAGGGTCAACCAAATTCTCGAAGACATGCTTAGAGCTTGTGTTATCTCATTCGTTATGGATTGGGAGAAGTGTCTTCCCTTCGCCAAGTTTGCTTATAACAATAGCTACCAATCCAGCCTCAAGAAAGCTCCTTTTGAGGTTCTGTATGGACGAAGATGTCGAACACCTTTGAACTGGTCAGAAACCGGTGAAAGACAATTCTTTGGACCGGATATGATCCAGGAGGCAGAAGAGCAAGTTCGCATCATTTGTGAGAATTTGAAGACAGCCCAATCTCGTCAAAAGAGCCAGTATGACCATAGTCATAAGGAAGTGGCTTATGAAATTGGCGACAAAGCTTACCTTCGTGTTACCCCTTTGAAGGGTACCCATCGATTCGGTATCAAGGGCAAGTTGGCTCCTCATTACATTGGTCCCTTTCTCATTCTCGCTAAACGAGGAGAGGTTGCCTACCAATTGGAACTACCCCACATCTTTCTCGAGTTCATGATGTCATCCACGTCTCTCAACTCAGGCGTTGCTTCTCGGATCCCATCCGCGGAGTGGACCACGAAACGCTTGATCTCCAAGATAACCTCACCTATTGAGAGTACCCTATTCACATGCTTGATCAAGCAGAGTGTGTCACTCGATGTCATAACATCAAGTTTCTCAAGGTTCAGTGGTCTCATCATTCTGAGAGAGAAGCTACCTGGGAGCGTGAAGATCGTCTTCGACTTGAGTACCCCGCTTTCTTTCTGCCAACTCCTGAATCATGGGACGAGATTTTTCCGAGTGGGGGCGAGTTGTCACATCCCTAGTTCTGGTATGACCTAGGCTAGCCTTCATGTTTGCATCATGTTTAAATTCCATTTAACTTTGAAATGGGGATTTGTGAAACCCTCAGAAATCATTTCTGAAAATGACCCAAGTAAAAATTGCTCCAAAAGGATCCAAGAAAATGCTCATGTTGCTCTCTGAAAATATTGGACAGAGATAAAAATGAAACCAATATTTTAAAGAGCTCATAAGTAATTATTTTGGGCATTTGGAATTAATCCAGTATTTATTTGCGTTGGATAAATATTTTTATATATACAAAATATTGTCCAATAATTCTGAATTTTGGTGAGGGGCTTTGGATTAAGTCCTTAGGTCCCTGCAAAATTTGACAGAATTAAATAAAATGATTTAGTATTTTTACTAAATCAGAAACAAATGTCAGAAAATAGAAAAGAAAACAATATGGAAAAATGCTTACCTGGGCCACCTCCGGCCTGGCACTGTGCCGGCCCAACTGTGCTGGCCCGGCCCACTGGCCACCGCACCGTCCTCCACCTCGCGCCAGTAGGCGAGGCGTGTGCCCGGTGCGCGCGCGCGCTCCGCGCGCCACGGCACCTGCCTGCCTGTCCTCCTCCACGTCGCCTGGATGCCCCGCGCGACGCCACGCGCCGCCCCGCACCTCTCTCCCTCTCTCCAGTGGCCTCCCCTCCTCTCTCTCGCCCTCCCCCGCGAACGCCCGAGTGCTGCCGTCGCCGCCGCACGCCGTTGCTGCAGCCACCGTGCTCCCCTCGCCTCGCTGCTGTGTCCAGAAGCTCCGCAACCTCTTTGCCAAGCCACGTGAGCGGACGCGCCCTGCAGCGGCTCCCCCGACCTCTTCTTCAACCTCGGTCCGCCGGAGATCCCCTTTGCCGCCCGCTCGCTCCGACACTTCCCCGAGCCAAACGAGCCGCCCATCCGACTCCCTGTGAGCTCCGCCATCTTCTCCCCTACTCCCCGCGCTCGTACGCTTCCTCTAGCCGCCTCCTCTACCGGAGCCGAGCTGCTCCGCAGCACGGGCTCGTCGCCGGTGATGCCCCGGTGACCAAATGGCCCCGCGCGTGTGTCCGTTGCACTCGCAACGACCAATGCAGCAACGCTAGCGTGACAACCAGCTTGTTTGCAAGCCGCAGCGCTAACCCCACACCCACCCGAGCTCCGGCCGCCGCCGCGAGCTCTGCTCCAACAAGCTCCACCGTTCCCGCGGCCTCCCTTGAGCGCGACTAGATGCGCCCATGCACGGGCTACCCGCCGGTGGCCTCCGTGTGCCAAACCATGGCCTCCATCTCATTCCGGCGAACTTCCGCCATGGCTCGAGGTCGTTGCCGGCGAAACTCCGGCGGCTGACGTGGCACGTGATTAGCTGCTAACCCTGCCGCTTAATCCACCATCTAAGCCACTGACTATGGGCCCCAGTGGTCGGTCAAACCCTGGTCAGCTGGGTTTGACTCGGGTTTAGCCCCGGTGTCACTGACGTGTGGCCCCCACACGTCAGGTTTGACCTGGTCAGCCCTGCTGACGCCTCTGTGATGTCATGCTGACGCAATAATGATTTTTTTGTGGATTTTAAATAATTCAAAGAATTCTAGAAATTGATATAAACTTTAAAAATTCATAGAAATTCAACCGTAGCTCAGATTGAAATAATTTATATATGAAAAATGATCAGAAAAATTCAATCTATCCATCTATACCATATTCATACGTGACAAACCAACCTCTACATGCTGTATATATGAAAACACACTTATGGCATATTTAAGAGCTTAATTTGGAGTTGTATTTGAACCGTTGGCTCAAATGGACTTCAACCAAATAATTGCTAGAGGCTTTAACTCAAACAATATCACATATTCATGCCATGATCATGCATCATATTGTTGCATATACTTGTGTTTGATTTTCGACACCGTTCCTTCTTGATAGGATCTGCTCCGGAGATCGATCCAAAGTACCTGTCAGAGGAGCGGTGCCCCCCTGTTGATCTACCAGGCAAGCAAACCCCCTTGTTCATTCCAATACAATCCCACTCTCTCGCTCCTGCTCCCTTTTACTGCATTAGGAAAAAACCAATTCAACAGCTACTTTATGCTGCGGTAGTTGAACCCATCCCTTTGCATGACCTGTCATTGCCACAGTAAATAGTTGAAACCCACTAGCATGTGTAGGAGTTGCTTGAGCCATGTTGTGTTCTTGCCTTGCTATGCCTGCTATTGCTTAGTGTATGTCAGGTCTAATTCATTGGGAATGAATTGGAGTAGAGTGCTATGTTCTGATGTTGACAGTTAAGCGTGTGAACACGATTTGGTAAAGGTAGCGGTGAGAGGCCATGTAGGAGTACATGGTGGGTTGTCTCACTGGAACCTTCCCTAAGAACTGAGTTATGTGTATGTTGTCCAAGGACTAGCTACTACCACATATTGGGTTCCGGTAACTCGACCCCTCTCGACTTATTAGCCAACTTGATCTCTGTCCAGGAGTTGCAAATAGTTTCTGGTGTTTATAGGTAGTGCTATTTTTCTACCGAGTGGCACCCGGCAGGGTGGACTTGGGACAGACTAGGCACACGTGGCCCGGTGTATCGAGTGGCACCCGGATGGTGGGATCGGGAACCCTATACACATCGTTTGGGGCCGTGAGCGAAACCCTGGCCGGATCTCCTTGCGGATGGAACCCGAATAGGCGATAAAACTGGATTAGAGTCTTGTTTGGTTAGTCAGGTCGTGGCCGACACCCTCGCCAGGCTTCCTCTTGAAGGTTGCCGAGATACATGACGTGTATATGGTGATAAGTGGTGAGAGCGTGTGTGAAGAAGTACACCCCTGCAGGGTTATCATGATCTATTCGAATAGTCGTGTCCTCGGTTATGGACTTCTTGGATGCTTACGTGGTACATAGAAAACTTAAAGTGGATACTCTAAAATGCTCAAGACAAGTGTGAGTGCTACGGATGGCCTTCTCGTGGAGAGACGGGGATGAATCCATAGTAGTGTATTGATGTGGTGATTAGTGGACTCGTGTGCGCTGCCTCATCTCAAAGAAGTTTCTCGTTGTCGTAGAACAGGATAGCCACTGAGTCAAAGCTGGCTTGCTGCAACTAAACCCCACATTACCTTCTTGATACAAATGCATGTATGATAGGATCTGATGTAAGTCTTGCCGAGTACCTTTGTACTCACGTTTGCTTTATTTATGTTTTGCAGATGAGACATCTGTCTCACTAGTAGTACCGCTTGGACTTCGACGAGTAGCTTGTTACCTCAGCTATCATCTTGTGCCCTTGGGAGGGACTTGTAGATAGTCAGGCCTCCCAGCCTTTTTCTTTTGTAGTTGTCTGTACTCACACATGTAATGCTTCCGTTGCTTGTATGCTCTGAATGATGGGTCATGTGACCCCTATTTGTATTTAATGCTATGTGGCTCTTCTGGGCCTTTATCTATATGAGTTTGCGTTATGTTGTGATGCCATGTTGTACAACACATACTTGCATGTTATGCGTACTGTGACGTGTATTGCTATGTGTGGGATCCGGCAATCTGGTTGTTTATCCTTGGCAGCCTCTCTCATGGGGAAATGTAGTCTAGTGCTTCCTTGAGCCATAGTAGTCTGCTACAGCCTTGTTCACCGGAGTCTTGCTAGCCCAGCACTACTGCTCAGGACACTTGACTGGCCGGCATGTGTTTCACTTCGTTCCTGTGTCTGTCCCTTCGGGGAAATGTCAAGCGGTGACATCCGGAGTCCTGCCTTGCCTGCTACAGCTCGGGTTCCCGAAGTCCTATTAGCCCAGTGCTACAGCCCGGATTCACACGCTGCTGACCGACATGCTCGATGTGAATCATGTATGCCTGTCCCCATAGGTTAGTGCCATTTTGGGTTCATGACAAGCCATGTCGGCCCAAGTTCTCTGTCATATGGATGCTGGCGACACAATCATATACGTGAGCCAAAAGGCGCAAACGGTCCCGGGCCAGGGTAAGGCAACACCCGTGGGGATACCGTGCGGGAGGCCGCAAAGTGATATGAGGTGTTACCGGCTAGATCGATGTGACTTGGTATTGGGGTCCCGACACAATGCCTCGGAAATGAATGAATAGAAGCTAGATTGTCGGAATAAGAGAATGGAGAAGGGAATGACAACTTCTACCACAATTGAATTTGGAAAGCATCTTTACAAGTTGGTTAGAATGGAGTTGTTGGAAAACTAACAACGAAAAGAATAAGCTTGTAGTGGGCTTATGAAAAACTTGATTGAGAGCACCAAAGATATGAAAAACTTCTTCCACCAAGATGATAAAGAGATAACTTGGATAATTATTAAGCACCCCAATTAGCAACATTCCTTAGGGAAGGCTTTAGGGGAAATCTTTACCAAGATAACTCCGGAAAGAATAAGATTGAAGCCTTGTAATGATTTAGATGAAGCTTCGTGCCGATATAACCACGAAGTGTTGCAACTCCGGAAAGAAAGATGAATCACTTGGAATAGAGAATTTCCTCATCATGGACAAACTCCGAAGGAATGGATTAATCACTTGGGTGAAAGAAGAATAAGAATTATGTTATGTTTATCCTTCATCAACTTAAATTGATGGCAAACAATGGATTTGGTATACTACTTATTCTTCTTGCAAGGATTGAGGAGAGTTATAGCACAAACTTGGGAAAACTTGAACAAACCACTGGTAGGATTTGTAAAGAATGAATTAATTGATATGAGAACAAATGAAGAGGAATCTTAAATGAACCACCGTAAGAATTGAAAACGATTGAAGAGAGAGAACGAAATGCCGGGAAGAATTAGGAAACAACGTAGATACTTGAGGGATTCAGATCCAAGAGAACGAAGAAATCATGAGCTTAATATAGATTAGTTGAACGAAGCACCGGTAAGATTTGGAGAACAAGCTGAAATTGAGAATGAAGAATATAATTGTTGAACCAACGATGAAAATGTTTTGAAGGCAATCTTGGAGAAGGAATATGACGTCAAACTTTAAACGAATTTGAGAATAACTCCGAAAATTTTAGAAGAGTCGGGTAAGATCCTGGGAAAAGACCTGTGGGTTAGGGCCCACTCAAAAGAGAACACCATTGAACGATTACTTGAAAGGGAGATTGCACCAGTTGATTTAAATGGCTTGAATGAGATATCAACCTCGAATTAGCTTTAACGGATTATGAATGCAAATGTGAATCTTCTAAGATATCTTCACCACTTCAGATACGAATAGACAGAGGTGAATGATTAAGAGGTGCACCGGCATGGGGAAGCATTTGAAACAAGGAAAGGGATATGATCAAAACCGAAAGCTTGCATTGAATCCATCGGCTAAGAACATAGAAGAAAAGAATGAAGAGACTTCACATCGATAAGATGGATACTTGATTACGAAATCTGAGTCCTTGAAGAAAAAAGGTGGGAGGGTGGCTAAAACAAATGCAACTTGGGACGGATGAAACAAACACAGTTGCAAAGAACTGCGAATTGATCTCACGAATGTTGAAATGATCGGATGCACTTGAAGAGAAGCACGCTGGTTGGAAAAGAATTGACATGACAATCTTGATTATCATGAAGGATTAGTATTCACATAGAAATATGAGAACACTGCTTAGGAAAGGTATGGAATCAACACTTGACATTGAAGCAACTCGAATACCACAACTCAAAACAAAACAAAGGATTTGGCTTGCAGAATAAGCCGGAAACAAACATATGATAGTGATTTCGTCCGAAATTTTTGTGATGGGGCCCACACGGGCTCGATCGTAGAACACCATCGTGTACAAGGCAGTGCACATTACATACGAAGCATCCCCGAGTCCGCATAGACAATGACTCTTTAAGAAACAATGAGACCACTGTAAAACTAACCATGGACGGGGGGACCACTAGACGCCGAACCCCAATCTCATATCATTCATTTGTCAAAAAGAGATCCTGGGTAACTACTTGAATTCCCACCTATTAACTCCCGAAACTTTCTGGTTATGCAATGTAGTGTTGGGGATACAGGGAGGCACAAATATCTCACACAACTAACAATCCGTACACTCCAACTGTATCAATCCTTCAACACATAACCAAGAAACCTTAGAAAATTGTGTACCTCAGACCTTCGAAAACATCTGATATACTATATGTGGCAATATATTTGATCGCTCTCCCTAGTACCGGGTGTCGTCAAATTACTCTCACCACAAAGAGTATAGAAGCGTTTTCGATGTCGGCGACCTCTGGTATTTCGGAACTGAAATGATTAGCACTGTGACAAAAACACCTTGGAGCTCAACTCCCCGGGACACTTCCACAACTCCTAAATGTCAGGAGGCACCAAGACAAAATTCCCGTCACAATGATATCGCAACGATCCAACAATACCTGCGTGATCCTAAAAAAATGAGTGAAAAAGAGGAGAGTGAAGTCAAAACATCTACGTCAGGAGTCCTCACCAAAGTGACGAAGGGATAATGAGTAAAAAGAATTCCTACTCTCCGATATAACTAGACACAAAATAGTTTTTTCTAGGCTCAACAACGGCAGCAGTTCGATCAATCAAGGGGGCTCCTAAGGTCGGTAAGGCTCTGATACCAACTTGTAGCACCCAAGTTTTGATTCTATCCCAATCACATGATGAATTCATGATTGGGGCACAACCGCATTTTGAGCACATAGCAAGGTGGATATCATTACAACATACCATGTACTGAATAGATGAGAATACAAGATAAAAGCTTACACTCGCCACAAGTTACAACATTCATACAACAGTACATCAATACATAGCAACCATCATACCAAAGAGCAGGATCTGACTACGAATGAAATCAAATGAAAAAGAAGAATGACATCCACCTTGCTAATCCCAGGTTCCTCGACCCGGAACCTATCCCTTGATCGAAGAAGAAGAAGCAGAAGAACTCCAAACAATCAAGCATCGCACTCGCATCAAGTCATCGCATTACTTGTACCTGGAACGGTTGTTGTTGTTGTAATCCATGAGCTATGAGGACTCAGCAATCCCATTACCATGGGTATCAAGACTAGAAAAGCTTAATGGGTATGGAATGGATAAGTGGTGAGGATGCAACAAGCGACTAAGCATAATATGGTGGCTAACTTACAAGTACAAGAATAAGATGAGAAACTATGCAAACGGTCGCAAACTAGTAATGATCAAGAAGTGATCCTAAACTACTTACGTTCAAACATAACCCAACCGTGTTCTCTTCTCGAATGCACCCAAAAAGAGACATCATGGTTACACATGCAGTTGGTGTATTTAGTTGAGTTTACTTCAAGTTTGCTACAACAAGATATTAACAAATTCCCATCTGCCACATAACCGCGGGCATGGCTCTCGAAAGTTTAAACCCTGCAGGGGTGTCCCAACTTAGCCCATGACAAGCTCATGATCCGCCGTGACAATCCTCCATCGTGGGACCCTTCGATCAGACTCGGAATCCCGGTGCACAAGTGATTTCGACAATGGTAAAATAAAACCAGCAAGACCACCCGCTGCGTCGATACCCTGATAGGAGCCGCGTGTATCTCATTCTCAGGACAACACCGTCTATGCATAGTGGACGATAGCCAATAATACCATCACGTTGCCCTGAGGTGGCAGCGCCTACTGCTAGGTAGATGGACCAACACTCATGAGGAGCACTGGCCCGGGGGTTGATTAAGAAACCCCGGGTGCTAGCCGGTCCCTATTCAAGTTTTAGTTGTTATAAGGATAATGGTATAACCAATGTTGGGCCTTGCTAAAAGAGTTCTATTCAAAGTGAACTGTCAAGAGGGGCCCATAAACTGTCACCATGTTAGGGATGCAAAATCAAGGAACATAACACCGATATGACGGAAACTAGGGCAGCAAGAGTGGAGAAAAACACTAGGCAAAAGGCCGAGCATTCCACCCTTTACCAAGTATATAGATGCATTAATTAAATAAGAGATATTATGATATCCCATGATATCCATGTTCCAACATGGAACAACCTGCAACTGCACCTGCAACTAGCAACACTATAAGAGGGGCTGAGCAAAGCGGTAACATAGCCAAACAACGGTTTGCTAGGATGGTGGAAAAGGTTAGAGGCTATCATGGCAATTTCGGAGGCTTGATAACAACTGGTAGGTAGCGCGACATAGCAATACAATCGAGACAACTAGCAAAGCAAAGATAGTAGCGAGATCCAAGGTGGCGGTCATCTTGCCTGAAATCTCTCTAGGAAGAAGACCAAGTCCATGAAGTAGTCAAACCAATGTAGCCGAACGAATCCTCACACTCGCAACATAACTGGAACTATCAAGGAGAAGCACAACCGGAAAGAAGCAAACATCATGGTAAACATACATATCATAACCATGGCATGATGCACAATCAAGTATGATGCATGTCCGGTTTAATGAGGCATGGCATGGCAAAGTGCAACAAACAACACTACAAGTTATGTGGAGCTCAATATGCTACGAGTTGCATATTGACAAAACACCACATTCTATCATTTAGTTCGCTCTCGTTTATGTACGCAGCAATATTAAATGTTATTAAACATGACAAGAGGGTGAAGCATAATAAAACTACCTATCTAGGCCAGTTTAAATGAGGCCGGAACAACAAGCAACAATTCGGGAAAACCCCATGTGCATATTTCAAATTTTCTACTGTTCTGCCCTATACACTATTTTAGAGTTGCTAAACATGCAAAGTAATGCCACCATGTTAAACGATGCATTTTCTACCCCATTTACATATAAATATTATTAGATTCAGAGCTATGGTTATTTAGTTATGAAATAAACCATTTTAGCACGTCACTATGCAAATTAAATGCAAACATCATTTTAAACATTTTTAACATGGATGAAAGTTGCATATTATGAAAATAGACAAAATTCTAAGCATTTTACATGTTTAAAACATTTTAAATCGATGCACGGTTATTTAGTTGTGAGCATATCAATATGATAGAATTTCCTGTAAATATGCAATGACCAGGTTAAATGATAAATTCGCAGAATGGAAAAAATGTCTATGGGCTGAAACTGCTGGAACTGAGCCTGAATAGAGCTGAGCGCGACATAGAAAATATGCACGCCTGGTGAGGGTTACACGAGATGCTCACCTCGGGCCGAATCTGGCCAGCTAGACGCATGCGCGGGCTGCGAGCAAGGAGGTAGCCCACCTAGCACGGAGACAGGTCAACGACGCAGGCGATGCGCGGTCGTGCGGTTGTCCTCCTACTTGAAGCAGAGGATGCAGGGGGTGATGTCAGTGGCTGGACTTGACGACGGGGACGGTGAGGCGAGGTGGACCGCGGGGGAGGTCGGGGACGGCAGGGCCCGAAAGATCCGGACGGGGGCGGCGCTTGACGATAGAGGGCGACGCGAGTGGTTGAGGCAGAGGTGTCCTCCTCCTCTGTCCGAACTGCTACTACATGATGCAGCTAAGGGGGCCGAATAGGCTGGAGGGACTTGGCACGGTAGGCGAACTGGGGCTCCAGCGTTGATGGATGATGGGAAAGGACAGATCTGAGGCTCTCTGGCACGGACCATGGTGGCGCATCGAGCTGGAGCTACGGGAGGCCATCCATGGTGTTGGCGCCAAGCTCCTGGACAAAGAGAGATGAGATGGGAAACGAAGAAGGGAAAGAAGGAAAGGGCACCAGGGGGAAGTCCATCCTAGAGGAACATGGAGTTGTGGCCAAAGCTGACGAGGCGTCGGCACGAGGTGGAGGAGCGCTCGGGCGCTGCTGCTACTAGTGGACGGCCGGGACGGCACGAGGTGGGAGGCTGCAGGGAGCTTCTCTTCCTGCCTCATGACGAGGGGAACGGGGAGGTCTGCGTGGGCTGTGGTGGTGGGATGGATAGTTGCATGGTTGGATCGAAGGAATCCGATGGCGATTGGCTAGCGTTGGAACCAAGGAGAGACCAGGTGCCAGCGGGATGGATCCCGAGAGAGAGAAGGCAGGTAGGTGGTGGCGCGATGGGACAAGAGGGCTAGATTTTAGGGTTGCTGCCTAAGAGGTTGGTCTATATATAGTAGGAAGCCCAAAAGAGGGTTAGATCGTACCCTCCTATCGTAATCGGATGGCCCAGAATAAATAGGTTAGGATGTTCCAACAATCAACCAAAGATATTTTACGGATGTTTGGGGATGATCCAGACCCATCGGTAATGACTGCTCGGGTCTGGTTCGGGGAAGTTTCGAACAAACGCGAGGGGTTGATGCACTGTGCAAATAGGAGTTAGGTGGTTTCACAAGAGGGAATCGAAAACCCGGTTGGTTTGATAAAGGCGAACAGAGACAAAGGAGAAGTGGCCACTATGAACGGATGCAAGTTTTATAAAAACATGCGTATGCAATGCTCATGATGACATTATGAACTGCAAGAAACAAATAAATAACAAAGCTGACACGCAAAACATGGAAGGCATCTGAAGCATCGGTATCGGGTCGTCACAGTTGTGCCCACCTGTTAGCCCCGTAGACCCTGATTCCAACTCCATAAAATCCTATTTTTGGAGAAAAAATCAGTGATGCGCTTCATGAGATGGAGCAGCCGCCACCTCCTGTTTTTCATCGGCAGGCCAGATATGGAGTTCGTTTGGGGCTCCGAAGAGGGGGATCTTCGATCTTCGTCATCACCAACCGTTCTCCATCGCCAATTCAATGATGCTCCCCACTGGGAGGGAGTAATTCCTTTGTAGCTTCGCTGGTCGATGAGGAGTTGTATGAGATTCATTATGTAATCGAGTTAGTTTTGTTAGAGCTTGATCCCTAGTATCCATTATGTTTTGAGATCGATGTTGCTATTACTCTGCCATGCTTAATGCTTGTAACTTTGGCCCCGGGCGCCATGATTTCAGTTATGAACCGTTTCTGTTATCACCATTATATCTATGTTCTAGATCCGATCTTGCAAGTTATAGTCACCTATTACGTGTTATGATCCATAAACCCCGTAGTGACAGAAGTCGGGATACTTTCCGGTGAGGGACAGTAGTTCGAGGAGTTCATGTATACACTTTGTGCTAATGCTTCGTTCCGGTTCTCTATTGAAAGGAGGCCTTAATATCCCTTAGTTTCCATATGGACCCCGCTGCCACGGGAGGATAGGACAAAAGAAGTGAGGCAAGTTCTTTCCATAAGCAAGTTTGACTATTTACGGAATACATGCCTACATTATATTTATGAACTGGAGCTAGTGCCGTATCACCCTAGGTTATGACTATTATATGATGAATATCATCCAACAAATTCACTGATCCAATGCCTATGAATTTATCTTATATTGTTCTTACTAAGTTACCACTACTGCTGTTACCGTTACACTTGCTACCAAACTATTGCTATCACTGTTATCGTTACACTGGTACGCATCGGTGTTATGCAAATGGTTTTTAACCCCTTTCGACGGCGGCATTCGGAACCGTCGCCAAGTAAATGTGGGTGATAGGGGGGTCCTTCCCACTCGACGCAGAAACCGTCGGGGATAGGGAGCCAAGATGCATATATAGTACTCCTACTCGTTTGTGCTCGCATTGCCATCGTAGTCGGTATTCTATGGTGCTGCATTTATGATGCACGGCGCATCACAAATGGTTCAGTATTATAGAACATTTATGATAAGCATACAATCACACACATTCACTTTTCCCAAACCATATGCGATAAATAATTAAGAAGATTAGCTAATCATCGTACGAGTGTCGGACAGGATTACGAAACATTGGACCGTCTAACATCGTCGTACACGACAACTGTTGCACACACTATTCTGTGGTGCAACGCTTACAATGCGTACTTCATCAGAAACAATTCATGGTTGTGAACCGTGTACGATAAGGTAACTATCACAAACGTTTATTTTTCCCGCACCGTTTGTGATATTGTCTGACATCACACACGATTTGCAAACGGCAACAGTGCGCATGCTTGCACACATTTCCCCTTTGTGAACCGTGTCAGCCTATGATGTATATCGCAAACGGTTGTGTTTTACCAACCTTGTGTACCGTAATGACCTGGAGAGCGTAATTTCATCGTAATTTAATTGGTGTTATTTCAAATTGTACCAGATTTGAATTTGAATTTGAATTTGAATTTGCATGTATCCTATAGCTTTATTCATATCCATCAGGTTCAAACAGTCAATGCATTATTCGATTCATAGGTAGATATGTTCAAGAATTACATAAGAACCAAATAAAGAATGATGAACCACAGTTGTATACTTGTACTATTAAAGATGTTAAATAAGGAGGTGAAATACATTCTGGTTGCTGAACAAGGTGAAGTGGAATGCCCTTATTGTGCCCTCCTCCATGTAGAAGGCATGCATGACTCTAGTCCAACCCATTGTGATGGCCGACCGCCCATCCTTCACGGTCTTCATGAAAACATCTAGATAATCATCGTGTTCTGGTAGAAATACTTTAACCTTTGCATGCCCACCAATAATGTAGTTTCAAGGGTAATCTTGAGTAAACTGCTTTCGCAACCACTGCAAAGGAAAAAGATTCAGACATTGTCATCTAACACAACTTATTATGGGCAGTAAAAAGAAGGCTGCAGAGTTCTTACTTACCATCGTGCAGTTTGATGTTATCTTGGGTAAAAGTGTAAACAAATAGTTTAATTGCCATCTTTTGACAAATTTTACTAACAATCTTTATCAGCTTCCTCACTTGATGCTGGTTCATCGATATCTCATTGCCCCGTATGCAAAAAGGGTCGAAGCACGGATCTTTCCCAATTACTTATGTACCTAAAAGCACCGAGTTAATATTAGAAGCTAAACAACAATTGCACAATGATGTAGTACAACACTAATTTATAATATCTTATAACATCCAATATACTCACATATTCGATGAATTAACATCTTATATTATGGGGCGGAAGGAGTTTATTGCATTCTTACAAATTATCGGTTGATTAACTACTGCTGTGTCCATGGGTTAGAGTTAGTTTGTGCTAGTTCAGGCTCAAATCGCCCTAAAGTATATCCAACCATGAGGGCTAGTTTGAGCTAGTTGCATGTAACCGACCCAAAAAAACTATCCAACCCAAGAGGTGCTAATTGGAGCTAGTTCTCCTAGTGCATTTATTGTCAATCTAACCCTGTCATCCAAACACCTCTTTGGATGGAGTTAGTTCAGGGTTAGTCATGAGCTAGAAACTAACTCTAACCTCTAGCTAAGTTGAGTATGCCAATAGTTATGTGTTGTTGTTGTTGTTGTTGCTGGTGCTCTTATACGTATATCTAGACATCATTAGAACATTAAGGTAACACTCTTCCTTGTTGCTATGTAGCCTAGGATTGCATATTTAGACATTAAGTGCAGTGCATCTTGCTATGTAGCCTTAGATATATTACATATAGCCCTAGTTAACCTAATGATAAATGGGTTACAGATATATTCAGTTAAACGTCTGATTCACTGATTTGTCCCTTATCAGCCCCCGACCTACATGGTACCAGCTACCGACATCCTGAACAGTGAGTATATATAAGCCATGGGATGAAACTAACCTCGATGGAAAACAACAGTCATTCCCAAAATTGTCCAATGTAGGTACATTGAGAGGCATGTTAAGCACAACAGGCTAAACATCAACCAAAATTATACATGACAGACAAAATAATCTCCAAAATATAGCTTCAGTGTGTAGGTTTAAGCATGCTAGTAAAGCAAAACAAGTGCAAAGGTGTGTTAGCTGCAACACTCCTAACATTTAACAACAAGCAAACATAGTCATTCAAACTGGTATTGTGCCGGTCTAAGTACACTAGTTATTCTTAAATAAAAATGGAAAAGGTGTGTTACCTTCAAGATGCAGCAACCAAATGTAGTCATTCATAGTGGTATTGTTTAGAATGAAATTGAACTGCACAGTTCATACTTGCACATATAGAACATCACGTTGAATAACTGGAATAAACAAGGCATTTATACTACGAACAACCCAAGATAGCATTTGAAACTAGACATATGCTACCTACAAACAACCGAACAATCAAAAAACTTCAAAAGAGGGATATCCTAGCTATAACAGGCTTAACAACAAGAAAATATATGCATTCCTATCGGTATGTTTAAAACTGGATTGATGAAATGTACTGCACAGTAAATAATTGCACATATAGAGCATCACATTGTGAACAACTAAAAGAAAGAAGGCATACTGCAAACAACCAAATATAGCAATTAAAACTGGACATATTCTCACTACACTACAAAAAGGACTCGACAAAACAAATCATGGGTTTCCCCTGTGAAGAGGCACGGCAAAACAAATCATGGGTTTGCCGGATTTAAGGTTCTGTAGACCCTTCATAGTTTCGAACACTGGGGTGCGTGCGAAGAACACTCCCCTCTTAGTCTGCCTGCTCAATGATTCCATGGCCTAGCTCGACGAACCCAAGGGACAAGAGACACAGTGGTTTATCCTGGTTCATGTCACCTTGCGGTATAATACCCTACTCCAGCTTTGTGGTGGATTGCCTCGAGGGGCTGAGGATGAACTAGTAAAGTGGTGGAATAGCCTCAGGAGGTGAGGTGTTCTTAGGATCGATGAGCTGGTGGATGAGAGGATGATCTGAATGATCCCACTTTCTATGGTGCTGGCTAAGTGCTATTTATAGTGGCCTTGGTCCTCTTCCCAAATGTAGGTGGGAAGGGATCCCACAACGGCCAAATTTGAAGGGGGTACACTAGTACAAGCTATCCTAACAAAAGTAGTCTTCGCCTACAAAAGGCTCTGGTGGTGACACTGTGGTGGGCTCCGTGATGACCTACGTCCCGTCGTCCTAGCGGTCTTGGTCTTGTTGAAATGATATGGAAACATTTGCTTGATTCCTCGGGACTCTGCGCCTGCGCTTCACTCCTTGGCACCAAAGGGGAAACTGGTACGCTGCGCCCACTGGCACCCGCCTGGCCTTGGTCGTCATGGCTCACGTCATGTGAACCTCACGAGGTGCACCTTGCCTTGATATCTCTGCTCCTTGGGAGCCAGCCTAGTGAGGCCGCCCGTAGGGAGGTCTTGGTGTCACTGACGGAGGGTATTGAGTTGTTGTTGTTGAAGCTGTTCCTCACGAGGTCTTGGTGTCATTGACGGAGGCTGCTCCTCACGAGGGTATTGAGTTGTTGTTGCTGAAGATGGACTGTACCGGGCCATTGACGGAGCCATGCCTATTGGCCGTAGGCAGGCATGTATAGGTACGCCTGTTTCCACGACACCGGTAGGGTTTCCTCACTTGTCACAAATGGGCTCGTTCCCACGGGAAGTGCACAGACCCTAGATGCGCTCCATGTTGTCGCAGATGGGCTCCTTCCCCTTGGAATAGCACGGCTGTAGGGTGCCCTCCCTAATGTGGCAGACGGGCTCTTTCCCCTTGGAAGAGCCGGAGATGGTGCCCTCCTCGTGGTCGATAGTGATGATGTCTGACTTGGAAGCTGTGGATCCCGAGCCAGTGTTGCAGAATGTGTCCTTCAGAAATGACAAAAGGGGCACGATGGCGATGTAGGAAGGCGAATTGTTGACAGCGATCTAGAGGAGATCAGCAGCGAGGCCATGGATGAGATCGACGATGGTTGAATCCGAGGGGTTGGGGGTGGGCCACTTAAACTATGACATAGTGATACGTCTCCAACGTATATACTTTTTCACGCGTTTTCTCTTGTTTTGGACTCTAATTTGCATGATTTGAATGAAACTAACCCCGGACTGACGCTGTTTTCAGCACAACTACCATGGTCTTGTTTTTTGTGCAGAAATAACAGTTCTTAGAATGCAACGAAACTTTTTAAGGAATTTTTATATAATATATAAGAATTTCTGGAGCCAAGGCCTATCGGAGAGGGGCCCCTGGGTGGGCACAACCCACCAGGGTGTGCCTCTTCTCCTGGCGCACCCAGGTGGGCTGTACCCACCTGGTGGCCCCGCAGACCGCAACGCTGACACTATAAATTCCTATTTTTGGAGAAAAACCAAGGAGAAAGAATTATTGCGATCCACGAGACGGAGCCGCCGCCAAGCCCTATTCTTCCTCGGGAGGGCAGACCTGGAGTCCGGTTGGGGGCTACGGAGAGGGGGATCTTCGTTCTTCGTCATCGCCAACCCTTCTCCATCTCCAATTCCATGATGCTCCCCACCGTGAGTGAGTAACTCCTTCATAGGCTCGTTGGTCGGTGATGATTTGGATGAGATTCATCATGTAATCGAGGTAGTTTTGTTAGGGCATGATCCCTAGTATCCACTATGTTCCTAGATTGATGTTGTTATGACTTTGCTATGCTTAATGCTTGTCACTTTGGGCCCGGGTGCCATGATTTCAGATCTGAACCATTTATGAATTCATCATTATATCCATGTTCTAGATCCGATCTTGCAAGTTATAGAAACCTACTATGTGTTATGATCCAGCAACCCCGGTGTGACAATAACCGGCCCCACTCTCGGTGATGACCGTAGTTTGAGGAGTTCATGTATTCACTATGTGTTAATGCTTTGTTTCGGTTCTCTATTAAAAGGAGGCCTTAATATCCCTTAGTTACCAATATGGACCCCGCTGCCATGGGAGGGTAGGACAAAAGACGGCATGCATGTTCTTTTAATAAAGCACATATGAATATTTACGGAATACATGCCTACATTATATGAACTGGTGCTAGTGCCGTGTCGCCCTAGGTTATAACTGTCTCATGATGAATATTATCCAACAAGTAACCGATCCAATGCCTACGAACTTCTCCATATTTTTTCTGCTACGTTCCTACTACTATCATTGTTACTAACATTATTGTTGCTGTCACCACTATCAAAACTATCAACTTTGCTACAGATAATTAATTTCCAGGTGTGGTTGAATTGACAACTCAGCTGCTAATACCTTCAATTATTCTTTGGCTTCCCTTGTCTCAAATCTACAAATTTGGGTTGAATACTTTACCCTCGAAAACTGTTGCGATCCCCTATACTTGTGGGTTATCACATAGGCTGTCACTGTCGATGACCTCGATGTCGTAGCCAGCGTCTGTGACATACCCACATACTCTAGCCTGTTGATTGAGTGCCTGCGGCCAGTAATGGTCGTTAGCTTCCTTGGCGACGTCGGGTGAAGAGACCGCGGTACACCTCTTTTGGGCCAGTTGCTCCTCGAGCTCCATGGGGATGGGGGCGGGAAGGGATCCCACAACGGCCAAATTTGAAGGGGGACAACTAGTACAAGCTATCCTGACAAAAGTAGTCTTCGCCTGCAGAAGGCTCCGGTGGTGATGCTGTTGCGGGCTCCACGATGACCTCCGTCCTGTCGTCCTGGCGGTCTTGGTCTTGTTGCACCGATATGGAAACAAAAGGGGAAACTGGTACGCTGCGCCCACTAGCACCCGCCTGGCCTTGGTCGTCATGGCTCACATCATGTGAACCTCGCGAGGTGCACCTCGCCTTGATATCTCCGCTCCTCGCGAGCCAGCCTGGTGAGGCTGCTAAGGGAGTCCTAGACAAAGGGGTCCTCGGGCGTGCGGCCTGTTAGCCATGGGCCGGACTGATGGGCTATGAAGATACGAAGACCGAACACTGCACCCGTGTCTGGATAGGACTCTCCTTGGCAAGGAAGGCAAGCTTGGCGACTGGATATGTAGATTCCCTTCTTTGTAACCGACCTTGTGTAACCCTAGATCCTCCCGGTGTCTATATAAACCGGAGGACTTAGTCCGGATAAGGACTCATTATCATAGCCATACAAGCTAGACCTCTACGGTTTAGCCATTACGATATCGAGGTAGATCAACTCTTGTAATACTCATATTCATCAATATCAATCAAGAAGGACGTAGGGTATTACCTCCTGATGCGGAGCATCCCACGACCATCCCCATGGACGCCACCTCAACTATCCAAGCTCCAAGTGGGCCCATGACAAGGGCTAGGGCACGTGCTATTCAATCCGAGGTGACATCACTCCTACTTGAGTTTCCCTCGTCTTCAAGTGAGACATGGCTACTGCCTAAGTCCTGGATGCTATGTGTGATCAGGTACAACGCTCAAGACACGGAGCTGAGGGATGTAGAACAAAAGACAGGCATCAACACTCTGGACAACCCGGAACCTCCGGCCAGAGCCCGGAACTTCTGGCCCCCGGACCTTCCGGCTGACCCGAAGCTTCCAGCCGCCGATGACATCGACCAGCCCAGGCGTGCCAACTCGCGGGTTAGCCCAGGCCCCGTCCCGGACCTTCCGGCGCCCGGAACCTCCAGCCAGCCCAGACCTTCCGCACCCCGGATACCAACACATCTCCACCCGCGCCAACTCTCGGGTTAGGCCGTACCCTCCCCGGAACCTCCGGCGCCCGGAACTTCCAGCTTCGCCCGGAACTTCTGGCCCTGCCTGCGCGCAGCGACTTGGGCCAAGGCCCATGTACCCTTTCGTCACCTATACTATAAATACTCTTCTCCTACCTATGTTTTAGGATTAGCAAAGAGATAGCTCATGATTGTGTGAGAGCTTCGCTCATCCACTTGGTTACTATCGGTGTCAAAACCGGCGGATCTTGGGTAGGGGGTCCCGAACTATGCATCTAAGGCGGATGGTAACAGGAGGTAGGGGACACGATGTTTACCCAGGTTCAGGCCCTCTTGATGGAGGTAAAACCCTACGTCCTGCTTGATTGTTCTTGATGATATGAGTAGTACAAGAGTTGATCTACCACGAGATCAGAGAGGCTAAACCCTAGAAGCTAGCCTATGCCATGATTGTTGTTGTCCTACGGACTAAACCCTCCGGTTTGTATAGACACCCGAGGGGGACAGGGTTACATAGAGTCGGTTACAAGGAAGGAGATCTACATATCCGTATTGCCAAGCTTGCCTTCCACACCAAGGAGAGTCCCATCCGGACACGGGACAAAGTCTTCAATCTTGTATCTTCATAGTCCAACAGTCCGGCCAAAGTATATAATCCGGCTGTCCGGATACCCCCTAATCTAGGACTCCCTCAGTAGCCCCTAAACCAGGCTTCAATGACGATGAGTCCGGCACGCAGATTGTCTTCGGCATTGCAAGGCAGGTTCCTCCTTCGAATACTTCATAGAAGATTTTGAACACGAGGATCCTGTCCGGCTCTGCAAAACAAGTTCCACATACCATCGTAGAGAGAATAATATTTCCACAAATCTAATCTGCTGACGTACCCCGTAGCATGGCATCACACCATAGTCAGGTCTTTATTCGAATTGTGTTTCATAACCTATCTCAGCATGTTTTGCGAGGCGGTTTCCTTGGCATGTCTTGTCGAAGCAGAGATCGTGTCCCCTTATTATGGGATTCCCATCAATACGGACGTGGGTAACCCAACCGCGCCATCTATTACATCGCTTGGGGGATAAGCGAGTTTTACCAGGCTGGTGGGGGCACATAGTTTCGTCCGCCCTTATAAAGGGATAAGGTTTCACCTTTTTCTACCCACACCTTCTTCCTCCTTGCTCATCCATTCTCGCGCACTCGAGCTCCAGCGCCCAAGTCCACATCCTTCTCCTCAACTCTCTCCAAACATGCCCGGAGCGGGAGGCAAGTGGATGGTCTCCTCCGCCACGGAGGGACACATCAAAAAACTACGTGGGTCCGGATACTTAGCCGCGGATATCGCGCACTGGCTGCCAGCTGCGAGGCAGATCGTCCCTACCCCGGAACCTTATGAAAGGGTGGTTTTCCTCCCCCACTTCGTCCGCGGACTGGGGTTTCCCCTCCATCCATTCGTCCTCGGCCTTATGTTCTATTATGGTCTGGACTTTCATGATATGGCCCCGAATTTCATCCTCAACATCTCGGCGTTCATCGTCATGTGCGAGGCTTTCCTCCGCATCCGGCCCCATTTCGGCCTGTGGCTGAAGACCTTCAATATTAAGTCGAAGGTTGTAGGCGGCCAACAAGAGGAATGCAGCGGAGCCATGGTGGGAAAAATGCCCAACGTTACATGGCTCGAGGGCTCCTTCGTGGAGACCATAAAGGGGTGGCAATCGGGGTGGTTCTACATCACCGAGCCGCGCGACACCAACTGGGTGGCGGCCCCCGAGTTTCGATCCGGAATCCCCACGTGGCTCACTTCCTGGAAGGAGAAGGGCCTATCCTAGGGCTCATCGATGGAGCTGGACGGACTCCTAAAGTGTATCTGGAACATGATAAGCAAGAAACTTAAGCTTGTCAACACAGTCCAGGTCATGCTCTTCCGCCGGATCCTCCCGTGTCAACAACGGGCTTTCAACTTATGGGAGTTCGACCTGGCCCAGCACTAGACTCTACGCGAGCTATTCGACATGACGCATAAGGACGTATGGAAAGTGCTGTTCAAGGGCGCCGAGGTCCCTCCTTCTATTACCGAGGATCGCGGGCTAAGCGCGAAGTGCCCTGCAAATCCGGTATGTTCTGTACATCTGGTAGGTTATTTATTTCCCATAGCTTAACCATGTGCGGGGTCTAAGCTCCCATGCCTTCGACATGACTGGGTGGAGACATCGGAGCAGATTAACTGTCCGGCCCCTCTGCCCGAAGACCCTGCAGACGCTCTCCTGACGGAGATGCGGACTCCGGCTCCTTATGAGGTGCCGGAGAAGACCAAGAAGAAGGCCACGGGAACCCGAAAGAGTTCCCGGCGCCAGGTGGTATCGGACTCATCGTCCGATAACTCCGAGACGCACTCCTCCCATGAAAACGAGGAGGAGGAAGATGAAGATTCTCCCCCTCCAGCCGGGGGAGACAAGAAAAGGAAGGCCGCCCCAACCGGGGAGGCCGAAGGGTCTAAGAAGGGAAGAACTCTCCTTCCGGACTGTTCCACCACCGCCGCCGACGGCGAAGACGAGTGGCTACTCAGGGCCAAGCCCCTGGTGAAGTCGTAAGTATTTGGATACCAGAGTAACTCATAGCATACTTTTGTTGCACTGCTTCGCCTAATGTCGAATATGATTATGCAGTCCGCCCCGAGCCCGTATCGACGTATCCTCGTCGGACGGTTCCTTGGACTCGTCGGATATGAATAGTGATACACTTCCAACCGCCTCCTCTCCTCGCCCTATGGACAATGTCGAGGTATTGTCTCAAGGGGCACCGAGCCGGGGGGAGATAGTCCCGGAGGCGCCTCAAGGCGACCTTCCGGACTCCAGGCGCAAAGGGAGCAAGACTCCCAAGGGCTCCAAGTTTGGTCCTCAGCCGAACACCGCGCCGGAACCTCCAGTGTTTCCGGACTTCGGCAGGCGGCCCCCTTCCAAGAGGGGCAAGCCGCCCGTGCCGGTGACCTCTGTCCATCCAGAGGCACCGGACAACCTGCTGGGAGCGCTTCGCGGCGCTTCCATCGACGAAGAGCACCGCACTATTATGAGTGCGGTGATCAAGAAGGTTCAGTCCGCCAAGAGCGGACTGACTGAAGCCTGTGCCAGCCTTCTAACAGGCTTTGAGGTAAGTATTTAAAATATAGGAAAATATTACCGCATAGACAGTAGCCCCTGATGCTCTGTTTGGTGTTCACAAAGAAAAGCCGAATAGAGGATCAAATAATATCTGCAGGAGTTTAATATAAGTATGTCTATATGCATATGCAGGCTTCGCTGCTGACCTCTGCCGCACTGACTGCGGAGGTCGCCGCACTGAAGCAGAACCTCGAGCGGTCCGAGAAAGAGCTCGGCCTTGCCAAGAGGCAGCTCGAGGAGAACAAAGGTAAGTAATACCTTGTCTATATATATAAAAAGATGTGGTTGAAAAATGATAGGATCATCATGGATGTACCAGGGGCCACGACCGAAGTGGCGACCCTGAAGCAAGTGTTGTCCGAGGCTGAAAACAAAGCGGCCAAGGAGCGCACCGAGCGGGAGAAACAAGAGGCACGGGTGGGCGAGGTGCAGCAAGAGCTCCAGGCTCTCGTGAAGAAGCACGAGACTTTGGAGCTTGACTCGAAGACGCGAGAGTCCGAGCTTGCCGCGGCCCTCGAGAGCACAAAGCATGCCAAGGCTGAAGCCCAAAAGGCCCTCCAGGAAATTGAGGCGATGAGGAAGATAGCGGCGGGTAAGGCATTCAATATGCAAAGCAAGCATGTGAAAGTAAATTACTTGTTACTTACCCGAGTCCGGAGCTCTCCAGGAGCATTCGCAGATTTGCCCCGCAGCGTGTCGGATGCCGCGAAGTATTACCAGGCCGAGGAGGGAAGCTCGACGGAGAAGTTGTTCTGGTCTCAGTATACTGGGACCGAACACCCGATGCCTGTGAGCGACCAGCTGAAGCAACTGGTCGAGCTGCACAAGGCGGCCGAACAGGCCATGAGGGGCCTTATAGTCCGGATGTGGCCTGGCGACTCCCTTCCCAACAGCTACTTCGGCCTGGTGAGGCGGCTTGTGGATGCCTGCCCACGGCTGGAAGTCATAAAGCGGTCCGTCTGCATCGAAGGTGCACGCCGGGCTTTTGCCCGTGCGAAGGTGCACTGGGCCAAGATGGACGCCGAGAAGCTGGTGAAGGAGGGGCCGCCGCAGGGCAAGGAGCATCGCCACCCCGAAATGTATTATGAGGGTGTCCTGAAGGGTGCCCGTCTTGTGGCGGACGAGTGTGCGAAGGATGTAATTTTTGAATGAACTTGCTCGTGTGATCCTGTATTATGAAAACTTGTTCATATGCGCTATGCAACGCTTGTTTGAATTTAAAATATTACCTTCTGTGCGGCTGTTTATCAAATCTGAGAGATGGCCAGTCGTCGGCTTCTGCCCCCATGCCACGAGTGCTGGGGTGTTCGGGATAAATCTGAGCACTCTTTTTCCCATTGTTGGGTCCTTCGAGGGAGGTGCTCAGCACAACGAACAAGGCAATCGGACTATAATGCTTTATCACTCTCACTTAGCCATAGAAGTCTACAATTTTAAATTTTGGCGAAGCCCCTAGTATTCGGAAGGCCGAATTCGGGGCGCTATACACGCCTTAAGCCGGACAAAGCCGACTCCTCGCTCTAAGCGGCATAAGTCTTTAGGGACTCGAGACCTCTCGAACAGCGACCAGCTCTCGCCTTATCATGACAGTCAGTTTTAGCTTTCTCTACTGAGGTGCTTGCCCAGATGAACCGGGGCACAATCGCAGTAGTTCTCCCAGTGCTACCTTAGCCGATATAGCGGAACGTAAGGTACCAAAACATGGGAGCCGGGCAAACCCAACTATTGACCCAAGACATGATTCGGAGCTGATGCATATAATGCTATAAGTTCGGGGTGCCGCACTGTCGAAAGTGTTCGGACTTCTCACGCCGTATTATGGGGTACGCTTAAGCCCCTGGCGTATTGGCCGTACCAGAGTGTACGGGTGCTGAATGTCATGAATGAACATATATATATAAAAGAATAGAGAATGCGGTAATAGTCTAGTGCTATGCATTGTTTATTCAAAAAGGTGCGTCGAAGCAGAATGATACAAGTAGTGCGATAAGCAAAAAGTAGGACTATTTGACATGTCCCCTCCAAGGGCAAGCTGAGGAATGGTATTTAAAGCAAGTATTTCACTCGTTATCAGAGACCACCTGGGAGTTCCATGGTGCGACGTAGCTTTCTGCCTCCTTGGTTGTTGTATCGTGTGTCCGGCAATCGTACTGCCGGACGGGGTTTCCAGAGAGTAAAGTCCTGAAAGAGAGAAAAAATAACAAAGCGGGAAGCCCCTAGTGCGGTTGAGCCGCGTTTTGGGGCGTGCCGTAGTCGTGCCCCCCCCACCTATGCCCATGGTATTTTCAATGCGTAATTATGTACGCGTGGCACGGATTTCGCCGTTTGGCTGGGACTGGGGTGGGGGCCGCATTGCTATGCGAGCTCGGAACGTGCCAGGCGGTCTTGTTGCGATTACTCCGGGCGCGCTTGAAGGTGTCCGGGTGTTTAATCACCGAACTGGTGGATTGCCTGAAGAGGCTGCTTTGTGCTTCTGCTGCGAGGGCCGCAGTGTGCTCCTCCGTGCGGAGAGAGCGCTCTGTGTTTCCATTGACTGTGATGACCCCCCGAGGTCCTGGCATCTTGAGCTTGAGGTATGCATAATGCGGTACCGCATTGAATCTCGCAAATGCGGTTCGCCCGAGCAGTGCATGATAGCCACTGCGGAACGGGACTATATCGAAGATTAACTCCTCGCTTCGGAAGTTATCCGGGGATCCGAAGACCACTTCCAGTGTGACTGAGCCTTTGCAATGGGCCTCTACACCTGGTATGACGCCTTTGAAGGTCGTTTTTGTGGGTTTGATCCTTGAGGGGTCTATACCCATTTTGCGCACTGTGTCCTGATAAAGCAGGTTCAGGCTGCTGCCGCCGTCCATAAGGACTCGAGTGAGGTGAAATCCGTCGATGATTGGGTCTAGGACCAGTGCGGCGAATCCGCCATGACGGATACTAGTGGGATGGTCCCTGCGATCGAAGGTGATCGGACAGGAGGACCATGGGTTGAACTTTGGGGCGACTGGCTCCAACGCATATACGTCCCTTAACGCACGCTTCCGCTCCCTCTTGGGGATGTGGGTTGTGTATATCATGTTCACCGTCCGCACTTGTGGGGGGAACCTCTTCTGTCCTCCGGTGTTCGGCGGCCGGGGCTCCTCCTCGTCATCGCTATGTGACCCCTTATCTTTGTTTTCGGCATTTAACTTGCCGGCCTGCTTGAACACCCAACATTCCCTGTTGGTGTGGTTGGCTGGCTTGTCGGGGGTGCCGTGTATTTGACACGAGCGATCGAGTATACGGTCCAAACTGGACGGGCCCGGAGTGCTTCTTTTGAATGGCTTTTTCCGCTGACCGGGTTTAGAGCCTCTGAATCCGGCATTGACTGCCGTATCCTCGGTATTGTCGTTGTTGATGCGGCGCTTGTGTTTGTTGCGACGTGACCTGCCATTGCCATCCTTGGTATCCGAAGTACCATGGTTCTATGATATGTTATTGCTGCGAGCCAGCCAGCTGTCCTCTCCCGCGCAAAAGCGGGTCATGAGTGTCGTGAGGGCTGCCATAGATTTCGGCTTTTCCTGGCCAAGGTGCCGGGCGAGCCACTCGTCGCGGATGTTGTGCTTAAAAGCTGCTAGGGCCTCTGCATCCGGACAGTCGACGATTTGATTTTTCTTTGTCAGGAACCGTGTCCAGAATTGCCTGGCCGATTCCTCTGGCTGCTGAATTATGTGGCTCAAGTCATCGGCATCTGGTGGTCGCACATAAGTGCCCTGGAAGTTGTCGAGGAATGCGGCTTCCAGATCTTCCCAATAGCCAATGGATTCTGCTGGCAGGCTGTTGAGCCAATGCCGAGCTGGTCCTTTGAGCTTGAGTGGGACGTATTTGATGGCGTGTAGATCGTCCCTGCGGGCCATGTGGATGTGCAGGAGGAAGTCCTCGATCCATACAGCAGGATCTGTTGCGCCATCGTATGATTCGATATTTACGGGTTTGAAACCCTCTGGGATTTGGTGATCCATTACTTCGTCTGTGAAGCATAGGGGGTGTGCGGCGCCTCTGTACTGGGCTATGTCGCGACGCAGCTCAAATGAGTCTTGTCCGCTGTGTTCGGCCCGGCCGGATTTACTTTTACTGTATCCGGCGTGACGGTTATCGTCTCGCGTAGTGGCGCGCCCTCGTGATCCGTAGATCGATATTGCATGTTTTGCTTTGTCCTCCAATACGTCTCACAGGTCTAGCGTGTTTCCCCGTGCCTTGACATTTTTATTTGAGTGGCGTCAGGGTGCGGGCTGAGATTTTGGCTGAAATGCCTCTCTGTCGCGGCCATGAGGTGGCCGATCAGCCGCGTCATATGCTAGAGATGTAGGTTTTAATGCTTCCTCCTCTAGTCGACGTAGCAACCTGCGCTTTGGGTAACCCTTGGAGGGGCGTTCGAGTTCATATTCCTCGGCCGCAAGGACTTCAGTAAATCTGTTAGCTAGCAAATCTTGATCAGCTTGAAGCTGCTGTTGCTTTTTCTTAAGGCTATTTGCCGTGGCTATAAGCCGGCGCTTGAACGCTCTTAATCGATTGGATCCTCAGGCACGACAAATTCGTCATCGTCGAGGCTTGCCTCGTCTTCAGAGGGAGGCATGTAATTATCATCCTCCGCCTCTCCATCTGCCACTCTCTCGGGAGGGCTGGCTTCTCCATCCTCCTGCTCTAAATCTTGCTGGAGGGGATTGCTGTCATCTTCGGCACTGTCTGGAGTGCTATTATCTCCTGTGCCGGTATCACCGCTTTTGCTTTGGTGAGACTTAGAGCGGCGCCGCTTGGGTTGCTTATTGGAGGGGTCATCCTCCGCTGTCCCGTCGCCATTGCCTTCTTTGGGTGTGTCCACCATGTATATATCATATGATGAGGTGGCTGTCCAGTGCCCTGTGGGCAGTGGTTCCTATTCATCTCCCGATCGTCGTCCATACCGTCGATGTCTTCGGAGTCGAAGTCAAGCGTGTTGGTCAAATCATCGAAAGTGGCTACTAAGTGGGTGGTGGGTGGGCAGCGAATTTCTTCGTCATCCGCATCCCAATCCTGCCGGACATACTTCGGCCAGGACTCTCCTGACAAGGAGAGAGACCTTAATGAGTTCAGTATGTCGCCGAAGGGCGAGTGCTGAAAGATATCCGTGGAGGTGAACTCCAAGATCGGCACCCAGTCGGATTCGATAGGCACGGGCGCAGGCGGTTCGGAGTCCGTGGTTGAGGAAGAATCCGACAGTTCGGCTTCATGGCTCCCATGAAGGGTAAGGTCGATACTCGGCTCGATCGCCACTGAGGATGCGGCCTCCGTCGTGGGGTCTATCCACCCATCCATGGATGGCGCAATTGGCTCCAAATTGAGGGTCAGAGCGGTTGTCGGTGCGATCTCCTGAACACTGTCCGATGGTAGAGCTAAATCATGATCATCGTGACCATGTGGCGCACTCGGAAGGGGCTCGAATCCGTCGAAGATCAAGTCTCTGCGGATATCGTCCGTTTAGTTTAAGCTTCCAAACCTGACCTGGTGGCCAGGGGCGTAACTCTCGATCTGCTCCAGATGGCCAAGAGAGTTGGCCCACAGTGCGAAGCCGCCGAATACAAAGATCTACCCAGGGAGAAAGGTCTCACCCTGGACTGCATCGCTATCGATGATTGAAGGAGCCATCACGCCTAATGATGACGACACAGAGGAACTGTGAATGAAAGCACCAATGTCGGTGTCAAAACCGGCGGATCTCGGGTAGGGGGTCCCGAACTATGCGTCCAAGGCGGATGGTAACAGGAGGCAGGGGATACGATGTTTACCCAGGTTCGGGCCCTCTTGATGGAGATATAACCCTACGGCCTGCTTGATTGTTCTTGATGATATGAGTAGTACAAGAGTTGATCTACCACGAGACAAGAGAAGCTAAACCCTAGAAGCTAGCCTATGGTATGATTGTTGTTGTCCTATGGACTAAACCCTCCGGTTTATATAGACGCCGGAGGGGGCTTGGGTTACACAGGGCCGGTTACAAGGAAGGAGATCTACATATCCGTATTGCCAAGCTTGCCTTACACGCCAAGGAGAGTCCCATCCGGACACGGGACAAAGTCTTCAATCTTGTATCTTCATAGTCCAACAGTCCGGTCGAAGGTTATAATCCGGCTGTCCGGATACCCCCTAGTCCAGGACTCCCTCAGTTACCTTGTCCTCGGAGATCGAACCTCCTCAGAGAAGATTCCCCAAGAAGATTCAAGACCCCTCTTTAGGGAAGAACATCAAGACCTCACGGAGAAGACCGGTTACTGTGTATCGTCCCTAGTTTATCATGGATCGTGTATCTTACTCTCTGTATTCGGGGATCTAGCACGTGTGTGACTATCTTGTTGGTTTGAGTGTTCCTCTCCTATTTCCCTCGTGTTTCCCCTCGTTTTCCCCTTTGTGTTCTTCGTGTTCATCGCAGGATTCCGCTCTTTCATGAAAGATCAGGCGATTAGGGTCCTACCCTACATCATCTTGGTATCATGAGCCATGTTGAGCACGATTTCGGAGCCTCCCCGTTGTGTTTCTAGCCTAATTTTGTTGTTTTTCGTCTTAATCCGAAAATCCCCACCAAAGATAGCCCCGATTTTTTTGTTATTTGCAGGTGTGTTGAAGTTTTGTTGGATTTGATCCGTGAATTTTGTGTGTGGCTCGTAGATCTAGCCTCCCCACCCTTCTTTTCACCAATTTCCTTGCTTTTCCCCTGCGGATTTGGGTTTTTCCTCATGTTTTTCCGCCCAAGTCCACGATCCCCACTTCCTTGTTCTTGCCAGTTTCGCTACCCCCGGACCTTCCGGCCACGCCCGGACCTTCCACCACCAGACCTTCCACCCACACCGGAACCTCCAGACCCCGGACCATCCGGCTTAGATAGAAAGTTCGCACATCTTCGACGATTTCCGCTACTTCTACAACTCCGCACACGGTTCAGCAGCATCTTCACCAACGTACTGAAGACCGTGCACTACGACAATGAGTACAATCTCATCCTTTTGAAACCTTCAATCGTAAGCAAGGATGAGGGAGTCCTGGATTAGGGGGTCTCCGGACAGCCAGACTATATCCTTTGGCCGGACTGTGGGACTATGAAGATACAAGATTGAAGACTTCGTCTCGTGTCTGGATGGGACTCTACTTGGCGTGGAAGGCAGGCTAGGCAGTACGGATATGGATATCTCCTCCTTTGTAACAGACCTTGTATAACCCTAACCCTCTCCGGTGTCTATATAAACCGGAGGGTTTTAGTCCGTAGAACGACATACAATCATACCATAGGCTAGATTCTAGGGTTAGCCTCTCCGATCTCGTGGTAGATCAACTCTTGTAATACTCATATCATCAAGAATAAATCAAGCAGGACATAGGGTTTTACCTCCATCAAGAGGGCCCGAAACTGGGTAAAACATCGTGTCCCCTGCCTCCTGTTATAATCCGCCTTAGACGCACAGTTCGGGACCCCCTACCCGAGATCCGCCGGTTTTGACACCGACATTGGTGCTTTCATTGAGAGTTCCTCTGTGTCATCGCCGTTAGGCTTGATGGCTCCTTCGATCATCGTTAGCGATGCAGTCCAGGGTGAGACTTTTATCCCCGGACAGATTTTTGTATTCGGCGGCTTCGCACTGCGGGCCAACTTGCTTGGCCATCTGGAGCAGATCGAAAGTTACGTCCCTGGCCACCAGGTGAAGTTTGGAAGCTTAAACTACACGGTCGATATCCGCGGAAACTTGATCTTCGACAGATTCGAGCCACTGCCTTGTGCGTCACGCGGTTACGATGAGTACGATTTAGCTCTACCATTAGACAGTGTTCAAGGGATCGCACCGGCAGCCGCTCCGACCCTCAATTCGTAGCCAGTTGCGCCGTCCATCGATGGGTGGATGGACCCCGCCACAGAGGCCTAACCCTCAGCGGCGATCGAGCCGAACATCGACCTTACCCTGCATGAGAGCCATGTTGTCAGACTGCCGGATCCTTCTCCGACCACGGACTCTGAACCGCCTGCACCCATTCCTAGCGAATCCGATTGGGTGCCGATCATGGAGTTTAGCTCCGCGGATATTTTTCAGCACTCGCGCTTTGGCGACATACTGAACTCATTAAGGTCTCTCTCCTTGTCAGGAGGATCCTGGCCGAACTATGTCCGGCAGGATTGGGATGCGGACGACAAAGAAAATCACTGCCCACCCACCACCCCCTTAGTAGCCACTGTCGATGACTTAACCGACATGCTCGACTTCGAGTCCGAAGAAATCAATGGTATGGACGACGATGCGGGAGACAAAGAGGAACCATTGCCCACAGGGCACTGGACAGCCACCTCATCATATGATATATACATGGTGGACACACCCAAAGAAGGCAATGGCGACGAGACAATGGAGGATGACCCCTCCAAGAAGTAACCCAAGCACCACGTTAGCGGCGCCGCTCTAAGTCCCCCCAAAGCAAAAGTGGTGATACCGGCACAGGACATAATAACACTCCGGACAGTGCCGAAGATGGCAACAATCTCCTCCAGCACGATTTAGGACAGGAGGATGGAGAGGCCAGCCCACCAGAGAGAGCGGCAGATGGACAGGCGGAGGATGATAATTACATGCCCCCCTCCGAAGACGAGGCAAGCCTCGACGATGATGAATTCATCGTGCCAGAGGATCCCGTCGAACAAGAGCGCTTCAATGCCGACTTATAGCCATGGCAAATAGCCTTAAGAAAAAGCAGCAGCAGCTTCAAGCTGATCAAGATCTGCTAGCTGACAGATGAACTAAAGTCCTCGCGACCGAGGAATATAAACTCGAACGCCCCTCCAAGAGTTACCCAAAATGCAGGTTGCTACCCCGACTGGAGGAAGAAGCGTATGACGCGGCTGATCGGCCACCTCGTGGCCGCGATAGAGAGGCATTCCAGCCAAAAGCTCAGCCTGCACCCTGACGCCATTCAAATAAAAAGGCACGGGGAAATACGCTAGACCAGCGAGACGTATTGGAGGACAAAGAAAAACATGCAAGATCAATCTACGGATCATGAGGGTGCGCCACTAGGCGAGACGATAAACATCACACCGGATACAGTAAAAGTAAATCTGGCCGGGCCGAACACAGCGGGCAAGACTCATTGGAGCTGCGTCGCGATATAGCCCAGTACAGAGGTGCCGCACACCCCTTATGCTTCACAGACGAAGTAATGGATCATCAAATCCCAGAGGGTTTCAAACCCGTAAATATAGAATCATACGACGACACAACAGATCCTGCGGTATGGATCAAGGATTTCCTCCTGCATATCCACATGGCACGTGGTGATGATCTACACGCCATTAAATACCTCCCACTCAAACTCAAAGGACCAGCTCAGCATTGGCTCAATAGCTTGCCAGCAGAGTCCATTGGCTGTTGGGAGGATCTGAAAGCCTCATTCCTCGACAACTTTCAGGGCACTTATGTGTGACCACCAGATGCCGATGACTTGAGCCATGTAATTCAGCAGCCAGAGGAATCGGCCAGGCAATTCTGGACATGGTTCCTAACAAAGAAAAATCAAATCGTCGACTGTCCGGATGCAGAGGCTCTAGCAACTTTCAAGCACAACATCCGCGACGAGTGGCTAGCCCGGCACCTTGGTCAGGAAAAGCCGAAATCTATGGCAGCCCTCACGACACTCATGACCCTCTTTTGTGCGGGAGAAGACACCTGGCTGGCTCGCAGTAACAACATATCAAAGAACCATGGTACTTCGAATACCAAGGACGGCAGTAGCAGATTACGTTGCAACAAACATAAGCGCCGCATTAACAGTGACAATACCGAGGACACGGCAGTCAATGCCGGATTCAAAGGCTCTAAAACCGGTCAGCGGAAAAAGCCATTCAAAAGAAGCACTCTGGGCCCGTCCAGTTTGGACCGTATACTCGATCGCTCGTGTCAAATACACGGCACCCTCGACAAGCCAGCCAACCACACCAATAGGGATTGTTGGGTGTTCAAGCAGTCCGACAAGTTAATTGCCGAAAACAAAGATAAGGGGCCACATAGCAATGACGAGGAGGAGCCCCGGCAGCCGAATACCGAAGGACAGAAGAGGTTCCCCCCACAAGTGTGGACGGTGAACATGATATACGCAACCCACATCCCCAAGAGGGAGCGGAAGCGTGCGCTCAAGGACGTATATGCGTTGGAGCCAGTCGCCCCAAAGTTCAACCCATGGTCCTCCTGTCCGATCACCTTCGATCACAGGGACCACCCCACTAGTATCCGTCTTGGCGGATTCGCTGCACTGATGTTAGACCCAATTATTGACGGATTTCACCTCACTCGAGTCCTTATGGATGGCGGCAGCAGCCTGAACCTGCTTTACCAAGACACGGTGCGCAAAATGGGTATAGACCCTTCAAGGATCAAACCCACAAAAACGACCTTTAAAGGCGTCATACCAGGTGTAGAGGCCCATTGCACAAGCTCAGTCACACTGGAAGTGGTCTTCGGATCCCCGGATAACTTCCAAAGCGAAGAGTTAATCTTCGATATAGTCCCGTTCCGCAGTGGTTATCATGCACTGCTCGGGCGAACCGCATTTGCGAGATTTAATGCGGTACCGCATTATGCATACCTCAAGCTCAAGATGCCAGGACCTCAGGGGGTCATTACAGTTAATGGAAACACAGAGCGCTCTCTCCGAACGGAGGAGCACACTGCGGCCCTCACAGCGAAAGCGTAAAGCAGCCTCTTAAGGCAATCCACTAGTTCGGCGTTTAAGGACCTGGACACCTTCAAGCGCGCCCGGAGTAATCACCAACAGGACTGCCTGGCACATTCCGAGCTTGCATAGCAATGCGGCCCCCACCCCGGTCCCAGCCAAACGGCGAAACCCGTGCCGCGTGTACATAATTACGCATTAAAAGTACCATGGGCACAGGCGGGAAAGGGGGCAAGACGTGGCTTAAAACACACTAGGGGCTTCCCGCTTTGTTATTTTTCTCTCTTTCAGGACATTAATCTTTGGAAACCCTGTCTGACAACATGATTGTCAAACACATGATGCGGCAACCAAGGAGGCAGAAAGCTACATCACACCACGGAACTCCCAGGTGGATTACGATAATGAGTGAAATACTTGCTTTAATATTATTCCTCAGCTTGCCCTTGGAGGGGACATAGTCCTACTTTTTGCTTATTGCACTGCATGTATCATTCTGCTTTAACGCACCTTTTTGAATAAACAATGCATAGCATTAAGACTATTATCGCATTCTACCTTATATATATATATATGTGTATATATGTTCATTCGTGACATCCAGCACCCGTACACTCTGTTACGGCCAATACACCAGGGGCTTAAGTACCCCACAATATGGTGTGAGAAGTCCGAACACTTACACAAGTGTGGCACCCCGAACTTATAGCATTATACACATCAGCTCCGAATCATGTCTTTGGTCAATAGTTGGGTTTGCACAGCTCCCATGTTTTGGTACCTTACGTTTCGCTATATCGGCTAAGGTAGCACTGGGAGAACTACTGCGATTGTGCCCCGGTTCAGTCGGGTTAAGCACCTCAGTAGAGAAAGCTAAAACTGAATGTCATGATAAGGCGAGAGACTGGTCGCTATTCGAGAGGTTTTCGAGTCCTTAAAGACTTATGCCGCTTAGAGCGAGGAGTCGGCCCTGTCCGGCTTAAGGCGTGTATCGCACCCCAGATTCGGCCTTCCGAATACTAGGGGCTTCGCCGAAATTTAAAATTATAGAATTCTATGGCTAAGTGAGAGTGATAACGCATTATAGTCTGATTACCTTGTTCGTTGCGCTGAGCACCTCCCTCGAAGGACCCAAAAATAGGAACAAGAGTGCTCAGGTTTATTCCGAACACCCCAGCACTCGTGGCATGGGGGCAGAAGCCGACGACTAGCCATCTCTCAGATTTGATAAACAGCCGAACAAAAGGTAATATTTTAAATTCAAACAAGCGATGCATAGCGCACATGAACAAGTTTTCATGAATACAGGATTACACGAGCGGGTTTACTCAAATATTGTATGTTTGGTACACTCGTCCACTATGAGACGGGCACCCTTCAGGACACCCTCATAGTACATCTCGGGGTGCCGATGCTCCTTGCCCTTCGGCGGCCCTTCCTTGACCAGCTTCACGACGTCTAGCTTGGCCCATTGCACCTTCACATGGGCGAAAGCCCGGCGTGCACCTTCGATGCAGACGGACCGCTTGACGACTTCCAGCCTTGTGCAGGCATCCACAAGCCGCCTCACCTGGCCGAAGTAGCTGTTCGGAAGGGCGTCGCCAGGCCACAGTCAGACTATAATGCCCTTCATGGCATGTTCGGCTGCCTTGTGTACCTCGACCAGTTGCTTCAGCTGGTCGCTCAGAGGCATCGGGTGTTCGGTCCCAGTATACTGAGACCAAAACAACTTCTCTGTTGAGCTTCCCTCCTCAGCCTGGTAAAAACGTGCGGCATCTGACATGGTGCGGGACAAATCTGCGAATGCTCCTGGAGAGCTCCGGATTCGGGTAAGTAACAGGTAATTTACTTTCACATGCTTGCTTTGCATATAGAATGCCTTACCCGCCACTATCTTCTTCATCGCATCAATCTCCTGGAGGGCCTTCTGTGCTTCAGCCTTGGCATTTTTCGCGCTTTCGAGGGCCGCGGCAAGCTCGGACTCTCGTGTCTTCGAGTCACGCTCCAACGCCTCATGCTTCGACACGAGAGCTTGGAGCTCTTGCTGCACCTCGCCCACCCATGCCTCCTTCCTTTCCCGCTCGGTGTGCTCCTTGTCCGCTTTGTCTTCGGCCTGGGATAGCACTTGCTTCAAGGTCGCCACCTCGGTCGTGGCCCCTAGAAAATATACGATGATCCTGTCATTTTGCATTCGCGTCTTCTTTTATGTATACATATCTTTAGACAGGGTATTACTTACCCTTGTTCTCCTCGAGCTGCCTCTTGGCAAGGCCGAGCTCTTTCTTGGACCCCTCGAGGTCCTGCTTCAATGCGGCAACCTCCGCAGTCTGTGCGGCAGCGGCCAGCAGCGATGCCTGCATATGCATATAGACATACTTATATTAGACTCCTGCAATATTATTTGATCCTCTGTTCGGCTTTTCTTTGTGAACACCGAACAGAGCATCAGGGGCCACTGTCTATGGGGTAATATTTTTCCTATAAGCTTACCTCAAAGCCTGTTAGAAGGCTGGCACAGGCTTCATTCACTCTTCTCTTGGCGGACTGAACCTTCTGGACCACCACACCGATAATAGTGCGGTGCTCTTCATCGATGGAAGTGCTGCTAAGCGCTCCCAGCATTCTATCTGGTGCCTCTAGATGGACAGAGGTCACTGCCACAGGCGTCTTGCCCCTTTTAGAAGGAGGTCGGCAGCCCGAGTCCGGAACCACTGGGGGTTCCGGCGCTGTGTTCGGCTGAGGGCCGAACTCGGAGCCCTCGGGAGCCTTGCTCCCTCTGCTCCCCGAGTTCGGAAGGTTGCCTTGAGGCGCCTCCGGGATTGTCTCCCATCGACCAGGTGCCTCTTGAGACAATACCTCGGCGTTGTCCGTAGCGCAGGGGGAGGTGGCGGTGAGAAGTGGATCGCTATTCATATCCGACGAGCCCAGGGAGCCGTCTGACGATACGTCGATACGGGCTCGTGGCGGTCTGCACAATTCGGCATTAGAGGAAACAGTGCGACAAATGAATGCTATGAGTTACTCTGGCATCTGAATACTTACGACTTTGCCAGGGGCTTGGCCCTAAGCAGCCACTCATCTTCGCCTTCGGCCGCGGTGGTAGAGTAGTCCGGAAGGAGAGTCCTTTCCTTCTTGGACCCTTCGGCCCCCCGGTTGGGGCGGCCTTCCTTTTCTTGTCTCCCCCAACTGAAGGGGGAGCATCTTCTTCTTCCTCCTCGTCTTCGGGGGAGGAGTGTGCCGCAGAGTTACCGGACGATGAGTCCGATAACACCTGGTGTCGGGAACTCTTTCGGGTTCCCTTGGCCTTCTTGGTCTTCTCTGGCACCTTATAAGGGGTCGGAGTCAGCATCTCCGCAAGGAGAGCGTCCGCAGTGTCTTCGGGCAGAGGGGCCGGACAGTTAATTTGCCCCGACGTCTCCACCCAGTCCTGTCAAAGGCATGGAGATGAGATCCCGCACATGATTAAGCTAGGGGAAATAAAATATCCTACCGGATGTATAGAACTCACCGAATGCGCTCTGCGCTTCGCGCTTAGCCCATGGTCCTCGATCAGGGAGGAAGGCACCTCGGCTCCCTTGAACAGCACCTTCCAAACATCCTTGTGTGTTGTGTCAAAGAGCTCACTCAGAGTCTGGTGCTGGGCCGGGTCAAACTCCCACAAGTTGAAATCATGTTGTTGACACGGGAGGATCCGGCGGATGAGCATGACCTGGACTATGTTGACAAGCCTGAGCTTCTTGCTTGTCATGTTTAGGACACATTTCTGGAGTCCGTCCAGCTCCACCGATGAACCCCACGACAAGCCCTTCTCTTTCCAGGAAGTGAGCCGTGTAGGGAATCCGGATCGAAATTCCGGGGCAGCCACCCATTTGGTGTCGCGCGGCTTGGTGATGTAGAACCACGTCGATTGCCACCACTTTATGGTCTCCATGAAGGAGCCTTCAAGCCATATAACGTTGGGCATCTTTCCCACCATGGCTCCGCTGCATTCTGCTTGTTGGCCGCCCACCACCTTCGGCTTGATATTGAAGGTCTTTAGCCATAGGCCGAAGTGGGGGCGGATGCGGAGGAAAGCCTCGCAGACGACGATGAACACCGAAATTTTGAGAATGAAGTTCGGGGCCATATCATGGAAGTCCAGCCCGTGGTAGAACATGAGACCGCGGACGAATGGATGAAGGGCAAACCCCAGTCCTCGGAGGAAGTGGTGGAGGAAAACTACCGTCTCATGAGGTTCCGGGGTAGGGACGATCTGCCCCGCAGCGGGCAGCCGATGCGCGATATTCGCGGCTAAGTATCCGGCTCCGCGTAGCTTTTGGATGTGTCCTTCCGTAACGGAGGAAGCCATCCACTTTCCTCCCGCTCCGGACATGTTTGGAGAAGGTTGAGGAGAAAGATGTGGACTTGGGCGTTGGAGCTCGAGTGCGTGAGAATGGATGAGCAATGAGGAAGGAGGCGTGGGTAGAAAAAGGTTAAACCTTATCCCTTTATAAGGGCGGACGAAGCTATGCGCCCCCACTAGCCTGGTAAAACTCGCTTATCCCCCAAGCGTCGTGATTGATGGCGCGGTTGGGTTACCCACGCCCATATTGATGAGAATCCCGCAATAAGGCGGACACGATCTCTACTTCGACAAGACGTGTCATGAAACCACCTCGCGTTATGTGCGGGGCTGGTTAAAGAAAAATGGTTCGAATAATCACCGAGCCATGGCATGATGTCATGTTGCCAAAACGTGTCAGCAGATTAGATTTGTGGAAATATTATTCTCTCTACGGTGGTATGTGGAACTTATTTTGCAGGGTCGGACACTTTCTTTCATTCAAACTCTTCTGTGGTGTATTCGGAGGAGGAACCCGCCTTGCAATGCCGAAGACAATACTGCGCGCCGGACTCATTGTCATTGAAGCCTGGTTCAGGGGCTACTGAGGGAGTCCTAGATTAGGGGGTCTCCGGACAACCGGACTATATCCTTTGGCCGGACTGTGGGACTATGAAGATACAAGATTGAAGGCTTCGTCTCGTGTCCGGATGGGACTCTACTTGGCGTGGAAGGCAAGCTAGGCAGTACGGATATGGATATCTCCTCCTTTGTACCCGACCTTGTATAACCCTAACCCTCTCTGGTGTCTATATAAACCAGAGGGTTTTAGTCCATAGGATGACATACAATCATACCATAGGCTAGCTTCTAGGGTTAGCCTCTCTGATCTCATGGTAGATCAACTCTTGTAATACTCATATCATCAAGAATAAATCAAGCAGGACGTAGGGTTTTACCTCCATCAAGAGGGCCCGAACCTAGGTAAAACATCGTGTCCCCTGCCTCCTGTTACCATCCGCCTTAGACGCATAGTTCGGGACCCCCTACCCGAGATCCGCTAGTTTTGACACCGACAAAGAACGATAACCTCATCTTGGTATTGGACATATCACTCTTGCCATTACATTGATAGCCTTCATAGCCTTACTCCTTTGCGTTGCTTACCCATCAAGACTAGCCTTTGAGTATTGCCGGCAACGAGACTTGTGCACATTAGTGATCATACCTCCCATAGCATACATACATCATTGTTGCATATATTGGTATCATCCCTTGTGTCACAAAGTTGTTTCTGCATACACAATCGCTATCTTGGTTCGTCAAGCATTGCATGAGAAAAGAGCTCAAACATCAAAGAGCCAAACAAGCTTTTAAGTAAAACGGAAAGATAAGCAAAGAGCTTTTAAGCAAGAACCATAGCATCATAAAACATTAAGATTGTCATACTAGATCATCTTGGATCATATCATCGGAACACTTTGCATAGAACATACTTGGGATAGAAGTCATTGCATTTTTGCTAAGTAGGTTGTGCACAAGTTCTTGTATCCACCTATTGTGCAATCGTGCTAGCGTCTCTCTAGTGTTGTGCAACAAGAGCATTTTTGTGGATTCCACATTTTGGCTCACCCTTGGTTGCACAGCCCCAATTATCTTTTTTGCGTGTGTGTTTCCGTGTACCTTATATGCTTAGTCTACTTGTTACATTGCATCTTGCGAATCTTTTCCAACATTATTGAAGCTCACTTACAAATTGCATCAAATTTTGTGCCACCATCCTAACCAAGCTCCACCATAAGCTTTTACTTGTGTAAGTGTGAGAAACCAACAAGAACTGGTACCAATCGTGCTATTTCCTTGTCCTACATTAGAGATCCACTTTCAAATTCGGTCAAGGTACGTTTGGTATTTGTTCTTCTCTTTCTACCACTCACATTTTTCTTGGAATGATGGATAGGCCAAGTACTTCTACCAACCCACTCGTCATGGAGCAAGACGATGACATGAACTCCTTCGTCACCAAGAGTTTCCTCTATGGTGCACAACGTGCTTTGCATCAAGAACAACAAGCCATGAGTGACCGCATCGACAACCTCGCCACCGACTTGCGACTCTCCGAGCAACGTACAAAGGACTACTTCGACCACAAGCTCGACGATCACAAGCAAGAGAATGACGCAAGGATGGACGAGATTCGCGCTTTGTTGCTCAATCGCTCTTCTTCCACTTCAAGAAGGAGCCTTTCAAGCCGCCACTCCGACTTCACCCTCTCCGGCTCCAGTACACCGACATCGAACACTCTTCGCCGAGCCATGCGCAACGATCGTCAATCAAGCCTCAATCCCCTACACGACACCGACTCGCAAGAGCACCAACGACGTCAAACGCAAGAAGCCTTTGCGCTAGCACGAGAACGGCAACGACAACGCCAACATGTAGAGGAAGAACGTGCGCGTCTACACCAAAATGCACAAGATGCCGAGGCACAACGTCAAGAATAACAACTCCGTGACACTCAAGCACTTGAGGCACAATGAGCTCTACGTGATTCAAGTCGAGCCGTAGCCGACCGAGGCCGACAAGCTCGTGAACATGCCGAAGCACTTCGCGAAGAAGTCCGCGAGAGGATTTATCAAGCTCGTGTGCACCGTCAAGTTCCTCCTCGCGCTCGCGAAGCTCCTCCAAAAGCATGCCGAGAACAACCAGTTCCTCAAGATCATGAAGACAATGGAGATCCCCCACGACAAGAGCAACACGTGGTTGACAACCCTCCGTGCCAAGAGCACCACGAGTTGAACAATCATCAACAACATGGGCGTGATCATCCCCGACCCCAACACAATGAAGAGCAACGCTACAACAAACTCATGTTCACCATGCGCAAGTTCAACGGAAGCAACGATCCCGAAGAGTACCATTCATGGGCATTGAAAGTTGACAAGATCTTCCATTTGCACAATTATGAAGAAGAGAAGAAGATCGAAATGGCAACCCTTGAGTTCCAAGACTATGTGCTCATTTGGTGGGAACAAATCATAGAGCGCTGAGAGGCAAGAGGTGAACCACCCATCACTACTTGGGCACAAATGAAGGATGTCATGAGAGCACGCTTCGTACCTAACTACTACAACCGCGACCTCTTCAAGAAACTCCAACAACTCAAACAAGGAACCAAGAGCGTTGAAGAATACTACAAGGAGATGGAGATTGCAATGATAAGAGCCAATGTCACGGAAAATGATGAGCAAACAATGGCACGCTTCTTGAATAGACTCAATCATCCCATCAAGAAGATCGCCGACTTCCAACCATACTCCAATCTCATCGAGCTAGTGCACCAAGCTACCAAAGAGGAACGCCAAGTGCAAGATGACTTCAAGTATGCCAAGTTCTCATCCAAGTCCTACAGCTTCTCCAACAACCAAGCTTCAACGACTCCAACACCGACTACAAATCCTTCTTCTACCAACATCGACAAGTCGACTTCCAAGAAAGCTTCGTCAACTACAAACCATCCTACTACGAGCAATGTCAAGCTGAGAGCTTCATCATCATCAACCCTAACCGATGAGACCATCAAGACGAGTTCCTTCAAGTGTTTCATTTGCGGAGGCCGAGGCCACAAGTCCTACGAGTGCACCAACAAGCGAACCATGGTCTTCAACGACGATGGCACCTATGACTCCATGAGTGAAGGCGAAATGGAATCCCTTGAGCAAGTCCTCCATGCACCGCCATGTGAACAATGAAGAAGAACAAGTCTTTTGCGATGAAGACTCAAGTCCCGCACTCGTTGTCTCCAAAGTCTTGACCTTCCAACATCACCAAGAAGAAGACCAAAGATGCAACATGTTCCACACCAAGGCCGACATCAATGGACGATCCTCAAGGTCATCATCGATGGAGGAAGTTGCCATAATCTTGCAAGCGAAGAGCTTTGCTCCAAGCTCTTGCCCAAGACGAAGCATCCACATCCATACAAAGTGCAGTGGCTTAGTGACTCTGGCACCATCCAAGTCGAGCACCGAGTACAAGTCTCCTTCAAAATCGGTACCTACGAAGACACCTTGTGGTGCGATGTCGTTCCAATGTCCGTTTGTCATCTTCTCCTTGGACAGCCATGGCAATTCGATAGAGGAGTCATCCACAATGGTCGAACGAACCACTACATCTTCAAGATGAAGAGCAAGGAGTATGTACTTCATCCCATGTCCCCAAGTCAAGTGATCGCCGACAAGCAAGACACCCATCGTGGAGAGAATAGTGATAGAGCGAGCCACCAAAAAGAGAGTGAGCGCCACAAGCCCAAATCGAACACCTCCACAATGAGCGAAAAGAAGAACTTAGTCCTATTTGCCACCAAAAGTGAGATACGAGGAGTGTGTGAGAACCCATCTAGTGTCCTAAACTACGTTCTTGTGTGCAAGGACAATGCACCACAAACTAACACTTCTCACAATCTTCCTCTAGTGTCGTCTTCTCTTTTGTAGGAATTTCACGACGTTTTCCCCGACGAGCTACCTCTGGGACTACCCCCTGAGGGAGTCCTGGATTAGGGGGTGTCCGGATGGCCGGACTATACCTTCAGCCGGACTCCTGGACTATGAAGATACAAGATTGAAGACTTCGTCCCGTGTCCCGAAGGGACTTTCCTTGGCATGGAAGGCAAGCTTGGCGATACGGATCTGTAGATCTCCTACCATTGTAACCGACTCTATGTAACCCTAACCCTATCCGGTGTCTATATAAACCGGAGGGTTTTAGTCCGTAGGACAACACATTGATACACAACAATCATACCATAGGCTAGCTTCTAGGGCATAGCCTCTCCGATCTCGTGGTAGATCTACTCTTGTACTACCCATATCATCAATATTAATCAAGCAGGACGTAGGGTTTTACCTCCATCGAGGGGGCTCGAACCTGGGTAAAACTTCGTGTCCCTTGCCTCCTGTTACCATCCGGCCTAGACGCACAGTTCGGGACCCCCTACCCGAGGTCCGCCGGTTTTGACGCCGACATTGGTTCTTTCATTGAGATTTCCTCTGTGTCGTCCCCGTCAGGCTTGATGTCTCCTACGATCATCAGTAGCGATGCAGCCCAGGGTGAGACCTTCCTCCCCGGATAGATCTTCGTCTTCGGCGGCTTAGAACTGGGGCCAATTCACTTGGCCATCTGCAGCTGATCGAAAGCTACGCCCCTGGCCGTCAGGTTAGATTTGGAAGTTTAAACTACATGGCTGACATCCGCGGGGACTTGATCTTCGACGGATTCGAGCCACTGCCGAGCGCACCGCACTGTCACGACGAGCATGATCTAGCTCTTTCACCGAACAGTGCCCTGGAGGCCGCACCCGCATCGGCTTCGATCCTTAATTCGGAGCCAACTGCGCCGATCGAGGATAGGTGGTTGGACACCGCCTCGAGGGCTATGATCCCTATGGCGATCGAGCTGAACACCAGCCCCGCACTTCGTGAAACCCATGACTCCAAGGAGCCGGACTCCTCTCCGAAATCCGAATCCCTCGCGCCCCTGCTGATCGAATACGATCGGGTGCCGATCATGGAGTTTACTGCCGCGGACATCTTTCAGCACTTGCCTTTCGGTGATATTCTGAAGACACTAAAGTCTCTCTCTTTATCAGGAGAGCCTTGGCCGGACTGTGGTCAACAAGGTTGGGATACGGACGATGAAGAAATTCAAAACCCACCCACCACCCACTTTGTAGCCACTATCGATGATTTAACCGACATGCTCGACTTCGACTCCGAAGACATCGACGGTATGGACGCCGATGCAGGAGACAATGAAGAACCAGCGCCTATCGGGCCCTGGAAAGCCACCTCGTCATATGACATATACATGGTGGACACCCCAAAAGAAGGAGATGGCGATGGAACAGCGGAGGATGACCCCTCCAAGAAACAGCCTAAGCGCCGGCATCAGCGGCGCCGCTCAAAATCCCGCCAAAACAAATACGGCGATTCCAGCACGGGAGATAATAATACTCTGTGCCGAAGAAAACCCCCTCCAGCAAGATTCAGCACAGGAGGATGGATAAACTAGTCCTCATGAGAAAGCGGTAGACGGAGAGGTCGAGGACGATAATCATATGCCTCCCTCCGAAGACGAGGCAAGCCTCGACGACGACGAATTCGTCGTGCCAGAGGATCCCGTCGACCAAGAGCGTTTTCAACGCAGGCTTATGGCCACGGCAAGAAGCCTCAAGAAAAAACAGCAACAACTTAGAGCTGATCAAGATTTGCTAGTCGACAGATGGACTGAAGTCCTTGCGGCCGAAGAGCATAAACTCGAACGCCCCTCCAAGAGCTACCCAAAGCGCAGGTTGCTACCCCGATTAGAGGAGGAAGCACTTGATACGGCCGACCGGCCACCTCGTGGCTGCGACAGAGAGGCCTCTCGGCCCTCCACTCAAGCCGCACCCCGTACCAAGGGACGGGAAAACGTGCCAGACTTGCGAGATATGTTGCAGGACAAGGCAAGGCAAACAAGATCGATCTACGGATCGCGTGGGTGCCCCACTACTCGAGACGATAACCATCACGCCGGACACAAATCCGGTAGGGCCGACCACAATAGATAAAGATCATTGGAGCTACGTCAGGATATAGCCCAGTACAGAGGCGCCGCACACCCACTATGCTTCACAGACTAAGTAATGGATCATCAAATCCCCGAGGGTTTCAAACCCGTAAACATCGAATCATACGATGGCACAACAGATCTTGCGGTATGGATCGAGGATTATCTCCTTCATATCCACATGGCCCGCGGCGATGATCTCCACGCCATCAAATACCTCCCACTCAAGCTTAAAGGACCAGCTCGGCATTGGCTTAACAGCTTGCCAACAGGATCAATCAGTTGTTGGGAGGACCTGGAAGCCGCATTCCTCGACAACTTCTATAACATCCCAAATTTTCAATTTGGAATGTTATACATTAGTTCATCAATGCATACCATATTTTATTTTGCATTTTGGTTGATCCTAGAAATTCTACGCAACTCAATGACCCACGGAGAGAGTTGGGGGTTTCGTTATTTTCATATTTGAGTTTTCTCAAATTTTGAGGATAGGATCATTTGATTTTATTTATTTTATCATCAATTATTTCTATTACAAAAATATGAGAGAGGGAATAAAATGACTTTCCCAAAATAAAGAAATATTAAGGATTTAATAATAAAATCAAATAAGATTTTATTTCGGAGTTTTTCGGTGTATTATTTGAATTCAGGAAAAATGTGCGTTTTTGAAAATTGCATTTAGGTCCCAAATAAATGTTCACCTTGTGCGTCTTGATTTTAGAAGCCCGCGAAAATTTATATCGGAATTTTTGGAGTCCGTTTAGTATTTCTTTTTATTTTTCTTCCGAGCGGAATAATAAAAAAAACGAACCGACCTACGGGCCGTGTCCGACTAGGACTCCGGCCCGAGGGGGCCTTTATAAGCCGAGGCCCAGCCCCGGGGAAACCCTAGCCGCCCCAGCCCCCAAGCCGCGCCGCCACCCGGTCCTGCCGCCGTCGCCGCCGCCGCCTGCGCCCGCCACCGCGCCGCCCCGCGCAGCCGTCGCCGGACGCCGCCGCCGCCGCCGCCGAGGTTCGCCGCGCCTCGACTTCTGTGCCAACGGTTTTTTTTAAAATAGATCGGCTTTCGTCGGTTTTTTTAGATTCGTTTTTTTTAAATAGATCAGCTTTTCTGGTTTATTTAAATAGCGAGCGTTCGTCCGTTCGTTCGTTCTAGCGAGCGTTCGTCGTTTTTCTTTTTCTCGGATTAAATCCGCGATTTTTCTGATCGCGATTCCTGATCCAATTTTCGTTTTAGTATAACTTTTCACCCATTTATCGGAATCAGGCGATTCAAGCGCCTAGAGTTTCGTCTCGAAACCCTCTATCCGTTTAACCAACTTAAACAAGATTTTGCTACTGTAAAATTTTCCCTAGATCCAGATTACTAGAACGAAGTTGTTTTCTTTCGCCGTTTGATTTTCGTTGCTTCGTTCGATTTGATTCTTTTTGCCAACCGGAGTTCTTAAGTTGAACCTTCTGGTTAGATCTCTTATTTGAGTTTTACCTGTGCATTAGATGAGTACTTATTGTATGCTTGTTTGTTTGTCTGCGATAGAATACCCGGAGTGCGCCACCTGTTACTTCGAATCGTTAGGTTTCCTGGATCATCAGCAAGGCAAGTAACACGTTGATCATACCTTTTCTACAACCTAGTTTTATTGCATTAGATCAATCCTCACACATTGCATGATTAGGATCTAATTAAATTGTGGGATGGGAAGTAGATGAGGTAGTACCTATTACCTGTTATTATCAAACCTTTGGGAGTTACTTCTGCGTTTGCTTATTATGTCATGCTATGCTAGTAGACGTGGATTGGGTGAGTGATATCCATGATAGATGTGAGATTGCTAATTAATGGTTTATCTAAGGTGGCAACTTAAACACACATCTGGGTGGATTGAGGCACCTGGGTATTCCAGGACTTTCCTGTTTTCTTTTGGACCGCCACCCAGGCTCAAAGGGATCATGAGACTATTCATACTAGAAACTTCCGTGTGCAGCCACAAGCTATTATGGGCTCTAGCATAGTTGACTAAGTCGTGCAAACTCTTACAGTGGTAGACTAGCAGATGTAGGGGATGTAGGTGGTACGGTCTACTCGATCATAAGGTGTTAGCGCTTCTGAAAGACTATGTCTCGGTCCTCCGTCTTCTCAAACACCATGTAGTGCGAGAAACCAAACGGAGGCGATCGAGCCTTGTGGGGAGAAGTGCGCAAACCTCTGCAGAGTGTAATAAACTAATCATGGTTAGCCGTGTCCCCGGTTATGGACATCTTGAGTATCTAGTACTTGGATTATCATGTGAATATCAACATGTTACTCTAAATTAATTTTGTTGGGTTATGTTTAATGATGATGCTTAATTGGGATTGAGAATGCTGTCAACCATTCTCAATGTTTAACAACTACCATGATAGTTAAATAAATTAATTCCTTTGAAGTAGGGAAAAATTGGCTTTACGCAAAACTGTAACCATAGAGCTTTCCACCAGCCAAATTTGCATATAGTATAGTTGTTTCATTCCATTACTCTCTATGTGCTACCTTGCCAGCATATTCCATGTGCTGACCCGTTTTCGGGCTGCAACGTTAATGTTGCAGACTTTTCAGACGACGATTAAGGAGTTTTTAGGTCGTGGTCCTATACTCAGTGATGTCGTTGGAGTTGATGGAGTCACTCATCTTCCAAGCCTTTCGCTGTTATCGTTATTAGATGGCCTTAAGCCATATTTACTGTAATAAGTTCTCTTTTGAGACACTCGATGTAATAAGTGTGTGATTGCTACTCTGCTATAAATCCTCCGAGTACTATGTGGTGTCATCATTACTGATCCAAGGATGACACCGGAGCATAGAGATCAGACCATTTGAGGTTTGGTCGCTACAACTTCCAGGGCACTTATGTGCGACCACTAGATGCCGATGACCTAAGCCACGTAATTCAGCAGCCAGAGGAATCGGCCAGGCAATTCTGGACACGGTTCCTAACAAAGAAAAATCAAATAGTCAACTGTCCAGACGCAGAGGCCCGAGCAGCCTTCAAGCACAATATCCGTGAGGAGTGGCTTGCCCGGCACCTTGGACAGGAAAAGCCGAAATCTATGGCAGCACTCACGACACTCATGACCCGCTTTTGCGCGGGAGAAGACTGCTGGCTTGCTCGTAGCAACAATATGACCAAGAACCCTGGTAATTTGGATACCAGGGACAATAGTGGCACGTCGCGTCGCAACAAGCAAAAGTGTCGCATTAATGGCGACAATACTGAGGATACAGCAGTTAATGCCGGATTCAGAGGCTATAAATCCTGTCAGCGGAAAAAGCCATTCAACAGAAATCCTAGGGGCCCGTCTAGTTTGGACCGAATACTCAACCGCTTGTGCCAGATACATGGCACCCCCGAAAAGCCGGCCAATCACACCAACAAGGATTGTTGGGGGTTCAAGCAGACAGGCAAGTTAAATGCCGAAACTAAAGACAAGGGGCTACATAGCGATGACGATGAAGAGCCCCGGGCGCCGAACAACAGTAGACAGAAGGTTTTTCCCCCACAAGTGCAGACGGTGAACATGATATACGCAACCCACATCCCCAAGAGGGAGCGGAAGCGCGCGTTAAGGGATGTATACGTGGTAGAGCCAGTCACCCCAAAGTTCAACCCACGGTCCTCCTGCCCGATCACCTTTGATCGAAGGGACCATCCCACTAGCACCTGTCATGGCGGATTCGCCGCATTGGTTTTAGACCCAATTATTGACGGATTTCATCTCACTAGAGTCCTTATGGACGGCGGTAGTAGCCTGAACCTGCTTTACCAGGATACAGTGCGGAAAATGGGCATAGATCCCTCGAGGATTAAGCCCACCAAAACGACCTTTAAAGACGTAATACCAGGTGTAGAGGCCAACTGTACAGGCTCAGTCACACTTGAAGTGGTCTTCGGATCTCCGGATAATTTCCGAAGCGAGGAGTTAATCTTCGACATAGTCCCATTCCGCAGTGGCTATCACGCACTGCTCGGGCGAACCGCATTCGCCAAGTTCAATGCGGTACCGCACTACGCATACCTTAAGCTCAAAATGCCAGGCCCTCGAGGAGTAATTACGGTCAATGGAAACACCGAACGGTTCCTCCGAACGGAGGAGCACATGGCGGCCCTTGCAGCGGAAGTACAAAGCAGCCTCTCCAGGCAGATCTCCAGTCCGGCCACTAAACGACCGGACACCGTCAAGCGCGCCCGGAGTAACCTACAGCAAGACCGCCTGGCACGATCTGATCAGGCATAGCAATGCGGCCCCAACCCCAGCCCTCGCAAAAAGGCGACACCAGTGCTTCGTGTACATAACTACGCTCTAGAAATACCATGGGTACAGGGGGAGGGGCACCATCACGGCACGCCCGAAACACGGCTTAAACAGCACCAGGGGCTGCCGATTTTTTAATTTTCTCTTACTTTCGGGACTCCATTCTTCGGAAGGCCTGTTCGGCAGTTCAATTGCCGCACAAATGATGCAAGAACCAGGGAAGCAGACAAGCCACGCCGCATTATGGAACTCCCAGGTGGTCTCTATCATGAGCAGTATACCTGTTTCACATACCATTCCGCAGCCTGCCCCTGGAATGGACATGTTAAATAGTCCAACCCTTTGCATCTCGTACTATTTGTATCGTTCTGCTTTGATCGCAGCCCTTTTTAGTAAACAATGCATAGCTTTTGTCTATTTTTTCATTACTCTTTTTTCTGTAAATATATGTTCCTTAACGACATGTTGCACCCGTACACTTTGGTACGGCCAAAATATGCCAGGGGCTTTAGTACCCCTCAATATGGTGTGAGAAGTCCGAACACTTTAACAAGTGCGGCACCCCGAACTTATAGCATTATATGCATCGGCTCTGAATCATGTCTTGGGTCAATAGTTGGGTTTGCCCGGCTCCTATGGTTTAGTGCCTTACGTTCCGCTATATCGGCTAAGGTAGCACTAGGAGAACCACTGCGATTGTGCCCCAGTTGAGCTAGGTCGAGCACCTCAGTGGAGAAAGCTAAAACTGACTATCATGATGAAGCGAGAGCTAGTCGCTGTTCGAGAGGTTTTTTCGAGTCCTTAAAGACTTATGTCGCTTAGAACGAGGAGTTGGCTCTGTCCGGCCAAGGCATGGATAGCGCCCCGAACTCGGTCTTCCGAATACCAGGGGCTTCGCCGAAATTTAAAATTATAGAATTCTATGGCTAAGTGAGAGTGTTCACGCATTATAGTCCGATTGCCTTGTTCGTTGGGCTGAGCGCCTCCCTCGAAGGACCCAAACATGGGAAAAAAGAGTGCTCAGGTTTATCCCCGAACACCCCAGCACTAGCGGCACGAGGGCAGAAGCCGACGACTCGCCATCTCTCAGAATTGATAAATAGCCGCACAGAAGGTAATATTTTAAATTCCAACAGCATTGCTTAGTGCATATGAACAAGTTTTCAGCGCACAGGACAAAACGAGCGAGTTTTACTCAAAAATTACATCTCTGTAACATTCATCCACCACAAGGCAGGCACCCTTCAGAACATCCTTATAATAATTCTCGGGCTTGCGATGCTCTTTCCCCGGCGGTGGCCCGTCCTTCACAAGCTTCTCAGCATCCAGCTTGCCCCAGTGCACCTTAGCACCATCAATGCAGACGGAGCGCTTGATGACTTCGAGCCTTGGACAGGCCTCCACCAGCCGCCGCACCAGCCCGAAATAGCTCCCAGGCTGAGCCTATCCAGGCCACAGCCGAACTATGAGGCCCTTCATGGCCTGTTCGGCCGCCTTGTGGAGCTTGACCAGTTGCTTCAGCTGGTCGCTCAGGGGCACGGGGTGTCCGGCCTCAGCATACTGAGACTAGAACACCTTCTCTGTCGAGCGGCCCTCCTCGGCCCGACAGAATGCGATGGCATCGGACACGCTACGGGGAAGATCTGTGAATGCTCCTGGAGAGCTCCGGATTCGGGTAAGTAACAAGTAACTTACGTTTATGTGTTTGCTTTGCATAAAAAATGCCTTACCCGCCGTTATCTTCTTCACCTCATCCAACTCCTGGAGGGCCTTCTGGGATTCGGCCTTGGCATACTTGGCGTTTTCAATAGCCACCGCGAGCTCGGACGCTCGCGTCTTTGAGTCAAGCTCCAAACTTTCATGTTTTTCCATGAGAGCCTGGAGCTCTTGCCGCACCTTGCCAACCTCGGCCTCATACTTCTCCCGCTCGGTGCGCTCCGTGGCTGCCGTCTTCTCGGCATCGAGCAGCGCTTGCTTAAGGGTCGCCACCTCAGACGTGGCCCCTACAATAGCCATGATAATCCTGTCATTTTTTGCAATTGCACCTTTATATATATATTTAAACAAGGTATTTCTTACCTTTCTTGTCCTCGAGCTGCTTCTTGACACGCCCGAGCTCTTTCTCGGACTGCTCGAGGTTCTGCTTTAGCATGTCCACTTCCGCAGTCTGTGCGGCGGACGCCAGCAGAGAAGCCTGCATACGCATATTGACTCTTTTTTGTTAGACTCCCGCGAATTCCATTTGATCCTCTATTCGGCTTGTCTTCCCGAACGCCAAACAGGGCATCAGGGGCTACTGTCTATGTAGTAATATTATTTACACATTCTTTACTTACCTCAAAGCCTGTTAAAAGGCTAGCACAAGCTTCAGTCAGTCCGCTCTTGTTGGGCTGAACCTTCTGGACCACCGCACTCATTATGGTGCGGTGCTCCTCGTCGATGGAGGCGCCTTGGAGCGCCTCCAACAGATTGTCCGGTGCCTCCGGTTGGACGGGGGTCACCGGCATGGAGGGCTCACTCCTCTTGGAAGGAGGTCGCCCGCCGGACTCTGGAACCTTTGAAGGTTCTGGAGTGGTGTTCGGCCTGGAGCCGGACTTGGAGCCCTGGGAGATTTTATCCCCTTCACCTCTGGAGTCCGGGAGGTCGCCTTGCGGCGCCTCCAGGACCACCTCCTCCTGGCTTGGAACCTGTTGGGACAACACTTCGGCGTCGTCCGTAGGGCGGGGGGAGGAAGTCGTCGGAAGCGAAGTCACGTCCGACGAGTCCAGTGAACCACGACGCGTTGAGCCGGTCTTTTGGTGGGCTGCACATTCGTATTCGACATAAGGGAAAGTTGTGCAACAAACGAATACTATGAATTACTCTCGTATCCGGATACTTACGATTTCGCCAGGGGCTTGGCCCTGTGCGGCCACTCCTCTTCGCCGTCGTTGGCGTCGGTGGAGTAGTCCGGAGGAAGGGTTTTCCCCTTCTTGGACCCTTCGGCCTCCCCAGTTGGGGCGGGCTTCCTTTTCTTCCCTTCCCCCGCTGGGGGAGGAGAGGTCTCTTCTTCCTCCTCCTCGTCTTCATGGGAGGAGTGCGTCTTGGAGCCCTCGGATGATGGATCCGACACCTCCTGGCGTCGGGCACTCTTTCGAGTCCCCGCGGCCTTCTTCTTGGCCTTCTTCTCCGGCACCACATAGGGTGCCGGAACCGGTAGCTTCGCCAAATGGGCGTCCGCTGGGCCTTCGGGCAAAGGAGCCGGACAGTTGATTTGTCCGGACGTCTCCTGCCAATCCTGTCAAAGGTAAGGGAGCTTAGATCCCGCATGGAGTCAAACTATGAAAAACGGATACCCTATAGAAGGTAAAAATAGCTTACCGCACGAGCGTGACACTGCGGGCTGAATCCGCGATCCTCGGTAGCGGATGCGGGGGCCTCGGCGCCTTTGAAAAGCACCTTCCAGGCATCTTCGTACGTCGTGTCAAAGAGCCTGCTCAGAGTTCGGTGCCGCGCCGGGTCGAACTCCCACAGGTTGAAAGCCCATTGTTGACACGGGAGTATCCGGCGGATGAGCATAACCTGGACTACGTTGACAACCTTGAGCTGCTTGTCCACCAGGGTTTGGACGCATGTTTGGAGTCCGGTCAGCTCTCCTTTTTTACCCCACGACAGGCCCGTATCCTTCCAGGATGTGAGCCGCGTTGGTGGTCCGGATCGGAACTCCGGGGCTGCGACCCACTTAGGGTCGCGCGGCTCGGTGATGTAGAACCACCCTGATTGCCACCCCTTCAGGGTCTCCACAAAGGAGCCCTCGAGCCATAAGATGTTGGGTATCTTGCCCACCATGGCGCCTCCGCACTCCGCCTAGTTGCTGCGCACCACCTTCGGCTTGACATTAAAAGTCTTGAGCCATAGGCCGAAATGGGGGCGGATGCGGAGGAAGGCCTCGCACACGACGATAAACCCTGAGATGTTGAGGACAAAGTTGGGGGCCAGATCATGGAAATCCAGGCCATAGTAGAACATGAGCCCCCGGACAAATGGGTGGATAGGGAAACCCAGTCCGCGGAGGAAATGGGGGAGGAACACCACCCTCTCATAGGGCCTAGGGGTAGGGATGAGCTGCCCCTCTTCGGGAAGCCGGTGTGCAATGTCGTTGGACAAGTATCCGGGCTTCCTTAGTCTTTTGATGTGTCCCTCCATAACGAAGGAGACCATCCACTTGGCTCCCGCTGTGGACGTGACTGGAGAGGTTGAGGTGGGGAGTGCGGACTTGGGCACTGGAGCTCGAGTGCGTGAAAATCCATAGGTAAAGGAGGAAGAAGGCGTAGGTGAAAAGGTGGATCCTTAGCCCCTTATATGGGTGGACGCGACTATGCGTCCCCACCAGCCTGGTAAAACTCGCTTATCTCCCAAGCGCCGTAATCAATGGTGCGGTTGGGTTACCCATGCCCGTATTGATGAGAATCCCGGAATAAGGGGACACGATCTCTGCTTTAATAAGACGTGCCAAGGAAACCGCCTCGCATAACACGCTGAGATGGGACAGTAAAACAGTTCGAATAAAGGCTTGGCCATGGTGTGATGTCACACTACGGAATACGTCAGCAGATTAGATTTGTGTAAATATTATTCTCTCTATGGCGATATGTGGAAACTTATTTTGCAGAGCCGGACACTATCTTTGTGTTCAAAATCTTCTATGAAGTACTTGGAGGAGGAACCCGGCTTGCAATGCCGAAGACAATCTGCGCGCCAGACTCGTCGTCATTGAAGCCTGGTTCAGGGGCTACTGAGGGAGTCCTGGATTAGGGGGTGTCCAGATGGCCGGACTATACCTTCAGCCGGACTCCTGGACTATGAAGATACAAGATTGAAGACTTCGTCCCGTGTCCGGAAGGGACTTTCCTTGGCGTGGAAGGCAAGCTTGGCGATACGGATATGTAGATCTCCTACCATTGTAACCGACTCTATGTAACCCTAACCTATCCGGTGTCTATATAAACCGGAGGGTTTTAGTCCGTAGGACAACACATTGATACACAACAATCATACCATAGGCTAGCTTCTAGGGCTTAGCCTCCCCGATCTCGTGGTAGATCTACTCTTGTACTACCCATATCATCAATATTAATCAAGCAGGACGAAGGGTTTTACCTCCATCGAGAGGGCCCGAACCTGGGTAAAACTTCGTGTCCCTTTCCTCTTGTTACCATCCGGCCTAGACGCACAGTTCGGGACCCCCTACCCAAGATCCGCTGGTTTTGACACTGACACCCCCACTATGAGGCATTGAGCACCGCATCGACCTCATCTCCGGAGCACTGCTTCCGAACAAAGTTCCCTACCGCGTCAACCCCGAAGAAACCAAAGAAATACAAAGGCAAGTAAAGCATCTCATAGACCATGGACATGTGCGTGAAAGTTTGAGCCCTTGTGCCATACCGGTCATTCTTGTGCCAAAACATGATGGTAGCTTTCGCATGTGCTCCGATTGTAGACCTATCAATGCTATCACCATTCGCTATAGGTATCCCATTCCACGCCAAGATGATATGCTAGATGGACTTAGTGGTGCCACTATATTTTCAAAAATTGATTTTAAGAGTGGTTACTATCGAATCCGCATACAAGAAGGTGATGAATGGAAAACCGCCTTCAAAACCAAGTTTGGTTTGTATGAGTGGTTAGTCATGCCTATGGGCCTTTCGGAAGCACCGGGCACTTTTGTGCGCCTTATGAATCATGTCTTTCGCCCTTACATTGGTATATTTGTTGTGGTTTACTTCGATGACATTCTTGTGTTTAGCAAATATATCAAAGAGCATGTCACCCATGTCCGGACCGTTTTGCAAACTCTTAGAAAAGAGCGCCTCTATGCTAATATGGAGAAATGCCTTTTTGGTGTTGATAAGCTCGTTTTCTTGGGTTTTGTTGTTCCTTCTAAGGGTGTTCATGTTGATGAGTCCAAGATCAATGCTATTAAGACTTGGCCGCAACCAACCAACTTGCATCAAGTGCTTAGTTTTATTGGCCTTGCGGGTTTCTATCATCTCTTTGTGAAGGATTTTAGCACCATTGCTTCGCCTTTACATGCTTTGAGCAAGAAGAATGCGCCTTTCGTTTGGGGACTGTCCTAAGATACTGCATTCAATGAGCTTAAGAATTTGCTTACTCATGCTCCCGTGCTTGCTTTACCCAACTTCCACAAGCCTTTTGAGATTCATTGCGATGCTAGTGGTAATGGCATAGGCGGGGCGTTAACGCAAGAGAAGCGCCCCATAGCTTACTTTAGTGAGAAACTTTCCGGAGCGCAACTCAATTACCCCATCTATGACGAAGAGATATATGCTTTAGTCTGTGTTCTGCATGAATTGGAACATTACCTTCGTCCCCATGAGTTTATCATTCATACCGATCATGAGACTCTCAAGTATCTTAAGGGCCAAACCAAGTTGAACAAGCGTCACACTAAGTGGAGTGAATTATTGAGTCTTTTCCTTATGTCATCAAGTACATCAAGGGTAAAGAAATCATCGTAGCAGATGCTCTTTCCCGCATATGCATGCTTGTTCCACAACTTGAGTTAGATGTCATTGGTTTCGAGCATATCAAAAACTGGTATGAGCATGATGCAACTTTTGCTACTCCTTATGCCAAGTGTTTGTCGAACACCTCTTGGGAACGCTATTACATCAAAAATGGATATCTTATGCGAGCTAACAAACTTTGCATCCCCGAGTCTTCTCTTTGTTTGTTGCTTTTGTAGGAATCTCATGGAGGAGGCTTAATGGGACATTTCGGACGCGACAAGACGTTTGCCACGCTCTCGAAGAACTACTTTTGGCCCAAGATGTTTCGGGACGTCAATCGTTTCACCAACCACTGCTCTACATGTCGCAAAGCTAAGTCCAAAGCTCAATCTCGTGGCCTCTAGATGCCTCTACCAATTCCATACCAACCATGGGAAGACATTAGCATGGACTTTGTACTTGGTTTTCCTAGGACTCAAAATGGGAAAGATTCTATATTTGTCGTTGTGGACCGTTTCTCTAAAATGGCACATTTCATTCCTTGCAACAAGATATACGATGCTTCATATGTTGCTAATCTCTTTTGTAGGGAAATATTGTGTCTACATGGTGCGCCAAAGACTATCATCTCTGACCGCGATGTCAAGTTCCTTAGCTACTTTTGGAAGACTCTATGCGCCAAGCTCGGAATCAAGCTACTCTTTTCCACGGCTTACCATCCTCAAACCGACGGCCAAATGGAGGTGACCAACCGCACACCCTCCGCTCTACTTCGAGTACTCATCAAGAAGAACATCAAGTAGTGGGAGGAGTGTCTACCTATCGCCGAGTTCGCCTACAATCGGGAAAGACACTCAACAACCAGCAAGTCCCCCTTCGAGGTCATCTACGGATTCAACCCATTGTCACCATTGGATATTCTTCCTCTACCACTCCAAGAGAGCATCAATTTGGATGCAAGCGCACGAGCGACACATCTCAAGAAGGTGTAAGAAGATACAAGAAACACCATCGAGTGCCAAGAACAACGCCTTGCGACGAAGCTTAGCATCAACAAGCAACCTATGGTCTCCAACATTGGTGATCAAGTGTGGCTACACCTTCGCAAGGACCGCTTTCCACAAGAAAACAAGTCTAAGTTTGGACCACGAGCAGATGGACCCTTCAAGGTGCTCGCACGCTACAACGACAACGCTTGCAAGATCGACCTCCTGCGCGACAAATACAACGTGAGCGACATCTTCAACATCAAAGATCTCTCTCCCGTCCATGGTGATGAAGAATTCGATCCGAGGAAGGATCTTACCCAAGGGAGGGGAGATGATGCGGAGCATCCCACGACCATCCCCATGGACGCCACCTCAACTATCCAAGCTCCAAGTGGGCCCATGACAAGGGCTAGGGCACGTGCTATTCAATCTGGGGTGACATCACTCCTACGTGAGTTTCCCTCCTCTTCAAGTGAGAGATGGCTACTGCCTAAGTCCGAGATGCTATGTGTGATCAGGTACAACGCTCAAGACACGGAGCTGAGGGTTGTAGAAGAAAAGACAGGCGTCAACACTCAGGACAGCCCAGAACCTCTGGCCAGAGCCCGGAACTTCCGGCCCCTGGACCTTCCGGCCGACCCGGAGCTTCCGGCCGCCGATGACTTCGACCAGCCCAGGTGTGCCAACTCTCGGGTTAGCCCGGGCCCCGTCCCGGACCTTCCGGCGCCCGGAACCTCCGGCCAGCCTGGACCTCCCGCCCCCTGGATGCCAACACATCTCCACCCACACCAACGCTCGGGTTAGGCCGGACCCTCCCTGGAACCTCCGGCGCCCGGAACTTCTGGCCCTGCCTGCGCACAGCGATTTGGGCCAAGGCCCGTGTACCCTTTCGTCACCTAGACTATAAATACTCTTCTCCTACCTACGTTTTAGGGTTAGCAAAGAGATAGCTCATGATTGTGTGAGAGCTTTGCTCATCCACTTGGTTACCTTCTCCTCGGAGATTGCACCTCCTCGGAGAAGATTGCCCAAGCGGATTTAAGACCCCTCTTTAGGGAAGAACATCAAGACCTCCTCACGGAGAAGACCGGTTACCGTGTATCATCTCTAGTTGATCGTGGATCGTGTATCTTACTCTATGTATTCGGGGACCTAGCATGTGTGTGACTATCTTGTTGGTTTGAGTGTTGCTCTCCTATTTCCCTTGTGTTTCCCCTCATTTTCCCCTTTGTGTTCCTTGTGTTCATCGCGGGATTCCGCTCCTTTCGTGAAAGATTGGGCGATTAGGGTCCTACCCTACATCACCTCCATAGAGAGGGCCCGAACCTGGGTAAACACTGTGTCCCTTGTCTCCTGTTACCATCGACCTTAGACGCATAGTTTGGGACCCCCTACCCAAGATCCGCCGGTTTTGACACCGACATTGGTGCTTTCATTGAGAGTTCCTCTGTGCTGTCGCTAAAAGGTTTGATGGCCCCTTCAATCGTCAATAATGATGCCGTCCAAGGAGAAACTTTTCTCCCCGGACAGATCTTTGTGTTCGGCGGCTTCGCATTGCCGGCCAATTCGCTTGGCCATCTGGAGCAGATCGTAAGCTACGCCCCTGGCCATCAGGTCAGATTTGGGAGCTTGAACTATGTTGCGGATATCCGTGGAGACTTGATCTTCGCCGGATTCAAGACTGCGGTAGCCGCTCCCGGTCACCCCGATGATCATGACCTAAATCTGTCATCAAACCGCTTCCAGGAGATCACTCCTATAACCACTATGGCCTTAGATACGGAGCAGACCGCGCCATCCGCAAACGGGAGGATCCACCCCACCACGGAGGCCACCGATCTCACGGCTTTGGAGCCGCAGATAGACTTAACCTCTCACGACGTCTTTGTCACTGGAACACCGGACTCATCTCCGAACGTAAGTTCCGAACCACGTGAGCCCGCGGATGCCGAGCTTGATCGTTTATCGATCTTATTCAGCGCCGCAGCCATCTTCCAGCACTCGCCCTTGGGTGACGTGCTAAATTGCTTAAAGAACCTGTCCTTGGAGAAGAACTCACAGCCGAACTATATCCGGCTTGAACCAGGGGCTGGCAGCGGAGAACTTTGCTTCCCACCCACCACCCATTTCATAGCCACGATCGAGGATTCGACCGATACACTTGATTAAGACTCCGAGAATATTGACGGTATGGACGACAATGCCGAAGACAGTGAAGACCCCGTTGATACAGCTAATGACCAAAATGAACGTGAAGATGGGCAGGCCATGTACGAAGATTCAGAGGACGACAATTACCTTCCGCTCTCTGAGGATGAGGTGAGCCTCGGCACCGAGGATTTCATCGTGCCTGAGGAACCTCTTGAGCAGGAGGGCTTCAAGCGCCAACTAACAGCCACTGCAAGGAGGCTAAAAAAGAAGCAGCAGCTTCAAGCTGACCAAGATCTACCCAATGTTATATGGACCAAAGTCCTAGCCGCTGAAGAATACAGCCATAGTGGCCCAGCCAAAAGCTACCTGAAGAGTAGATTGCTACCCTAGGGCGACGACAAGGCGCTCGAGCCTGTGCCATTATCGCACAAGGCATGAGGACAACCACAACTTGGTCCAGGCAAAGCGACAACTCAAGCCGAACACCAGACCGCCCCACCTTGCTGTAAAGGCAAGAACAAAACAGCTCGGGGTTGTGCATACGACCGTCAATAGGACTTGGGTAGTAGACCAGGACATTCAAGAGCGACCTACGGATCGCAAAGACATACCTCGACACGCGACGACGGCCACCTATTCGGACGCGACAAACCTAGCCACGCCCGGGCCGAAAACCGCAAATGGACTCCATCGGAGGTACGTCGCAGTGTGGCCCAACATAGAGGCGCTGCACACCCACTTTGCTTCACAGACAAAGTAATGGAGCATCAATTCCCAAACGGTTTCAAACCCATGAATATTGAATCATACGATGGAACAACGGATCCCACGGTATGGATCGAGGACTTCCTCCTCCATATTCACTTGGCCTGTGGGGACGACCTTCATGCCATCAAATACCTACCTCTAAACCTCAAAGGACTAGCTCGGTACTGGTTAAACAGTCTGCTGGAAAATTCTATTGGCAGCTGGGAAGATTTGGAGGACGCCTTTCATGACACCTTCCAATGAACATATGTCCGGCCACCGGACGCCGATGACTTAAGTCACATTGTCCAGCAGCCCGGAGAGTCAGCCAGGTAGCTCTGGACTAGGTTCTTAGTTAAAAAGAACCAAATCATCGACTGTTCGGAGGCGGAAGCGCTTGCGGCCTTTAAACACAGTGTCCGGGATGAATGGCTTGCACGCCACCTCGGTCAAGAAGGACCTAGATCCATGACAGCCCTTACCGCACTAATGACCCGCTTTTGTGGAGGGGAAGATAGCTAGCTCGCTTGTAGAAGCAATAGCACCAGCGACTCGGGCACTTCCGAAATCTGGGGCGGCAATGGCAAGCCACGACGAAGTAAACACATCAGTCGCAATGATAATGAAAGATTACATGACACAGTGGTCAACGCCGGATTCAGCAATCCCATGCCCGGTCAACGGAAAAAGCCATTCAAGGCTAACATAGATGGACCATCCAATTTAGACATGATACTGGACCGACCCTACCAAATTCACGGCCACCCCAATAAACCAGCTAATCATACCAACAGAAATTGTTGGGTCCCCAAGCAGGCCGGCAAGCTCAACGCCGAACACAAGGGAAGGGGGCCGCCAGGCAATAGGGACGACGGAGTGGTTCACCAGCCAAATGTTGGGGGCCAGAAACAATTTCCCCCCGAAGATCGATCAAATCTGGAGCAGAAATAGCAGTTTGGCTTCCGTTGCCCATCTCATATACCTGTTAGAACTATATCGCGCATACATAACTACGCACTTAAGATACCATGGGTATTGGCAGAAGGATAATACGGACAAGTCTGCAAGTACTCCGGTAACATTTTTATCTACATTCCTTTTTCTTTCTTCATTAGCTCTTACAACCAGGTGGCACAAAGGAGAAACGTCTAAGGCCGACTCTATCGGAGTTCGCATCCGTACACTCACCTACGGGGCTACTTCCTTCAAGGATTACCCCTCGTCGAGGACAGGCGACACAGACGTGCGACAGGAGGTCCAAAATAACTTTTTGTAGACCGTACTCTTTTTTGAGCCTGTAACATGCCTTTTTCCTCCGCCTTCGACCCAGGGCATATCAAATAGCCGGGGTTGTGGCCTTTATATATATCAAGTAATTTTTGGCATATCGCTCAGGTCCCAGTTCACAATACCCGAATTAATCATCAGCGTCTTTCCGCAAATGAATACGCCTCCTATGGCTGTTTCACAAGATATACCCCGGCTTAAACTTGCCAGGGGCTTAGTACGGGAACAATTGAGTTGCCAACAAAGTACGAATAGCTTTTACAGCATACTTCGGCGTCGCGAGTTTGGCCTTATATGCATCAGCTCCGAATCATGTCTTGGGTCAATAGTTGGGTTGCCCGGCTCCTGTGCATGCTATCCTACATTCCGATCTATTGGCTAGGGTAGTAAAGGGAGAACTACTGCGATTGTGCTTCCGGTTCACCTGGCTCAGCACCTTAGTAGAGAAAGACGAAAACTGACTATCATGATGCGACGAGAGCTGGTCAACCACTCGATGACTTATTGGAATTTCTAGCGATTCCTCCATGTCATGCGAAGGACCACTTTTCTGTCAAATATGTACACGCATCGTATGAATAAGCCGCATACATACCAGGGCTTTGTCATAGACCCACCGTAAAACTCCTATGGCTAAGTGAAAGTGTTAACGCCCTATAGTCAGGTTGCCTGGTTCGCCGCATTGGCACCTCCTTCACGGACCAAGACGTTGGGTCAAGAGTGATCAAATGCTTTTCCGAACACCCCCGTACTTCCTATGAGGGGGCCGAAGCCGATGACTGGAAAACTTTCAGATTATATTAAAATGGCCGCACAGGAGGAACACAAACTTTTGAGCAATATATAAAAACAGATTAACTATAAAATTGTCTCGTACAAATCTCATACACCTCACTCGAACATTATGTATTTCGAGCACTCACCCTCTATCAAAAGGGGGGCCACTAGGACGTCTTCAAAATAATGCTCCGGTTCGTGGTGGTCCTTGCCCTTGGGTGGACTCTTCATTGCAACATCGATGGCCTTCATCTTCCCCCAGAATGTCTTGACTCGGGCAAAGGCCATCCGTGCACCCTCGATGCACACCGACCACTTCACAGCGTCGATACGTGGCACCGCATCAACAAGCCATTGTACCAAGCCGAAGTAACTATTCGGAACAGGCTCAGTTGGCCATAACCGGGTTATGACGTTCTTCATGGCAGCGCCAGATATCCTATGAAGCTCGGACCATTGGGACAACTACTCATTTGGCAACAGGGGGCGCTTCGACGTGCTGAATTGTGACCAGAAAAGCATCTCCGTTGCATACCCCTCTTGCACCTGGTAAAAGTGTGCCACATCGGAAGAACTCTTCAGCAAGTCTAAAAACTCGTCCAGAGAACTCCACAATTGGTTAAGCTCAGCATAGTTTGGATCGCCGAACTTAGTCTGTAGAAAAAATGGCTCACCAGCCGCAATCTCCCTAGCTTGCCGGATCTCCTCACATGCGGCTCTGGATTCAGACCGCGCTTCTCTTGCCTCTCGTAAGGCCTTGTCAACTTCAGCCGTTTTGGCTTCATTCTCCTTCTCAAGGAGTTCATAGCAGATAGCAGCATTTTTTAGTTCAAGCGCCATCGTGGATATCCTCTCCTCGTCTTGACGCCGAGCAGCTTGTTTGGCTTTTAACTCACCCGATGCCTTTTCGGCAGCCGCATTGCTACACCGGGTCTGCTCCTTGGCCTGGGCCAGCTCCGCCCGAAGAATTTCAACGGCGGCAGGACCATCTGCAACCATGCATATTACAGTATATGACTTTTGGCATAATGCTTATATCACAACAATGTATGTGAAGAGACTGCCCCGAATACATACCTTGCGATTCGTCAAGACGCATATTGGTTAGCGTAATGTCATCCCCGGCCACATCAAGCTTCCGTTGTAGCTCGGCAACATCCGTAATCTGGGAAGTAGTCAAGGGGAAGCAGCATGTGTTAAAGTTAATCAGATTAGTCCTTTGAATATTTCTTCTTGATCCTCTGTTCGCCTCCCATGGGAAGCCAACCCGAGTCTCAGGGGCTACTATCTATACACAGGTGTATTTTGCGAATAAAATACAATTGCACATGTTACAGTACAAACCTCAAAGCCTCTCAGTAGGCTCACAAAGGCCTCATTCAATCTGCTCTTCGCGGACAGGACCTTTTCAACCACCGTGCCCATCAGGGTACGATGTTCCTCTAAGATGGACGCCTGCCGTAGCATGTTCGTCAAGATATGCGGCGCCTCTGGGTCTCGGGAGGCTCCAGTAAGAGTATGACCACCCTTTGAATGGATTTGTTTATTCATATCCGACTTTATACCGGATTGCTCGGGGCCCTCATTGTTGTCCCCCGGACCTTGGGCAACCGAAGTATCACCTTTGGGTAATGTCTTCATCATCCCTTGCACCACTTGTTGGTCGGGGGAGACCCTCCGTGACGACACCTCGAGGTAGTCTGCCCTATTGGACGGAGAGGCCGGTGGGGGCATCTCGCTTTCCATCATCTCTGGGAGAAGGTCCCCCGAGGAAGAGGATTGTTGAGGAAGACTGTGTGTTGAGCTACAAAAAATATATATCCCAAGCATTATAAGAAAAGAACGGGGCATGTTTAAAAACATCCTTGTTCACTTACAATGTGACCTGAGGCTTGTCCTCGTCATGAGACTGCGCTTCGACGTCCTCCAAGAGCGAGCCACCCACCTGAGGCATCGTTCCTCGCTTAGGGGCCTACTTCTCCTAATCTTTGGAGGCGGCCCTTCTCTTCCTAGGAGGAAAGGAGACAGCTGCCCCCCTTCACTTTTGTGTTCGGATAAGGGGATTTTGATTCCTCCGGACACAATGTCCGATGCACCCTTGGAATAGGTGCCATCTTTAGTCCTCTCACTCTCCGCCTCGCCATCCTTCACAGGCATCCGGTATGGTGCCAGGGCTAGCATCCTTGTTAGAACAGGATTCGCTGGGTCGTCGGGCAAAGGGGCCGAAAACATAATTAGTTCTGCATTCTTTGTCCAGCCCTGGAAGAACATAGCTTGCTCAGTACCATATTACGGTATGCATAATTACAAAGTGTTCGGGAGCTAAGTGCTTACCGGGGGATCCGGACGGTTGCAGTTAAGGCCAGCATCTTCTGTAGTGTTCCGCTTCCCGAAAAATAACTTCCACATCCCTTTGTGTGTGGTGCCGAAGAAGTGTTGGAGGGTTTGTGGTCCTTCTAGATTAAGCTCCCACATGCGGCGAGACCTGCGCTGGCATGGCAGGATTCGGCAAACTAACATCACTTGGATCACATTAATAAGATCGATGTCTCTCTCGAGGAGGGTTCGGATGCGGCTCTGTAAAGTCTGCACTTCATCAACTGATCCCCAGTCCAACCCCTTGTTGACCCATAATGCAAGCTGTAACGGTGGGCCAGGACGGAATGTGGGTGCAGCTACCCACTTGGTGCTGCGGGGCTCCGTAACGTAAAACCACTCCCGCTACCATTGATTGGAAGTTTCGGTAAAAGAACCATTTGGCCAAGGAGTGCGGGGGAGTTGGCTAATCGTAGCACCGCTGCACTCCGCCTGTTCCCCGTCGACTACCTTCGGCTTCACATTGAAAGTCTTGAGCCATAAGCTGAAGTGTGGGGGGATTCGGAGGAAGGCCTTGCATGTAATGATAAATGCCGAGACGTGGAGGATAGAGTCCGGGGCTAGGTCGTGAAATCTAGTCCATAATAAAACATTAGCCCCCGGACAAAGGGTGAAGAGTGAACCCTAGCCCCCGGAGAAAGTGGGAGATGAATACGACCCTCTCGCCAGATCTAGGGCTCGAAATAACCTGTCCTTGAGCAGGAAGCCTATGGTGGACCCTCATAGTCAAATATCTAGCCACCCGAAGCTTTGCAATATCCTCCTCCGTAATGGAGGAAGCCACCCATCGGCCTTGGGAGCTGGGTCCGGACATGATGGGGAGGCTTGAAACAATGAATAGAACCTTGGGTGCTAGAACTCAAGGTTGGGAAGGCTGAGGAGATGTTTGGCATAAAAGACGGCCCTTGGTTCCTTTATAAAGGCAGCGGGTATTGAACACCTCCTCCTGAGCCTAAGAACCTGCCTATTCCCCAAAGGAATCTTTCCCGCAGGACGGTTGGGTTACCCACGCTCGTATCGATGATAATCCTGCAACTAGGGGACACGATCTCTGCTTCGACAAGACGTGTCAATGACAACCACGCCCCAAAAGATGGGACGGCGGGACGGGAAACAGTTCGAATAATGACCGAGAATCATGACCGTGCATTACTAAAAGTTGTCAGTAGATTGGATTCATAGAATACTATGCTCTCTACGGTTGTATGTTACAGGTCCGGACATGATCAATTCATCTGAAGACTATTTTGGAGTTCAGAAGGAGGAACCCGCCTTGCAATGTCGAAGACAGCACTACGCGCTGGATACCTTGTCATTGAAGCCAGGTTCAGGGGCTACTGAGGGAGTCCTGTACTAAGGGGTCCTCGGGCGTCTGGCCTATTAGCCATGGGTTGGACTGATGGGCTATGAAGATACGAAGACCAAAGACTGCACCCGTGTCCGGATAGGACTCTCCTTGGCATGGAAGGCAAGCTTGGCGACTGGATATGTAGATTCCCTTCTTTGTGACTAACCTTGTGTAACCCTAGATCCTCCTGGTGTCTATATAAACCAGAGGACTTAGTCCGTATAAGAGACTCATTATCATAGCCATACAAACTAGACCTCTAGGCTTTAGCCACCACGATCTCGAGGTAGATCAACTCTTGTAATACTCATATACATCAATATCAATCAAGCAGGATGTAGGGTATTACCTCCATAGAGAGGGCCCGAACCTGGGTAAACACCATGTCCCTTGTCTCCTATTACCATCGACCTTAGGTGCATAGTTCGGGACCCACTACCTGAGATCTGCCGGTTTTGACACCGACAACCGCCCCGAGGGAGGTCTTGGTGTCGTTCGCCTCGCGAGGGTCTTGAGTTGTTTTTGCTGGAGCTGGGCCGTTAATGGAGCCATGCTATTGGCCGCAGGCAGGCAAGTATGGGTACCCCCGTTCCCAGGACACCGACAGGTTTTCCTCACTTGTCACAAATGGGCTCATTCCCGTTGGAAGAGCACGGACCCTGGATGCGCTCCATGTTTTCGTAGATGGGCTACTTCCCCTTGGAAGAGCATGGCTGTAGGGTGCCCTCCCTGATGTCGCAGACGGGCTCTTTCCCCTTGGAAGAGCCGGAGAGGGTGCCCTCCTGGTGGTCACCATTGATGAGGTTTGACTTGGAAGCTGTGCATCCCAAGCCAGTGTTGTAGAACGTGTCCTTCAGAAATGACAAAAGGGACACGATGGCGATGTAGGATGGCAAATTATTGACAGCGATCCAGAGGATATCACCAGCGGGGCCATGGATGACCTCAACGGTGGTTGAATCTGAGGGGTTGGGGGTGGGCCACTTAACCTGTGACATAGCCCGCCTTAGGCTGTCACTGTCGATCACCTCGATGTGGTGAGCGGCGGTTGCCGCACATGGCTCTCACCTCTTGAAGCTCCTCGATCACATTGGTGATGAACTCCTGAGCACCTATCACACCATGCCTCCATGTGGTGCCCGAGCGCCTCCCTCATGACATTAGCTAAGTTAGAGGCCCTCCAGAAGAGATCCCCCAAGCCCAGCCCGAGGAGGGCGCCAGGCGTGCCTTCCTATGCAAGAGAGGGAGGCTCCCCATCCGTGGGCGTAGGTCCTGAGGTGGTGCCGCTAGAGACACCACTCTCCCGAGGGTCTTGGTGGAGCAGCTGCTTCTTCTTTCTGGGGACAGCCTCAGGAGGGTAGATGGCACCTTCGTTATCTGGGTCTTCGACCATTGCGGCCTGGTAGGCGTGCTTGAGGGAGCACACCGTATCCTACTCCTCGTAGGTGGTCATGATGATGTCGCGGTTCCTTGGCATCTTGAGGACATTGTAGCCATGATGGGTCACCGCCATGAACTTGGCCAGGGCTGGATATCCAAGGATGGCATTGTATGGAAGACGGATGTGGGCAATGTCAAAGTCGATGACCTCAGTGCGGTAGTTGTCGCGTTGGTCGAAGGTGACAAGGAGGCGAATCTGCCTTATCGGGGTGGTGGAGCCGTTGGTCACTCCTGAGAAAGGCTTGGTGGGCTGCAGCTGATCATATGGTACTTGAAGGCAGTCGAACGTCTCGATGGAGAGAACATTGAGCCCCGCACCACTATCGATGAGGGTCTTGGTGACAAGGACATTGTTGATGACGAGCGAGCAAAGCATCGGGAGGGCGCTGGCAGTTGCCATGCACTTGAGCTGGTCGGACGAGCTGAAGGTGATGGTGCACTTGGAGCACCTGAGTAGACATGTGGGCTTGAGCCTGAGGAGGGTCGCGTTCACTTCACGAGCGAACTGCTTGGAGATGTGCTGAGAGGCCGGGGCCTGAGCGCCGTCCAAGATGCAGGCGATGGCGCGTGGCTCCTGGAAGCCCCCAGCCCCCTCGTCCTAGTGGTGGTCGCCGTTCCTTCTTGGTGACGGTGGCAGCGGAGGGAGGCCGGTGTTGCCCTGAGGATGGTCCTCACGAGGCTGATCTCTCCAGGCGCCCTTGCGAGGCTGGCCCTGCCAGCGGTCCTCACGAGGCTGATCTCGCCACTCCTGGCATGGGTCGCGGACGTCCCAACATCCTCCACTTCTACCTACTCCTCGGTCGTAGCCTTCACCATTACGCTCGAGGCGTCGACCTAGGCGTCCATCGCGTATGGCCCTGAGCTCCTGAAAGTCATTGGTGTTGTGGCTATGGACGTTGTGGAAGATGCAGAACGGACGGCTGCCCTTGGATGACTCTGGGTGGTCACAGCCGCACTTCATCTCTGGTTTAGCCTTGAGCATGGCCGCCCCTTTGCGCTTCACGTCCTTGGCCTTGGCCTTCTTGTCTTCTGGGTCAGCCACTAGGAGCTCGAGGAGGGAGAGGTGCCCTTTCTCAGCTCTCGCGCACTTGGTTGCCATGTTGAACATCTCTAGAGTCGAGCAAAGGTCCTTATGGATGGCGAGCTCCTGCTTCATCTTGACATCACGGACGCCATCGGAGAATGCCGAGATGATGGCCTCGTCTGAAACCTTGGGGATCTTGAGGCGGACGCTGTTAAAGCACTCGATGTACTGCTGCAAGGTTTCCCCTGGCTGCTGCTTGATGTGCCGCAGGTCACCCGCGGCAGGCGGGCGGTCGGGGGTGCCCTGGAGGTTGGCGATGAAGCGCTCGCGGATATCTCCCAGGAGTAGATCGATCCTGTGGGCAGGTTCAGGAGCCACGAGCGTGCGCCATCCTTGAGAGCCATGGGGAACCAGTTCGCCATGACCTCCTCGTCGTCGTTGGTGAAAGCACAAGTGCCCCTGGGTGTTTATGTTCATGATCTATTTTGCTCTGATTTTGTTTCCCTATGTTCTCCCATTATCCAATACAAGATTCGGGGGGAGAAAGACTGCTAGGGAAGGAATTTCTTGAATTCATTACATATCTTTATCCTTTGGGAACATGTCTATATCCTATCTACATGTCATCCCAATCTTGTTACTCTTGTGGCTTCTTCTTTTTTTGCTCTGTGTGGTAGATGTAGCTATGTTATCTAACCTTGTTTACTCAGGTTAATCTCTTCCTAAGCCAGCTCAAGACCACAAGGTAAGTATATGCATCACACTCATGTGCATGAATATTTCTTGCTAATGTACATATTGTTTGCAAGGAGGAATCATGAACAGGAAGTTACAATTCCCACATTCACATCATTTGCTCCGATGCGTATATCCAAGATACATGTAACACATTGCTTGCTCTATCATGATTATGCATTCACATGCTCTTATATTCCATATTGACATGGATGCATACATGTAAGGGGGAGCCCATGCATGTTACATGTCTTTCCAAAGCTTTACATGTTATTCTCTATATCTTTATCTAAAACTTTGATGTATGTTGTCATCAATTACCAAAAAGGGGGAAATTGAAAGCACAAGTGCTCCCTGGGTGGTTTTGGTCATTAATGCCAACATATCTCTTGTTGGACTAATGTTTTCATCTAGTATATCTCAGACAAGTTCAACAGATGGAGTGGCGTGGACAAGAGGATATGGAACCCTTTCAAGATGCTAAGGACAAAGGATGGGCTCAATCTCAAGACACTACATTTTTTACTTTTAGTGATCCAAGATCACATTGAGTCCATAGGAAAGCCAATACTATTAAAAGGGGATGAGGTGTTGCTTAATGGCTTACTTGCTCAAAATGCTTAGTGATATGCTACAAAACCCTCAACCACTTTCTCATATCCACATATGTCCCAAACCAAAAGTCAAACTCGTCCCCACGAAAATTTTCCATCCGGCGCCACCGAGTTCACTTGACACAGCAACTGCCACAAACCCTAATCAGTTCGGTCTCACCAATGGGATATCGGTCTCACCAAGACGGGCATACAAACTCTCTATTACCTATTGCAATAATCTCGGTCTCACCGAGATATGCAATCGGTCCCACCGAGTTTGCTTGACCAACTCTCTATTTCACTTATTACCCAAATCGGTCCCATCGAGTTTGTGTAATCAGTCAAACCGAGATGAGGTTTTACCCTAACCCTAGCACATCGGTCCCACCGAGTTGATCATATCGGTCCCACCGAAAAGCCTAACGGTCACATTATGAACTGAATCAGTATGACCGAGTTTTCTAATTCGGTCCCACCGAGTTTGGTCAATTGTGTGTAACAATTAGTTTTTGTGTGGAGGCTATATATACCCCTCCACCCACTCTTCATTCTCCAGGAGAGCCATCAGGACATGCCTACACTTCCAGCATACATTTTTTGAGAAAGAACAAGCTACTCATGTGTTGAGGTCAAGATAATCCACTCCAACCACATAAATCTTGATCTCTAGCCTTCTCCAACTTGCTTTCCACTCAAATCATCTTTCCACCAAATCCAAACCTATGAGAAAGAGTTGAGTGTTGGGGAGACTATCATTTGAAGCACAAGAGCAGGGAGTTCATCATCAACACACATTCCATTACCTTTTGGAGAGAGGTGTCTCCTAGATTGGTTAGGTGCCACTTGGGAGCCTCCGTCAAGATAGTGGAGTTGAACCAAGGATTTTGTACGGGCAAGGAGATCGCCTACTTCGTGAAGATCTACCATAGTGAGGCAAGTCCTTCGTGGGTGATGGCCATGGTGGGATAGACAAGGTTGCTTCTTCGTGGACCCTTCATGGGTGGAGCCCTCCGTGGACTCGCGCAACAGTTACCCTTCGTGGGTTGAAGTCTCCATCAACGTGGATGTACGATAGCACCACCTATCGGAACCACGCCAAAAATCTCCGTGTCTCCAATTGCGTTTGCACACTCAAATCCCATCCCTTTACATTCTTGCAACTTGCATGATTTTCTTTCCGCTGCTCATATACTCTTGTCATGCTTGCTTGATATGTATTGTGAATGTTTAAAATTGTGCTAAAACTCCACTTCAACTTAAAGAAATTAAAAACTGCAAGTTTTCTTACTAAGTCTATTCACCCCCTCTAGACGCCTCTTCTCGATCCTTTCAGTTGGCGCCTCGATGCTCAACTTGTAGAGCTACAGGAACTCCGTAGGGTTAGGGGTGCCGTTGTATCGCGGAGTCAGGTCGGGCTTGAACTTGCCCGACCAAACGATGCTAGGTAGCTCGGAGTGAAGCCTCGGCAGCCCGCGGTGGTCACGGGAGCCCATCATGGAGGTGGAGCCTGGTCTTGGCACTCACGCGCCGCCACTACAGGCAGCGCGGGGTCTTGATGCGGTGGTGCAGGGAGCGCTGTAGCACCTTCTTGCAGCTTTCTCCTTCGCGCGCGTACGCCCTACGCGGCGGGTCAAGTCGTGGGGCCGCGTGTCTTGGGCCGAGGGCGACGTCCCGACGTGGAGGTGGCAGAGGTTCTCCATGGGCTACGTCGCCCGCAGCGGGCGGCGGGCGAGGCAGCGAGAGGGATGGTGCAGGGGAGCCTGCAGCCGCGCTGATAAGCATGCGATGCGGTCCAGCCAGTCCTCGTCGAAGTCATCAACGGGGCGGTAATGCAGGAGCTCACGCGCCATGAGCAGCGCAGCCTGCGCATCCACCGGCCCGCGACGAGTGTGAGACGACAAGCCAGCCGGAGTCAGCGACATGGTGGCAGTGCATCCATATCGCCACATGGAGGGGTGCTGTGACGAAGCTTGTTGCTCGTGCCTCGCCGAGCCGGTGGCGGCGTTGGCGGTAGGTGATGGAGAACGACGGGGAGGCCCATCGACGGGCGCCGTCTGGGTGACGCGAGCGGCGAGGGCGGCTCGACGCTCGGCACGGGCTCGACGAGCATCAGCCATGGGGGCGGTGGAGCGGCGGCGGGTCGACCGACGAAAGAGAGGCTTCGACGCACCCCTACCTATTGCGCCAAATGTCGGATTCATGGTTCCCCAGACCCTTGAGATTTTCGAACACTAGAGTGCGTCTGAAGAACTCTCCCCATCCATTCTGCCTGCTCAATGATTCCACGACCTAGCTCGATGAACCCAAGGGACAAGAGACACAGCGGTTTATCCTGGTTCGGGCCACCTTGCGGTGTAATACCCTACTCCATCTTTGTGGTGGATTGCCTCGAGGGGCTGAGGATGAACTAGTATAGTGGTGGAACAACCTCGGGAGGTGAGGTGTCCTTGGGCTCGACAAGCTGGTGGATGAGAGGATGATCTGAATGATCCCACTTTCTATGGTGGTGGCTAAATGCTATTTATAGTGGCCTTGGTCCTCTTCCCAAATGTAGGTGGGAAGGGATCCCACAACGGCCAAATTTGAAGGGGGTACACTAGTACAAGCTATCCTAACAAAAGTAGTCTTCGCCTACAAAAGGCTCTGGTGGTGACACTGCGGTGGGCTCCGTGATGACCTACGTCCCGTCGTCCTAGCGGTCTTGGTCTTGTTGAAACGATGTGGAAACATTTGCTTGATTCCTCGGGACTCTGCGCCTGTGCTTCACTCCTTGGCAACAAAGGGGAAACTGGTACGCTGCGCCCACTGGCACCCGCCTAGCCTTGGTCGTCATGGCTCACGTCATGTGAACCTCACGAGGTGCAGCTTGCCTTGATATCTCTGCTCCTCGGGAGCCAGCCTAGTGAGGCCGCCCGTAGGGAGGTCTTAGTGTCATTGACGGAGGGTATTGAGTTGTTGTTGCTGAAGCTGTTCCTCACGAGGTCTTGGTGTCATTGACGGAGGCTGCTCCTCATGAGGATATTGAGATGTTGTTGCTGAAGTTGGGTTGTACCGGGCCATTGACGAAGCCACGCCTGTTAGCCGTAGGCAGGCATGTATGGGTACGCCCGTTCCCAGGACACCGGTAGGGTTTCCTCACTTGTCACAAATGGGCTCGTTCCCGTGGGAAGAGCACAAACCCTGGATGCGCTCCATGTTGTCGCAGATGGGCTCCTTCCCCTTGGAATAGCACGGCTGTAGGGTGCCCTCCCTAATGTGGCAGACGGGCTCTTTCCCCTTGGAAGAGCCGGAGATGGTGCCCTCCTCGTGGTCGCTAGTGATGATGTCTGACTTGGAAGCTGTGGATCCCAAGCCAGCGTTGCAGAATGTGTCCTTCAGAAATGACAAAAGGGGCACAACGGCGATGTAGGAAGGCGAATTGTTGACAGTGATCTAGAGGAGATCAGCAGCGAGGCCATGGATGAGATCGACGGTGGTTGAATCCGAGGGGTTGGGGGTCGGCCACTTAACCTATGACATAGTGATACGTCTCCAACGTATATACTTTTTCACGCGTTTTCTCTTGTTTTGGACTCTAATTTGCATGAGTTGAATGAAACTAACCCCGGACTGACGCTGTTTTCAGCACAACTACCATGGTCTTGTTTTTTGTGTAGAAATAACAGTTCTCGGAATGCAACGAAACTTTTTAAGGAATTTTTATATAATATATAAGAATTTCTGGAGCCAAGGCCTACCGGAGAGGGGCCCCTGGGTGGGCACAACCCACCAGGGCGTGCCCCTTCTCCTGGCGCACCCAGGTGGGCTGTACCCACCTGGTGGCCCCGCAGACCGCAACGCTGACACTATAAATTCCTATTTTCGGAGAAAAACCAAGGAGAAAGAATTATTGCGATCCACGAGACGGAGCCGCCGCCAAGCCCTATTCTTCCTCAGGAGGGCAGACCTGGAGTCCGGTTGGGGGCTACGGAGAGGGGGATCTTCGTTCTTCGTCATCACCAACCCTTCTCCATCTCCAATTCCATGATGCTCCCCACCGTGAGTGAGTAATTCCTTCATAGGCTCGTTGGTCGGTGATGATTTGGATGAGATTCATCATGTAATCGAGTTAGTTTTGTTAGGGCATGATCCCTAGTATCCACTATGTTCCTAGATTGATGTTGTTATGACTTTGCTATGCTTAATGCTTGTCACTTTGGGCCCAGGTGCCATGATTTCAGATCTGAACCGTTTATGAATTCATCATTATATCCATGTTCTAGATCCGATCTTGCAAGTTATAGAAACCTACTATGTGTTATGATCCGGTAACCCCGGTGTGACAATAACCGGCCCCACTCTCGGTGATGACCGTAGTTTGAGGAGTTCATGTATTCACTATGTGTTAATGCTTTGTTTCGGTTCTCTATTAAAAGCAGGCCTTAATATCCCTTAGTTACCAATATGGACCCCGCTGCCATGGGAGGGTAGGACAAAAGACGACATGCATGTTCTTTTAATAAAGCACAGATGAATATTTACGGAATACATGCCTACATTATATCGATGAACTGGTGCTAGTGCCGTGTCGCCCTAGGTTATAACTGTCTCATGATGAATATTATCCAACAAGTAACCGATCCAATGCCTACGAACTTCTCCATATTTTTCTGCTACGTTCCTACTACTATCATTGTTACTAACATTATTGTTGCTGTCACCACTATCAAAACTATCAACTTTGCTACAGATAATTAATTTCCAGGTGTGGTTGAATTGACAACTCAGCTGCTAATACCTTCAAATATTCTTTGGCTTCCCTTGTCTCGAATCTACAAATTTTGGTTGAATACTTTACCCTCAAAAACTGTTGCGATCCCCTATACTTGTGGGTTATCACATAGGCTGTCGCTGTCGATGACATCGATGTCGTAGCCAGCGTCTGTGACATACCCACATACTCTAGCCCGTTGATTGAGTGCCTGCGGCCAGTAATGGTCGTTAGCTTCCTTGGCGACGTCGGGTGAAGAGACCGCGGTACACCTCTTTTGGGCCAGTTGCTCCTCGAGCTCCATGGGGATGGGGATGGGGATCTGTGGGAAAGGGGGTGTTTGGCAGGCGTCATCTAAGAAACTCAGTGCGGCCTGGGTATGGAGATCAGTGGGTAAGCTGCACGGGCAAACCGACAGATGTTGACAATAGAGGCCTTGTGGCAGCGGCGGGGACCTTGCTAGGGTTTCGAGCGAAGGAGGGTGTGTGTGTGTGCACGCGCCCGAGGAGGTTTTGGTGTGTGTGTGTGTGTGTGTGGAGGGGGAGGGCGGGGGTGTGTTTGTGGAAATGACGCGGGTGCTGAAAATTTTACTACACGGGAGTCAGACGTGGGAGCGAAATGCCGGGGCTATTGAAAATTTTGATCATGGTGTATCGCACTTGGTCCGGAGATAACAACCGTGTGTTATGAAACAGAAAAACCCTTGAGGCGGGCAGATATTTTCGACGGATGCAGGCGGGATTGGGAACAAGATACATCACACAAAGTCAAAACACAATAATTGTGTGTTACCAAATAGAAAAAATCTGCAGGTGAGTAGATATTTTTGAGAGGGGAAGCCTCGTGGAGCCCAATGTACTATGCAGATGTGTGCCTGACAGGGGCACCAGCGTGGCACATGGTTAGTTTGAGTGAACCATATCTGCTGCATCATCCGACTTGTCTGATGTTCATAAATTTGGCAAAAAATGACACGGGAGAGGGTCAGAACACAAACACGCTTGCATGTGGACCAAATTTATGTATGAAAAGGGTGGTTTGATGTTCAAATACCAAATGAAACTTCGATGTGGCACCTATCTCACAAGGCACGGTATTGCTTGCCCCCCTTGTGTCGGCACAAAGGGAATCCTAAGCTATGAATGCAAGCCCCCCCAACCAAGGTTCACCTAGAAAAGTGCGAAGTAGCTAGCAGCCCCCACCTCGTGTCAGCACAAAGGGAATCCTAAGCTAAGAATGCATGCCCCTCTCCAACCATGTTTCGCCTAGCAAAGTGCGAAGTAGCAGCCCCCCCCATACACACACACACTTTCAGTCGGCGGGCCAGACCAAGAATAATCCACCTTGGTCGTACAACCTCTCTCTTGTTGTTGGTCAAAGTGATGACCGTCCATGCGACCCCGGACATGGGCTATCTCACCAATAATCACGCAAGTAGCTCATCCCCAAAGACAACCACTGCATGCATGTGGCCCAAACATATGTATGGAGAGGTGTGTTTTTGAATACACAATGGAACAACTTTGATGTGGCACCATGATTTCGAACTAGAAATCCCCACAATGAGTGAGGGTTAGGTTGACGGTGCATATGTATGTTACACCACACTTCAAGCCGACGAAGCGCATACATGCATGCATGCATGCATAGTATATGCGCTCAAACTTAATTAGGTCTGAATCTCACCATGACCTATACTACGATAACACGAACCAAAGGATGAATGTGCCATGGTAACCAATCTTGTTGTCGGTCAAGGTGATCATGGATGTCAACGCGGGACCACGAATATATAGGCTTGTCGTCGATAACCACGCGAGGGAGTGTATCATTCGAAGACAACCACTACATTCATATGTATGGAGGTGATGCGTGCATGCATGTTTGAATACCATTTCACAACATTGCTATGGCTCGTGCATCGAAAACCATACAGTCCCCACACAGAGCGAGATCGATTCATGATGTGTCATTGTACTAGCCACTTCGACTCGATGGGAGGGATTCATGCATACACATGCATGTGTGTGTGCTCAAACTGTATCATGTCATCCAAGAGCATAGCCTATATATATCATATTACAAGCAAAATATAATCCCCTCCTAAGTCAAATTAACCAGTCTCTTTGTCAGGCAAAAATTAGTGATGGACCAAGCGGGCCCACAGATGGAAAGCATTGATATCTCTGATAACTGCTTAAGTGGGTGCGAGAGGACAACCACCATCACTTTGCATGTGGGCCAAACATATGTTGAATACCTAGAATGCACAACTTTGATGTGCCACATGCCTCCAAAACCGTAAACCCCCCATATAGAGCAAGGTTCATAAAGTGTACTACATATGATTGTCCCCTTCCTCCTCTTTGAAGCATACTATATGCTCCTACCATAATACAACCCAAAAAGAATCCTCCTCGATTGTGAAATTAATTAACCTCTCCCGACGTAGGTCAAAGTGATGCATGCATCGACGATGGCCTCATGGGCCCACAGATGGAAGCGTCACACGTGAGTGTCGTAGCTAGGATAACCACCGCATGCATGCATGTGGCCCAGGTGTTGTTTGATGTTTGAATAGCCAATTTCACAACTTTTATGTGGTACGTGCCTCGGAAATAGAAAAGTCCACACAATGAATGAGGTGTACTTGTTCATAAACGCGTACGTATAGTATATATTCTAGTCCCATCCCACCTCTCCGACGCGTACTATATACCACCATAACACAAACAAAAAAGATTCTACCTTGCTGGTGAAATTAACCTCACTGTCGGCTGTTCGTCAAAGTGATGGAAGATGACCTCGTGGGCCCATAGAAAGCATCACACGCGAGTATCGAGTGTCATGTAGGACAACCATTGACTACATGTGGCCAAAACATGTATGTATGAAAGGCTTGTGTAATGTTTTAAATAACGAATTCATGACTCTGAAGTGGCACCTGCCTAACAAACCGGCGAACCCACACGGTGCCTCACAACTCGTAGTGTACGGCGAGCCACCTGCCACCCCCCAGATGCACACACCAACACACATAGCGCGAATACACCTCAACTACAATGCATGTTAAATTATCGCGCGGTAAACATATGTTACCAAAGGAGGGACATTTTAATTTAAAAAAATAGATATCATTAAGATGTTTAGTAAATTAATTGATTGATTTTCTACTAGTATAATGTGCAAAAATCAAATTTGAGCTACATGCTATCGGCGTTCTGGGAATGGGGGTCCCCAGACTTGCCTGCCTGCGGCTTGCGGCGTGGCTCAAAGGGGGCCCTAGCACGGCCCATCTTCACCAACACAAACCCAAGACCCTCGCGAGGGGACAAGCCTCGCGGGGCGAACGACGTGAAGCTTCCTCAGGCACGGCCTCGTCAGGCTGGCTCACGAGGAGGAGGAGAGATCAAGGCGGGGTACCTCACGAGGTGCCCATGATGCAAGCCATGACAACTCAGGGCGCCAGGCGGGTGCCAGCCCGCGCAGCGTCCTCCTTTCCTCTTTGGTGCAAAGGGGGCAAGCGCAGCCGCGGAGTACCGAGGCATCAGGCAAAGGTTGCCATTTCGGTGCAACAAGACCAAGACCAGTAGGACTACGAGACGGAGGTCACCGTGGAGCCCAAGACGGCGTCATCACCAGAGCTTTGCGCAGGCGAAGACTACTTTTGTCAGGGTAGCTGATACTTGTTGTCCTCCTTCAAATTAGCCCTCCATTTTTGGCTCCCTTCCCGCTCAATATTTGGGAAGAGGACCAGGGCCTCTATAAATAGGACCAGCCACCCACATAGAGGGGAGGATGAAAAAGAGGTAGGAAGGAAGAGGCTCGTTAGAAAGGTCAGCCAAAGGAGAGCAGAGAGAGAGAGAGAGAGGTGGCTGAACTCCTCCCAGCAGTTCATCGCCTCAGCCAAGAACAAACCCTCGTGAGGCTGTTCTTCCTTGTATTGTTCATCATCATCAGCCCAAGGGGCAATCCACACACCACACACTGGAGTAGGGTATTACACCACAACGGTGGCCCGAACCAGTATAAACCCTGTGTCTCTTGTGTTGTTCTTTCCTTAGTTTAGATCTTAGCATGGCGGAGGGGTGCAGGTAGGTAGGAGGCGAAATCTCCGCGCGCACCCCAGTGTTCGAACCTCAAGGGTCTGCCGGAACCCGAAATCCGACATTTGGCGCGCCAGGTAGGGGTGCGGCGGAATTCGTCTTCCATCGCCCCGTTCTCCTCCGACCGTCACGACCATGTCTGACGCTCGTCGGGCCCGCGCCGAGCGCTGGGCCGGACTCGTTTCCCGCGTCGCCCAGACGGCCCCTGTCGGCCGGCATCCACGCCGTTCCCCGTCACCTGCCGTCAATGCCGCCACCGGCCCGGCGGGGGACGAGCGGCAAGCATCGGCCCAGCATCCGTCCGTGCGGCAAGACGGCCGCACCGCAACTCCCTCGCTCGCCCCAGCTGGATCTTCGTCCCGCGCGCTCCGCGCGCCCATGGAGGCTCGGGCTGCACTCATCGTGGCAAACGAGCTCCTACGCTACCGTCCCGTCGACGATGTTTACGAAGAATGGCTCGACCGCGTCGCCGAGCTCGTCCGCGCTGCAGGGGGCTCTTCCGCGTCGTCCATTCCGCTACACCGCACCCCGCCCCGCGCGGGCGAAGAGGCTCCGGCGGCGCCCCGGCCGCCTCCTCCTCAAGAAGACGCCATGGCTCCAAGGCGCATGCCCCTTGGGTGGAACCCGCTCCGTCAGGTGCCAGCGCAGCAAGAACAGAGCTGCCAAGAAGTCCCTCGCCCGCCAGAAGCTGCCCGGGCACTCCCTGCTCCAGCACGTCGCGACCATCCCCCTGCTCCAGCGCGTGGGGACATGCAAGACCAGGCTCTCTGTCACCTAAGGCCTCCCGTGGCCACAGCAGGCTGCCGCGCCTACATCACTGAACTACGCAGCATCGCATGGCCCGGCAAGTTCAAACCAGACCTGCCTCCTCGCTACGACGGCACGGCCGACCCTGTGGAGTTCCTCCAGCTCTACGAGCAGGGCATCGAAGCTGCCAACGGAGACGAGAAGGTCATGGCGAACTGGTTTCCCATGGCGCTCAAGGACGAGGCCTGCACCTGGCTCCTGAACCTGGCTCCAGGCACAATCTCCTCCTGGGATGAGATGCGTACCTGCTTCATCGCCAACTTCCAAGGTACTCGCGACCGGCCACCCGCCGTGAGCGACATGCGCCGCATCAAGCAACAACCCGGGGAGACCCTGCAGAAGTACATCCAGCGCTTCAACGACGCACGCCTCAAGATCCCCAAGGTGACTGAGGAGGCCATCATCTCAGCTTTCTCCGACGGAGTGTGCGACGTCAAGATGAAGGAGGAGTTGGCGATGCATGAAGACCTGTGCACTTCCTTGGAGCTGTTCAACTTGGCAAACAAGTGCGCCAGGGCTGAGGAGGGGAGTCTCTCCCTCCTCGAGCTGCCTGCCGCAGACCCAGAAGAGAAGAAGCTCAAGGCCAAGGATGTGAAGCGCAAGGGGGCTGCAGTGCTCGCGGCAGAACCAGACACCAAGCGGGGCAGAGATCAGCCCAAACCTCCCAAGGGCAGCCAGTACTACGTGTACCACGACCTCCACACCCACAACACCAATGAATGCCAAGAACTCTGAGCCGTGCGTGAAGGAAGGATCGGCCGTCGCCCCAACCGCGGTGACCGGGGCTACGGTCGAGGAGGAGGAAGAAACACAGGACGCTGGGAAGACCGTGGGCCGCGCCAAGGGTGGCGTGACCAACCTCGTGAGGATCGCTGGCAAGACCCGCCTCGCGAGAGAGGATGGAGGGATCAGCCTCGCGAGGATCGCCTGCTAGGCAACGCAAGACTCCCACTGCTGCCGCCACTGCCAAGGAGAAACGAGGACCGCCATCAGGACGAGGAGGCTGGGGGCTTCCAGGAGCCGCGCGCGATCGCCTGCATCTTGGGCGGAGCACAAGCCCCAGCCTCTCAGCGCATCTTCAAGCAGTTCGCCCGTGAAGTGAACGCAACACTCCCCAGACTCGAAGCCACATGTCCTCTCAGGTGGTCGTCCTGCGCCATCACGTTCAGCTTGGCAGATCAGCTCAAGTTTGCGGCAACAGCCGGAGTCCTCCGATGCTTTGTTCCCCAATCATCAGCAACATGGTGGTCACCAAGACCCTCATCGATGGCGGGGCAGGGCTCAACGTCCTGTCCGTGGAGACGTTCAACAACCTCCAAGTGCCCTACAGCCAGCTTCAGCCAACCAAGCCCTTCTCCGGCATCACTGACGGCTCCACGGTCCCGATTGGGCAGGTCCGCCTCCCTGTCACCTTCGGGGCACGCGACAACTACCGCACCGAGCTCATCGACTTTGACATCGCTCACATTCGCCTGCCGTACAACGCCATCCTTGGATACCCAGCGCTGGCCAAGTTCATGGCCGCAACTCACCACGGCTACAACGTCCTCAAGATGCCAGGAAGTGGCGGAGTCATCACGGTGCCCTATGAAGAGAAGGACGCGGTGTGTTACCTGGAACGAGCCTTTCAGGCCGCATCACTGGAAGACCCGGATAGCGGAAGCACGAGGCTTCTCGAGACCACCCCCAAGAAGAAGAAAACATTGTCCGGCTCGACCACTCAGGAGGCAGGCCCCTCTGGGCCCGCGCCTGCCCAGGGGGAGCCTCCCTCCATCACATAGGAAAGCGCGCCTGGCTCCCTCCTCAGGCAGGGCTCGGGGGCTCTCCCCTGGAGGGCCACCGACCTAGCTACGGTCACGAGGGAGGCGCTTGGGCACCACATGGAGGCGTGTTTTGAAGCACGTTTCCCTCAAGAAGGAGCAAGGCAAGGAGATCCAGACCCACAGGAGTTCGTTAGCAAGGCCATTCAGGAGCTACAGGAGTCAAGAGTCATGAGAGGAGCCCGTCGCCTACCAGAAGTGGCCCCCCATCCAGGCGAGGATGGTGGGCTGCGCGTCTGCATCGACATACTAGGGCTCAACCGAGTCGCCTCTCTGGAGCGCCTCTGGCCCTCGCGAGTGGGGCGCTGCGGAGGTCCACCCCACAGCTACATTCGCATGCCTTACGGCTTGCCGAACGTGGCTGACGCGTACCAGCGCCTCATGAGGGGCATCACGGAGGTACAAGAGGCCAGGCGTTCCGTAGCCCTGGCGGAGATGGAGATGGCCCGCGAGGAGCCGCCAGCGCCTCCGGAGCCTCCCGAGGCCCCTGGGCCTGGGGGCTCGTGAGGATCGGCTCCCGCAGCCCCCTGGGCCTGCTTCACCAACACCCCTTCGTCCTGAACATCATCAGATGACATCTTTCGAGTTTTACTTCCAGCTGGGAGCGCCCCCAGGGCTGCATTATTCCCAGGCCGTGTGGGTCCGTCCCTGCGGCATGTATCCCTTTGTTCCATGTTGTTAGCTTAACTTGTTGGGGGCACCCCTCAGGCTGCATGATCCCCAAGCCGCTCGGGCCAGGCCCAGTGGCATGTATCCCGTTTGCGTTTATTTCCGATTATGCGTTAGACCCACCATGCTTGATTATTTGATGCCGGTCTATGGCACCTCTTCTCCTCCATGTCGACTACTTGCACGTTAAAGGGGGGGCACCTGAGCATCGCGACTCAGGGCTCTTACTGGCTCTCTAGCCCTCATTCTCTGGCTTTGTCCATGGCATCGCGACCTGGCATACCATCGACGGCTGAGACCAGCTCGAGGGTCGGGACCCGAGGACGTAGAGTGCCGACATCTAACCAAATTTGCAGGGACACAGCACAAGATAAGGCCCAGTGCTAGGCGCAACCCGCCTAGAGGTAGGGCCCTATGAGTCCCGCGCTGGCTCACGGGTGCCAAGACACCTCGCCAGGCCCTACCGTGCCAGCCACGTGTCTGGGCGGGGCTGTACACGCCCCGGGGGATCCTCCCGGAGGGGGCCCCCTCCCACGTACCAGTGGAAGCACCATGCTCCGCGCTGGCTGACGACACTGCCGAGGAGCGGCTATGCCCATACACATACGGTAGCACTATGCTCGCGCTGGTGATAAACAACTAAGGGTGGCCCCCGGGCCGCATCAACCTCAGGGAGCCCAGAGCTTAGTGTCTAGACTCATCGTAACGCCTCCCCTCGGGAGTGCCGCGCGAGGGGGCTGGGCACGGGGGCTGCGCCTGGGTCACACCCAGACGCACGCTGCCCGGCCAGGTCCCCCCCGGGCCTGGTTCGTCGCACGTCTCTCCCCGAGCGGAGCAAAGGTATGAAAGCCGTTTGAGCATCAAGGGGGACTCCTGAGCATCGCGACTCAGGAGCCTAACTGGTCATGTAGCCCCTCACTCTGTGGCCCCATCCTGGTTTTCGGTCGGGACCATCGCTGGGTGAGGCACGCGCGCAGCCGGGCTCTGCAGACGTAGAACGGTGGATCCACCCGCATCACACCTCCCTACTTGCTGTTCGTGCACCAAGGGGGACTCCTGAGTATCGCGACTCAGGAGCCTAACTTGCCACGTAGCCCCTCACTCCTTGGTCCCGTCCTGGTTTCCGGTCAGGACTATTGCTGGGTGAGGTACGCGCAGGGCCGGGCTCTGCCGGCGTAGAACGTAAGCAAGTAGGAAGGAAAAGCGCTAATCTCAGGGAATTCAAAAGCAAATATTACAGTCCACACTGTTATTTCAATGCCAAATGCAAGTTTAAACGCCTCCCCGAGGCATGATACGTGTGCAGGAATTAAAAGTGGGACAGGAGCCACGACGGAGTCACTTGGCGGCGGGGGAGCAGCGCGGAGCGGGTTCGCCTCATGGAGCAGCGGGGTCGGCAGCGCCTTGCTCCGGCTTGGTGCTGAAGCCCCGGAACTTCCCCAGGAGAGCCTCCGCGTGACCCTTCACGGCCTCGGTAGCGGCAGCGGCACGCTCACCGCTCACTGGTTCCAGCAGGCTGTCGAGGTCGACACCGGGATCGTGAAGGTAGATGTGGGTGAGGACCCGCGTCAGTGCTGCAGAAGACAGGACAAGCGCCTCGGCCTCGGCCGTGGGGCCAAGGCCAAGGGCGACATCTTCAAGAGCGTGAACCAGGAAGGGAAGCAGCTTGGCGGGACCGTCCTCGGCGACAGCCAGCGGGCTATCCAGGCTGTTGTCGTAAAGCGTCCTCAGCGAGGAGCGAGCCTTCACCTCCAACTCCGTGAAGGCCGCACGGTCCTCGGCAAGAACCAGGGCCTTGCCATCCAGCTCGGCCTTCCTCGCCCCAAACTCCTGCTCCAGCGCGCCTATGCGGTCACGGCGCTTCCTAAGCTTGGCCTCCTAGCCCTCGACGGCTGCCTCGCGAGCCTTCACGCCTTCTTCCTGCTATTGGCGAAGGCGGACCTCTTCCGCGAGCCGATCCTGCAGGCCTTGCAGCTCATCCTCCAGCGCCTTGCAGCGACCGCAAACGTCGACCACCTCCCCCAAGGCTGCATCATGGGAAGCCTTCGCCTCCAGGACGGCCTGCTTCTCCTCGTCGCATGCCGTCGAGGCCTGGACCAGCGCCGCCCGAATCGAGGCGTCGGAGTGAACCCATCCAGAAGCCAGCTCCAAACGCCCGGCCACCAAGCGGGGGTCGGTGCCAAGAAGATCCTGCCACAGTCGGTCCAGCTCAGCAACAGCACGATCCAGAACGGCAGAAGGAGTCGGAGAGACAGCGGCCGGTGGAGTAGGAGGAGAAGGCGGCAGCGCAGCCTGTAACGCCCCAAGACCGGAGCTTCAGATGCCTTCCAGGGTTTCCGGGTTTCGTCGTGTGATTTGTTTGGTTCATCGCTTTCATCTTTGCATCATGTGCATTGCATCTTGTCATCATGCCATCATGTCATTTTTTTCTCTTAACTCAACTAAATAAATTGCATGGATCTTCGGTCCATTTAAATCGAGGGATATTCACTATGGTGATTACTCTTTAAAACTTATTCTCCCAATATTTTAGGGAGCTATATAAATTATATTCCCATTACGTGGAATTACCTTAACACACTTGCAAAAATCCCAAAGCCTTTTATTATTTCAACTCTTGGCCTCTAACTTTGCCACATGTCCTTTCATCATTTTCCGGAGCTCCACATAATTTCTCAACATTTTTGGAAACCTCTAATTCCTAGTCCTTGCTCAAACCTTTTGAATTAAATTCAATTGATTTTGAATTTAATTCCTGCAATCTTGCCACTCCTATTTTTCATGGACCGTGCACATTTTTACGAGTCCGTGGAAATTATCCCCGTGCCCAACTCTTTCTCTAACCTTTCTTTTCTTCCCTTTTTCTTTCTCTTTATTTTTTCTGCTTTGAAAAGAGAATTAGAGAAAGAGAGAGAGAGAAGGAGCCCAGCTGCCTGGGCCTCCCAACCTCCCGCGTCGGCCCAAGGCCAAGGCCCAGCCGCCCCCACCAATCCCTCCTAACCCTAGCCCGAACCCTCCTGCCCGATCCCCCACTCTCCCTCGTCTCCTCCCTCGCGCCGTCACCACGCACGAGAGGAGCGCCTCGCCCGATCCCTTCTGCCTCCTCCTCGCTCGACCTCCTCCTTCCCTCTCCCTCTCTCTCTCTCTCATGCCCGACCCCCATCTTTCCCTCGTAGCCCGATCCCCACTCCTCTCTTCCACCTCGCGCTGCCCCTCTCCTCGCCCTTCCTCGCCCTGCACGCGAGACCTCCCCGACCACTGCATCCCTGCTCGCGCCCAGATCCCCTCGCCGTCTGGCTCGTGGAGCCGCCCACTGCTCCGCTTCACCGCCCGGTGCGTATCCCGCGCCTCCCGACCTGGTGCTCCCCTGCACATGCGCCCGAGGCCGCGGCTTCCTCGTCCCGGTCCATGGGGTCTCGCCGGAACCCAGCTGTTGGACCTGCGCCATCCTCTGCTTCCTCTACGGCGACCAGGGGCCCCATCGCGTCGCGCCCAGTCGCCACCAGCTTCTCCGATCTGCAAGATCGACTACCTGGACGCCAAGACCATACCAGGACCGCCAAGCATCTTCTCTGTGATTTTTTGTCAAGTACCCATGGACGCCAAGTACCACGATGTCGGTGCCCCTCAAGTTCGGCTACACGAAAACACCAAGTACCCCTACAAACCATGTACGACTACCGGCGCCGAAGTCTGCGAGTACCACTACGTTTGCAATGTACATCTACACCAAGACTGGACCGACAAGTACCGCGAGAACATTTGTACCTCTACCATCGTCGTGGATCCGACAAGTACCCCTACAACAAGTGTACCTCTACCTCGTCTTCAGAACCGCTAAGAACGTCAAGTACCCCTTCGAGATGACGAGATCGGCAAGTTTGAATGACCCCAAGTACCTCTTCGAAACGACCGAGTACCATTACCATCGGGCGCTTGAATGACTACTTCCTCTAGTTCCCACGATGACCAGTGAACAACTACTTCCCCTTCGACACGTGTACCCCTACCACCGAACTCGATCCGTTCCGATAATGCACGCTTCAAAGGTATAACACCGAGACGACATTCGTGAAAGAATGCTTGCGATGTTTGAGATGCTCATGTTTGCACCATGTCCAATTTGTCACCCGTTTCCTTGTCGCCAACTCGTGGGACGCCCGGAATCCAGGAGCGCCCCACCATCTTTTGCACGCATCCGCACACTTCTCCTTTGCATCGGTATCTCAATCGAGTTACCGGAATCGGAATGTTGCCATGACACCATTTCTGTTGTCGTTGCCGTGGCACCCCTTTAGTTTTCGCCACGATGACAAATGCCTCATATCTTATCATGTCAGCGTTTTCATAAATACTGCATAAAACTTGCACATGTCATTCGCATCATGATAATAACATTTAAATGTTTAAAATTGTTGTTGCACCAAATTGATAATTGCATATGGGGATTTACCAGATTTGTTGTTTGTTATATCCGGCCCCATTTAAATTGTTTAGATGGTATAGTTTTGTTATGTTTTCACCTCTTGACTTGCTTAACAACATTTAATATTGCTGAGTACATAAACAAGATCGAACTAAATAAGTGACGTGGTGTTTCGTCAATATGCAAGGGAGTTGCATATTGAGCTCCACTTAATTTGTAGGGTTGTTTGTGCACTTTGCCATGCCATGACTCATTAAACTGGACATGCATCATACTTGTTGTGCATCATGCCATGTTGTTGTGGTGGTTGTTTACTATGTCGTTTGCTTCTTTCCGGTGTTGCTTCTTCGGGTTGGTTCCGATAACGTCGGGTTTGTGAGGACCCGTTTGTCTACGTCTGTTTATCTTCTTCATGGACTCGTTCTTCTTCCTTGCGGGATTTCAGGCAAGATGATCATACCCTCGAAATCACTTCTATCTTTGCTTTGCTAGATGCTCACTCTTTTGCTATGCCAATGCTACGATGCCTACCATTTGCTTTCAAGCCTCCCAAATTGCCATGTCAAACCTCTAACCCACCATGTCCTAGCAAACAGTTGTTTGGCTATGTTACCGCTTTGCTCAGCCCCTCTTATAGCGTTGTTAGTTGCAGGTGAAGATTGAAGTTTGTTCCTTGTTGGAACATGGAGATCGTTCCTTGTTGGAACATTGTTTACTTGTTGGGATAGCACTATATAGCTTATTTAATTAATGCTTCTATATACTTGGTAAAGGGTGGAAGGCTCGGCCTTATGCCTGGTGTTTTGTTCCACTCTTGCCGCCCTAGTTTCCGTCATATCGGTGTTATGTTACCGGATTTTGCGTTCCTTACGCGGTTTGGCTATAATGGGAACCCCTTGACAGTTCGCCTTAAGTAAAGCTCTTCCAGCAATGCCCAACATTGGTTTTACCATTCGCCACCTAGCCTTTTCTTCCCCTTGGGTTCTGCAGACTCAAGGGTCATCTTTATTTTAACCCACCCCCCGGGCCAGTGCTCCTCTGAGTGTTGGTCCAATCGAGTAGACTGCGGGGCCACCTCGGGGCAACTTGAGGGTTGGTTTTACTCGTAGGATGTCTCATCTGAGTGTGCCCTGAGAAAGAGATATGTGCAGCTCCTATCGGGATTTGTCGGCACATTCAGGCGGTGTTGCTGGTTTAGTTTTACCCTGTCGAAATGTCTTGTTGTACCGGGATACCGAGTCTGATTGGAACGTCTCAGGTGGAGGTCTATTCCTTCGTTGACCGTGAGAGCTTGTGATGGGCTAAGTTGGGACACCCCTGCAGGGATTTGAACTTTCGAAAGCCGTGCCCGCGGTTATGGGCAGATGGGAATTTGTTAATGTCCGGTTGTAGAAAACCTGAAGTCGACCTTAATTAAAATGAATCAACCGCGTGTGTAACCGTGATGGTCTCTTTCCGGCGGTGTCCAGGAAGTGAACACGGTTGTTGGAGTTATACTTAACGTAGGTTGCTATAGGATGACTTCTTGATCATACTTTTATCGACTGTGCTTTGCCTTCTCTTCTCATTCTCATTTGCGTATGTTAGGCACCATATATGCTAGTCGCTTGCTGCAGCTCCACCTCATACCTTTTACCTTACCCATAAGCTTAAATAGTCTTGATCGCGAGGGTGCGAGATTGCTGAGTCCCTGTGGCTCACAGATACTTCCAAAACCAGCTTGCAGGTGTTGATGAGTCCGTGCAGATGACGCAACCAAGCTCAGGAGGAGCTCGAGGAAGATCTTGTCCTTTGGGTTGTTTCGTTCTAGTTGATCAGTAGTGGAGCCCAGTTGGGGTCGATCGGAGACCTTTGTCGCATTTGGGGTTCTTCTTTTATTTTGGTTCCGTAGTCGGACCATGAGTGTATTTGGATGAGGTAATGCTTTATTCATGTGTTTGTGTGAAGTGGCGATTGTAAGCCAACTATGTATCTCTTTCCCTTATGTATTACATGGGTTGTGTGAAGATTACCTCACGTGCGACATATGCCTTCAATGCGATTATGTCTCTAAGTCGTGCCTCGACACGTGGGAGCTATAGTCGCATCAAGGGTGTTACACAGCCGCAGCATCCTGAGGCGGAGTCTGCCGCGCCCCGATAGCTGTAGTGGCGGCGGCAGGCAAGAGCACCTCGGGAGCCACTTGGGTCGTGGGGGCTGAGCTCGCCCCAGCCGGCTCAGCCAGACCTCGCGAGGATGACCGGGCAGGAGAAGCCTGTGCGTCGCGGTCACCTTCCTTCGCGGGTAGAAGCGCCGCCACGGATGGAACCTAGGGCGCCCCCTTCGGCTTCTTTGCTGCGGGCGCCAACCTATCCAAAGATGCGGACGTCAAGCCTCAGAAGCAGAGCAAGAGATAAAGACAAGAATCGAATGCTCACGGGTCGTCGCCAGTGAGCTCAAGCGGCCACCGGCCAAATTTGAAGCCTGAAAGCCGGCTGGAAGGGTCGACCTCGGGAAGCTTGGAGGCAGAAGATGCGTCTGCGGTTCGCCCCGGGGCCGGGGGAGACCCGCGGGAGATCAGCCCGGTCCTGTCCTTCTTCGGGATCGGGGGCGAGCTCCCGCCATCCTGCTCGTCGTCGTCTTCGTCGTCATCCTCGTCGTCGTCATTCGGAGAGAGGCGGAGAACGCGGGACCTGCGCCAGGAGAGGGGAGCCCTCGACTCTCCGTCAGTCGCCTCGAAGTCAGGCCCCTTTCCGCACTCCCCTCCCTCTTCCTCTTTGCTAGAGTCGCTGGAGGGCACGTCCACCGGTTCCTTGGGAGCTTCTAGTGGCACTGGCCCATCCCCGTTGAAGACGGGCATGGACTTCACCACCCGCTCCCAGTCGTTGCGGAGGAACAAGGGCGTAGGAGCACCCTCCAGCCTCACCACATTGCCCCCAACCAGAGATTGGAGAACCGCAGCCAGGTCTCCGGCGGCCAAGGCCGCGGGGTTCGGACGGGGCCTCCACATTGGAAGCGAGTACTGCCGAAGCGGAGACAGCCGGTGCTCTAGGAACTCCCTCAGCAGCGACGCGCCGGTCAGCTTCGCCGCCGCCATGTCGGTCGGCCTCAGATCCGCGTCCATCTTCTCCAGCACCATCTTCGCGCGGGGATCCGTGAGCTCCGCTCGACCCCAGTCGCTGGAGCTCGTGGGCTGCTCCGTGGGCAGGATCAGCCAAGAGTGGATGCGCCCAGCATCCACCAAGATCCACTTGCTCCTGAAGCCCTCAATCCTCTTCCCAGAGTTCGAGATGGCAATGGTGCCGCCAGATGCAACGAAGCTCGTGCACACGGAAGCAGTCCCACGAGAGGTCCGGAGGTAGAAGCAGTGGCGCAGCAAGGCCACTAAGGGCTGCACCCCAACATGTGCTTCGCAATAATAAGCAAAGATTGCCAGGAGAAGGACGGAGTTGGGATGGAGGTGCAGAGCCTGTAGCTTGTAATGGCGGAGGACAGAGAAGAAGAACTCGGAGAAGGGAGGCACCAGGCCAGCACAATGGCACTTACGAAGAGCGGATAGAAGGTGCTCCTTTGACCCTCAGGGGTGGCGGAGCCGGCCTTGAACACCTTCTCCCCGTTGATGCCCCATGCCGTCGCCATCTAGTGCAATCGGGAAAGGCCCGCCTCCGACATGTTCAGCGAGTCCAGGGCAGACGAGTACCAAGCTGCGGCCGGGGGCTGACGAGGCGCCATGGCTCCCTAGGCCGCACGGTCAGAGCAGATCTAGAAATCTCGGAGGAAGGGAGGAGAGGCGCAAGAAAGGGGATCTGAGCAGCAACCGGAGAAAGCAAGAAGCGGGGCCTAGGCGGATGCCACTCCTTTATCAACTCGCGCGGTTACTGAGGCGCCCACGTCCAATCAACCGCCACGCGGCGCCCAAGGCCGCAGGCTATTAGGGCCCGCGGCGCTTCACTCTTGCCCTTCCGCCTCCCTGCACGGCCAAGTCCGGGCGTGCCTTGGGCCCGGGGGCTACTGTCGGCATTCTGGGAACGGGTGTCCCCAGACTTGCCTGCCTGCGGCCTGCGGCGTGGCTCAAAGGGGGGCCCAGCACGGCCCATCTTCACCAACACAAACCCAAGACCCTCGTGAGGGGCTAAGCCTCGTGGGGCGGACGATGCGAAGCTTCCTCAGGCACGGCCTCGTCAGGCTGGCTCATGAGGAGGCGGAGAGATCAAGGCGGGGTACCTCATGAGGTGCCCATGACGCAAGCCATGACAACTCCGGGCGCCAGGCAGGTGCCAGCCTGCGCCTCCTTTCCTCTTTGGTGCAAAGGGGACAAGCGCAGCTGTGGAGTACCGAGGCATCAGGCAAAGGTTGCCATTTCGGTGCAATGAGACCAAGACCAGGAGGACTACGAGAAGGAGGTCACCGTGGAGCCCAAGACGGCGTCATCACCAGAGCTTTGCGCAGGCGAAGACTACTTTTGTCAGGATAGCTGATACTTGTTGTCCCCCTTCAAATTAGCCCGCCATTGTTGGCTCCCTTCCCACTCAATATTTGGGAAGAGGACCAGGGCCTCTATAAATAGGACCAGCCACCCACATAGAGGGGAGGACGAAAATGAGGTAGGAAGGAAGAGGCTCGTTAGAAGGGTCGGCCAAAGGAGAGCAGAGAGAGAGAAAGAGAAAGGTGGCTGAACTCCTCCTAGCAGTTCATCGCCTCAGCCAAGAACAGACCCTCGCGAGGTTGTTCTTCCTTGTATTGTTCATCATCATCAGCCCAAGGGGCAATCCACACACCACACACTGGAGTAGGGTATTACACCACAACGATGGCCTGAACCAGTATAAACCCTGTGTCTCTTGTGTTGTTCTTTCCTTAGTTTAGATCTTAGCATGGCGGAGGGGTGCAGGTAGGTAGGAGGCGAAATCTTCGCGTGCACCCCAGTGTTCGAACCTCAAGGGTCTGCCGGAACCCGAAATCCGACACATGCACACGTGACAATGTACCTAAATGGATTGCAAAAAACACATGTGTCTAACTGGGTGCATGTTTACTCCCCGTGCAAGAAATTTCAAACATTGGGAATCTTGATTCTTAAATTCTAGTACATCCAAAACTTATTTGAAGTTCATGAAATTTATCGTGTTATCATATGGACACAAATAATAAGTGGCATTGTACTTTTTTGTCAAATTTGAGGCCAGTTTTGATGTAATCTTTATCTAATTACAAATGGGAGATTATTAATAATTGGGAACCAATATCCCAAATGGATTATTTATTCGTACCGTGAGCGTTAGACCAACAATGGATATGTGCGATGCTTCGGTTAAGCAATAAAGAGGCGGCATTAATCATCCAAATAGAAAAACAATATACGTGCCGCCACGCGACCCGTGTTCCGTGCGAGAAAGCGTGAGTTGATGGGCCGCATGCGAGCAGTCCGCCGTGCAGGCAAACCGGGAGGCGTGCGTGCAGGTGTGTGAACTGACGGAGGCATGCTCGCTGTGCAGTGTCATCGGGCGGCATGCAAGTAGCTATGTGAAACGACAGTAGGCATGCCAGCTATCTGGTGTGCAAGCTCACCGAGAGGCGAGCCAGCGGTTTGACCGCCGTCCGTCTCTCTTCCACTACTCCATATTAATGGTGTGCCCGAGCGGCCGCACATCCATCCTCGCCACACACACAATCCTTTCTCTCCGCTTGCATCCACGACGCTGCTCTCAGTACTCAAAGCCATCCGTGTATGAGGATGCCGCCGAAGCACCCCATCTAAGGGAGTGGTGATGCTGGGGCTGCTGAAGCACCAGAGCACGGCGTGGAGATGGAGACATAGGTTGCCATCACTGTCGGCGAGTTATCGCTACACCCTGATGTCGTCGACGGCGTCGAGCTTCCACAACCGAAGGCAGAGTTCCACATCGACTCTGGTGACGACTCGGGCGACGACCCCGGCGACGACTCAGACGACCAATCTGACGACGACTCCGACAACGACGGAAAACTGGTTAGTCATCTATACCCATTTATGTGTCAAATAGATCCTAGGGTTTCTCTGGTTACTCCTGCCCCCCTTTTTGGAATCAAAATCCTATGGTTATGTTATCCCAATCCATGAGATCTGAGTAAATTTCGTTAGATCCGTGTAGTGTATTGATTATTTGAATGGTACAAGTGATAAGTGATTAGTTGTTTCATCTGCGCAAATGGCTTCTACTAGTAATCCGAGTAGGGTTAGTGTTCGTGCTAATAATTCCTAGCCAGGACTTGACAATTGATTTTGAATGACCTGTATATATATATATATATATATATATATATATATATATATATATATATATATGTTTGTTCCATTATTTTCTTCAAGATTTTTCTGTACATAGACGACTATGCTTAAAAATTGAACCATAATCTCCGAATATGTATAAATAAATAGCCATAAATTCTTAATACTAATTCATGCCATTTAAACACTATTTTGATGCCAAATTTGTTTTACTATTTGTATAGGTGTTGTCTAACGATGTGGACAGCGAGGATGAAGATGGCCAGAGGAGGTACAAGACGCAAATCCTAAAGGATCTTTATGCAGAAATGCATAACATGCATATTAGGACCTAGAACGGCGGCTATGGATGCCCATTTTGCAACCATAAGCTTCATGACGTGTATCTAAGTGTTCTGGCACATGCAAGATGATGGGTCATTTGCTCCTTCAAGCAGAAGTATTCTCACAGGGTGGAGCACGACGCGTACGCCGAGTACCTGGAGAAGCTTCAGGATCGTGTCGGCATGCGAGATGAGATGTGGGATCGAACTATGTACGCTTGAGTATGCTTAATGACGGTTGAAATATGTACTTATGGTTGAACTGTGCTTTTGTACATGTACACTTATTATCTACGTCTGAGTATGTTTAATCTATGTCTACTAATGTCTAACCATGGGATATGGATGCCATCAGTTCAGTTGATGCAATCTACCTCCGTCCTAGTTTATTGGTCCCCTTTGTAATTTGTGTTCAAATTTGACCAAAGATTTAACCGACAAAATGTTAGTGCAGGTCAGCAAAAATATATCGTTGGATGGGTATTTGAGCATAGTGTTCAATGATATAGTTTTTGGTGACATGCATAAACATTTCTTAGTTAAATATTTGGTCAAAATTTGGTACAAATTACATAGGCGGCCAATAAACCAGGACAGAGGTAGTACGTGAATCACACACGGTTCCCAAAATTAGAACTGTGTGCAATGACTTCCATTTTGCCTGTTGCGTTAATCACACACGGTTGGCTCTAGCAAACCGTTGCCTCCGAAACTCTTTGTGGGCAGAAAACCCTCACCACCCAATTCAAAAGAGAAAAAGGGGAAAATCCTCACCATCCCCACATCACAAAAACCCTCACCCCGCCAGCCACCCCCTCCGGTCCCCATTCACACCTGCACAACCTCATCCGTGTCTATGCATTGCACTGCCTATCATGGCGGTAACCACTTAGCTCGATGCCTGCCGCCGCCGCCAGGCTGCCGGCAGAGCCCATCGCATTTCGCCACTTTCGCTTGCCGCTTCCTATCGCCATCGACTTTCTCGATGCTGCTCGCGGTCGACCCAGCTCTGCTCGGTTGGGGAATTAGATGTATTGAGGGTTCTTTCTCATGGAGAAGAAGGTAACTAATTTAATGAGATATTATCTCATCTCTTATCCCAGTTCATCTGCCTCCTTTAATCACCTGGCCGAAATCGCCATGAATTCATTTTTATTCCAACTGATTTGAGGGTTTTCTTCTGTTCATGGAGTGTACAGTGTGCGGACACATCAGGACTTTGCGGCCTCCGCCAGACATTCCATCTCACCATACCCGATGACATGACGATGTGCGCGGTATGTTCAATCTCACCCTAAATCGGTTGGCATGGCCTACTTTCCTGAACATATTCTAAATATTGCTACATTTTGGTAAAAGGTGCCACATGCACCATATACGTCAAACGGGATTTTCCCCTCTTATTTCTCTATTAGGCAAATTAATGGTGTATTGTTCCTTCGATTACTCTCATATTTACATGACATCATGTTTACCCTATCTATTTAAATATAGATATTTGTCCTTTGATTTTAATTGCTATACAGGTCTTCCAATTTGGGCCCATATTTGCATGTTACCATATTTTCTTTAACAATCCTACGATTTTCTGCAGCGCGTCCTTGCTCTACAACAGAATCTATAGTGCACAATCTTTCCCTTTACATAAATTAAGACTGCAGGGATGTCATACTGAACACAAACCATGGATTTACCATCGTTGCTACTATAAGACTTGATGAACGTGGTGACTCCTATTTTGGCACTAGCCTTTGGAAAGAAATTTCTAAGTTTTATGTACTGAAAGCTGGCACTATAATTACACTACACATAAAAGGGCCTGGTCATGAGATATATGCTAACTTCCTCGACGATATCATCCGTCCAGACTTTGTTCGAAGTATGTTTTCTTTTCAAGTATCTGCATGTTGACTTAGCCAGCAATATCAAATGAATTGTGTAGTATTTAAGCAACAAATTGTTATTCCATTTTCTTACTATATTCCTACCTAATAACTTCAACTTACCAACACACTTTTCTATTGCCATGTTTTACCTAAATATTCCCTCTACTCGCACTTCTATCAAAGAGTGCCGCTCACAAGGAGAAGCTACTTCTTGAGCTTACGTTGGTTTTTCCCTTGAAGTGGAAAGGGTGATGCAGCAAAGTAGAGTAAGTATTTCCCTCAGCTTTTGAGAACCAAGGTATCAATCCAGTAGGAGACAACGCAACAAGCCACCGAATACCTGCACAAACAAACACCAACTTGCACGCAACGCGACAAAGGGGTTGTCAATCCCTTCACGATTAATAACAAAGTGAGATCTGATATAGATGGATAAATGGTAAAGTAATATTTTTGGTTTATATATCGGAAAATAAAAGATTGCAAAGAAAGTAAATAGGAAACTAAAATTGTAGATCGGAAACTTATATGATGAAAAATAGACCCGATGGCCATAGGTTTCACTAGAGGCTTCTCCCAAGATAGGAAATATTACGATGGGTGAACAAATTACTGTTGAGCAATTGATAGAAAAGCGCAAAGTTATAACGATATCTAAGGCAATGATCACGAATATAGGCATCACATCCATGTCAAGTAGACGGAAATGATTCTGCATGCACTTCTATTACTCCACAAAAAAGTGGACCCGTAGGTCTGTGGTAAACTACACCACAATACATCCGTGGAAAACACACCACAAAAAAGTATTACATCGAATAGATCTCCAAGAACATCAAGGAGAAATTTGTATTGAGAATCATAGAGAAAGAAGAAGCCATCTAGCTACTAGCTATGGACCCGTAGGTCTGTGGTAAACTACTCACACTTCATCGGAGAGGCAATGGTGTTGATGTAGAAGCCCTCTATGATCGAACCGCCATCGGCAGGATGCTGGAAAAGGCTCCTAGATGGGATCTCACGGGTACATAAGGTTGTGGCAGTGGAAAAGTGGTTTCGTGGATCCCCTGAAAGGTTTTGGGGTATTTGAGAATATATAGGTGGAAGAAATAGGTCGGTGGATTCACGAGGGGCCCACAAGGGTGGGTGCGTGCCCTACCCCCTGGGTGCGCCCTTCGACCTTGTGGCCGCCTCCTGGCTTCTCTGACTTGCAATCCAAGTCCCGTGGATGTCTTTTGGTCCAAGAAAAATCATCGCGAAAGTTTCATTCCGTTTGGTATTCCTTTTCTTGGAAACTCTAAAACAAAGAAAAACAGAAACTGGCACTGGGCTCTAGGTTAATAGGTTAGTCCCAAAAATCATATAAAATAGCGTATTAATGCATATAAAACATCCAAAACTGATAATATAATAGCATGGAACCATAAAAAATTATAGATACGTTGGAGACGTATCAGGCATCCCCAAGCTTAATTCCTGCTCGTCCTCGATTAGGTAAATGAGAAAAACAGAATTTTTGATGTGGAATGCTACCTAACACATTTATCCATGTAATTCCCTTTATTGTGGCATGAATGTTCAGATCTGTATGATTCAAAACAAAAGTTTATTATTGACATAAAAACAATAATACTTCAAGCATACTAACAAAATAATTATGTCTTCTCAAAATAACATGGCCAAAGAAAGCTTATCCCTACAAAATCAGATACTCTCGCTATGATCCATCTTCATCACATAAAATATTCAAATCAACCACAACCCCGATGACAAGCCAAGCAATTGTTTTGTACCTTTGATGTTCTCAAACTTTTTCAACTTCCACGCAATCTATGAGCATGCGCCATAGACATAGCACTATAGGTGGAATAGACGGTGGTTGTGGAGAAGACACAAAGAAGGAGATAGTCTCACATCAACTACACTAGAGCTATAAGTTTATGAAAGCTCAAAAACAAAAACTAAGTGGGTGTGCATCCAACTCACTTGCTCACGAAGACCTAGGGCATTTTGAGGAAGCCTATCATTGGAATATACAAGCCAAGTTCTATAATGAAAATTCCCACTAGTATATGAAAGTGATATCATAGGAGACTCTCTATCATGAAGATCATGGTGCTACTTTGAAGCACAAGTGTGGTAAAAGGATAGTAACATTTCCCCATCTATCTTTTCTCTCATTTTTTTTTCGGGCCTTCTCTCATTTTTTTGGCCTCTTTTTTTCGTCTGGAGTCTCATCCTGACTTGTGGGGGAATCATAGTCTCCATCATCCTTTACTCACATGGGACAATGCTCTAATAATGAATATCATCAGACTTTTATTTACTTACAACTCAACAATTACAACTCGATACTTCGAATGAAATATGACTCTATGTGAATGCCTCCGGCGGTGTACCAGGATGTGCAATGAATCAAGAGCGACATGTATGGAAGAATTATGAACGGTGGCTTTGCCACAAATATGATGGCAAGTACATGATCATGCAAAGAAATATGACAGTGATGGAGCGTGTCATATAAAAGGAACGATGAATATTTGCATGGCAATATATCTCGGAATGGCTATGGAAATTCCATAATAGGTAGGTATGGTGGCTATTGTGAGGAAGGTATATGGTGGGTTTATGGTACCGGCAAAAGTTGTGCAGTACAAGAGAGGCTAGCAATGGAGGAAAGGTGAGAGTGTGTATAATCCATGGACTCAACATTAGTCATAAAGAACTCACATACTTATTGCAAAAATCTATTATTCATCGAAACAAAGTACTATGCGCATGCTCCTAGGGGGATAGATTGGTAGGAAAAGACCATCTCTCGTCCCCGACCACCACTCATAAGGAAGAAAGCATGCTCCGACTTCATCACATAACAGTTCACCATACGTGCATGCTACGGGACTCACAAACCTTAACACAAGTATTTCTCAAATACACAACTACTTACCAGCATTACTCTAATATCACCATCTTCATATCTCAAAATAATCATAAGGAATCAAACTTCTCATAGTATTCAATGCACTTTATATGGAAGTTTTTATTATATCCCTCTTGGATGCCCATAATATTAGGACTAATTTTATAACCAAAGCAAATACCATGCTGTTTTTCAAGACTCTCAAAATAATATAAGTGAAGCATGATAGTTCAACAATTTCCGTAAAATAAAACCACCGTCATGCTCTAAAAAGATATAAGTGAAGCACTAGAGCAAGTTTGCCTAGCTCAAAACATATAAGTGAAGCACATAGAGTATTCTAATAAATCACGATTCATGCATGTCTCTCTCAAAAGGAGTGTACAGAAAGGATGATTGTGGAAAACTAAAAAGCAAAGACTCAAATCATACAAGACGCTCCATGAAAAACACATATCATGTGGTGAATAAAAGTATAGCCTCAAGTAAAGTTACCGATAAACAAAGATGAAAGAGGGGATGCCTTCCCGGGGCATCCCCAAGCTTAGGCCCTTTGGCATCCTTGAATATTACTTTGGGGTTCCTTGTGCATCCCCAAGCTTAGTCTCTTGCCACTCCTTATTCCATAGTCTATCAAATCCTTACCCAAAACTTGAAAACTTCACAACACAAAAGTTCAACAGAAAATCTCCTAAGCTCCGTTAGTATAAGAAAATAAATCACCACTTTTGGTACTGTTGTGAACTCATTTGTTATCAATATTGGTGTAATATCTACTTTATTCCAACTTTTTCATTGTTCATACCACCCGATACTAGCCATAGATGCATCAACAATAAGCAAACAACACGCGAAAAACAGAATCTGTCAAAAATAGAATAGTCTGTAGAAATCTGGAGATTTCCAATACTTCTGTAACTCCTAAAATCCTAAGATATTAGGAAGTCCTATGCAATTTGTTTATTAATCCTCTACAAAAAGAATCAGTATTTTATCGCACTCCTGTTAAAAATGAAAACTAATCTTCTTGGCGCAAAAGTTTCTGTTTTTCAGCAGGATCAAATCAACTATCACCGTAAGCAATCCCAAAGGTCTTACTTGGCACAAACACAAATTAAAACATAAAACCACCTATAACCAGAGGCTAGATGAATTATTTATTGCAAAACAGGACCTAAAAAAGAAAGAACTACAAATAGAATTGGGTTGCCTCGTTATTGTTTAACGCCCTTAGCTAGGCACAAAACACAAATAGATCTAAGTATTATCGTCTTTGGTATGCAATCCATAAGTCGCTCTCATAATAGATCATAAGGCAATTTGAATTTATTTCTAGGGAAGTGCTCCATGCTTTTCCATAACAGAAATTGGAATCTAATGTTTCATTCTTTCTTATCAATAATTGCACCAATCGTTCTAAGGAAAGGTCTACCAATAAAAATTGGACTTGTAGGATTGCAATCTATATCAAGAACAATGAAATCTATGGGCACATAATTCCTATTTGCAACAATAATAACATCATTAATTCTTCACATAGGTTTCTTAATATTGGAATCCGCAAGATGCAAATTTACGAAACAATCATCAAACTCACGGAAACCTAACACATCACATAAAGTTTTTGGAATCATGGAAACACTAGCACCCAAATAACACAAAGCATAGCATTCATAATCTTTAATCTTAATCTTAATAGTAGGTTCCAACTCATCATAAAGTTTTCTAGGGATAGAAACTTCCAAATCAATCTCTTCTTTAAAAGATTGCATCATAGCATCAACGATATCTTTAGTAAAAGCTTTGTTTTGATTATAAGAATGCGGAGAATTCAACATGGATTGCAACAAGGAAATACAATCTATTAAAGAACAATTATCATAATTAAAGTCCTTGAAATCCAAAAGAGTGGGTTCATTGCTACCTAAATTTTTGACCTCTCCAATCCCACTTTTATCAATTTTTGCATTAAGATCTAAAAACTCCGAATCATTGGGACGCCTTTTAACTAAAGTTGACTCATCTCCGGTCCCATCTTTATCAAGATTTATATTGGAAAACAAAGATTCAATAGGAGTCACGTCAATCACTTTAAGATCTTCATCATTATTTAAAGCCTCTGGTTTGGCGGCCATTTTGTTTACTAAAGTAGCTTGTTTATTAGAAATTTGACCTACTAAATTTTCAAGATGCGCAAACTGAGATCTCAAACCATAAAATTCTTTAGACATATCATCAAGCTCTTTATTCATGTATCTCATAAAGCTTTTATGCTCCTTGAGCTCGTTTCTAAAGAAATTGTTATGCTCAAATTCCAAAGACATAAAGCTTCTAACATTATTCTCAATTTTGTCTAACCTCCTAAGGTGAGGTTCAACATTTTAAGGAGGAGTCATTACGACAAAGCAAGCAATCCAACACATGAGCACACAAAAAGCAAGTGAAGCAGATGAACGAAAGAGGGGCAAAGAAGAGGTGAATCTTTTTCGAAAATTGTTTTAGAAGTGGGGAGAGGAAAATGAGAGGCGAATGGAAAATAATGTAATGCGAGGGATGATAGTTTGTGATGGGTACTTGGTATGTCTTGGCTTGTTGTAGATCTCCCTGGCAATGGCGCCAAAAATTCTTCCTGCTACCTCTTGAGCTTGTGTTGGATTTTCCCTTGAAGAGGAAACAGTGATGCAGCAAAGTAGAGTAAGTATTTCCCTCTGCTTTTGAGAACCAAGGTATCAATCCAGTAGGAGACAATGCAATAAGCCACCGAATACCTGCACAAACAAACACCAACTTGCACCCAACGCGACAAAGGGGTTGTCAATCCCTTCATGATTAATTACAAAGTGAGATCTGAGATAGATGGATAAATGATAGAAAAATATTACGATGGATGAAGAAATTACTACCGAGCAATTGATAGAAAAGAGCAAAGTTATGACGATATCTAAGGCAATGATCATGAATATAGGCATCACGTCCATGTCAAGTAGACTGAAATGATTCTGCATCTACTACTATTACTCCACACATCGACTAACTCCTGCCTACATCTAGAGTATTAAGTTCGTAAGAACAGAGGAACACATTAAGTAAGATGACATAATGTAGCGGGATTAAATCAAGAAATATGATGAAACCCCATCTTGTTATCCTCGATGGCAATAATACAATACGTGTCAGTTCCCCTTTTGTCACTAGGATCGAGCACCGCAAGATTGAACCCAAAGCTAAGCACTTATCCCATTGCAAGAAAAACCAATCTAGTTGGCCAAACCAAATCGATACTTCGAAGAGACTTGCAAAGATATCAAATCATGCATATAAGAATTCAGAGGGGATTCAAATAATATTCATAGATAAGATGATCATAAATCCACAATTCATCAGATCTCGACAAACACACTGCAAAAAAGTATTACATCGCATAGATCTCCAAGAACATCGATAACTCCACCCCTCTCGACCTCATCGACACCCACGAGCTCTCCATGGCTATCTCAAAAGCTTGGATGCGTTCTCCAAGATGCTCGGCACTCACCTTGGCCCAACCAGAGGCCTTAGAATGGGCAAGTTCCGTTCCAATAGCAAGCACCGAGCCAAGCTTGACGACTGGTTCCGATCCCCCGCCCTAGATCTGCTCAAGGAGCTCACTTTTGATGATGGGCATATGCGCTCACTGCGAACATCCGCGCTCCTCCTTGCGCCCACGCTACGCGTCGCCAAGCTCAGGAACTACCATCCCCCATTAATGACACGCCCGCTCTTATTCTACCACGACTGAAGCACCTCAAGCACATCACTGACTGCCTCCTAAACGGTGACATGGAGCGCCTGTCCCGTGGTTGTACTGCAGTCAAGTACTTTCGTCTTCAGGCGATCAATGGGTTGAGTAGCTTCCACATCACCTCCATGACTCTCCGGACTATTTATGTGTGTTCCTGGTGTGGCAGGAAGACATCACAAGATGTGTACCACAGTATGGTCATCGAGGACACACTTGCACTTGAGAGATTACTTGTAGTTGATCAAGAAGGTCCAACAAGAATCAATGTCATTTCCGCACAAAAATTGATAGTGGTGGGCTACTCGTCTGATAAATACTCCGAACTTGTTATTGGATCCACACCCGTTCAGGCACAACAGTCGCCTTCTTCCTCTCCTTCTACAAATTAACATTATTCCTAATTTTGAAGATGTTTATTCGTCTGTCATCCAGAAAATGATTCCGACAAGCTTGACCCCAAAACTGCGCATAGTGAAGGTCTTGGCACTAGAATCTATCAGCCTCAACCTGGAACAAGTTGTCAGTTTCCTGAGATGCTTTCCGTGCCTGGAGAAGCTATATATCGAGGTGATATTGCTTTCCCGTTAAATGTTAACCATAAGGGAGTTCAGTTTGTGACAGCTTTTTCCAAGTTTACAATGACAATGTACTACGATTTCTGAAGGATTCTTTTGGAGGATTTTAGTACATACATGCCCCCCCATATTGGTTGCTTGATCCATATGGTTACAATCCATAAGCATTTCTCCTTTGGATTCATCTATACTAGTTTTCTTAGGGAACTTTTCATCCACTCCAACCTCTTATGAAGAAGGCGACATTTTTCTAGAATGTAATCAAATGCCCATGTTAATCAAGTCAGATCGAAGATGGCATGTTAGTGCATTTTACAAATCCTGCAAACCAAATAGGCATATAGTAGTGTTCAAAACTGCATGTAAGAACTAACACATTTTCTTCTTTTGCAGATAAGATTAGGCCTAGTGGTGGATAATCTGATACAAACTAACAATCACGTCGAATGCCTAGATCTGCATCTCTCATAAATTACTTTGAACTCCTACTGAGGGACCTTACCAGATATTATATTCGCCAGGTTCTTTGTTTTCAAAGCAAGGGTGCTAATGGTAATGAGGTTTTCCCTATATTTATTTCGCAAAAATGAAAGGTTTTTTCATCAGCGCCGACGCCTCCGACAGAATGGAATAGGCGCCGAAAATGCTGAATTTCATTTTGGAACTTCAGATGATAGAGTAATCGGAAGTCATCATGTTAACCCCATACATGACTTCTCAGTGGCTAACTCCTTTGAAAAAATTATGAGGTTTCGGAACCAGACTTAGAAGTGGTAATATTAGTTTGAACCTCTCTAATATCCATGTTCAGCTTATCAGCGTGAGCGTTTGCAGCTGATGTGCTGAATTTCATTTCTAATATCAGTTTGAGCCTTGTAATCTTCAAATTTGAGCCATATAACTCTGGAATTTGAACCTTGTAATATTTCAAGCTTTTGTGGTACAATCGTTGAAATGGCATCGTATGAGACTCATATTGGTAGCACTATTTTGACCTTAATATGCAATGGTCTTAGATTTTATTAACCATTCTCGAATCTGTTTACCTTGTCGGTCTCACAGCACACGATCAGTATAGCTAACTTGACTGTGATCTTCGAGATTATTGCACACAGTTGGTTTCTTCAACCATGTGCCCTGTAGAGCACATAATTAATTATCGCACTCGAGTGTCCATCATCACCCTTTTGTGTAACTTTGACCTCATCACCCACCGGTAAACTTATCACTGGTACAACGACGTCCTAAACAAACGGTTTAAAACCCCTTTCCGCGACGACATTTGGAACCATCGCCAAGTGAGTGTGGGGGATAGGGGGGTCCTTCCCACACGACCCAGAAGTCGTCGAGGATAGGCCCTCCTAGGACCCAGGCTGGGGCCATGTACGATCGGGCAAGGCATGGAAACCCAATCATTTTCGTAGGTATGTACATCCCACACGGTGAATCCCGGAAATCATTCCGGTAGGTATGTACATCCCACATGGTGAATCCCAGAAATCATTTCTGTAGTATGTACATCCTAGACGGTGAATCCCAGAAATCATTTCCGTAGGTATGTACATCCCACATGGTGAATCCCAGAAAATCATTTCCGTAGGTATGTACATCCCACACAGTTCTTCGTGTGGAAACGTTTGTGCAAGGTGGCCTAATGCAAATAGTTCGCTGCCGGAAGCCGTGTGTGATTGTTAGTTGATCGAACATGCTACTTTCTAGAAGCCGTGCATGTTGTTTGAGTTCATCGCCCACGGTGCTGTTTGAATAACCATTTGCAATAGAAAACCCCAATAAGCAGGGTAATTAGCCTATTATTGATAATCCATGTACTAATCAAACTGATATTTCTTATAAAACACGCCAGATATTTCATATCTGTATAAAAGCAACCAGGATTTCATAATCGAATTACATCAGATAGCTTCGGCACTCAGTTACGCCATTACACAATAGCACCAAGTTTCAAATCCAGCATCAAAAACCTTTGGAAAGTAGCATCATACTTGGTAAACAGACAGATGAATCTCATCTAGGAAACTGCAGAAGCGGAAGGCAAATATTGAGCCTTCAGTGATGTTGAATGTCCTTGCAACTTGAGGCCAGTGGCTATGGATAATTGCCCGCTCAACCTTCGTCCTCTTCAGCAAGACTTCAATATTTTACCGTGGGTGTTGAATGAATACCTTCCTCGCCTCTTGACCATGCATGTGGTTTGAGAGGTAATCATCGGTGAACTGCTTTGAAAAGTACTGAAAACAATGCTATGCATAAATCGCTATTGTAAATTTTGAAATGGTGCAAGGGGTAAAAACAAGGTAAAAGAGTTGGTACCATCCTATAGTTGACTAATGTCTTCTTCAATGTGCAAACAAAGATATTGCTGTTATTCGTCGCAAGTTTCTTCATACTAACAATCTTTCTGAGTTTCTTGACTGATATTCATGGACATGTCATTTCCCCATATGCAAAATGGGTCAAACAGTCGGTCTAAGCCTCTCACAGCAGGACCTACATGTGCAAGACCAAATTGTAAGAAACCTAAATATTAGAATGATTCCCGCAACTACACAATAATGTGCTATTAGCCAAAGGACCCTGCTTGAACAAACCTTGATGGTAAACTGCAGTGTCTCCCATTGTTTCCCTGCAACACACATAAGGAAGATATTGATCAGGTTAACTGAGAGTTGCCATACTATCAGTAGAATATGTATTGAGTACAACCAAATTCGATTTGTGTCACATGCATAACAATACAAAATTGTACCCACAACAAACGAAAATCAAATTGCAGAACTGAACCAAACAGTTAAAAGGACAGCAGACCAAATGAACCAAAATAGTTAACTGAGCACGACATTGCAGAGTAGAAACATGCACTATAAGATAAGACAGTTAACAAAACAAAGAATGCTTGAGAACAGTACTACGAAATGTAGCAATTGTTGGACCAAAGTGTTAACTGAACATTATATTTCAGAGGACCAAACTGTTAACTAAACATCAGATTGCATATTAACATTACAGAGGACAAATCACTAGAAGGCACTGGCGGTGGCCTCGAGAAAACATCACGAACTGTATTTTAATGTAGACAACCACGCGGTGGTATCGACGGTGGCCTCGAAGATGAGGTGCTCCTCCATGATCTGGCGGTCGACACGCATGGCAGCCATAGCAACCTCGTTCGCGCGTCCAGTCGCCATCTACTCAGCTCCATGTTATACTGCATGTAAAATGGTTGTGGGCGGCGCTTAATTGGAGGAGGGGGCAGTGATTCCGGTGGAAGGTGTCGCTCTGTCAGTCGGGGCATGTGGGACGGGAAAGTAGGATGATGGTGTGGGTGGGGTGTGGATTACCTGACCATATCGACGAGCTCGCGCAGCAAGAAGAAGGTACGGCCGGGAGGAGGCCGCGCAGCAAGAAGAAGGGTCGCTGGTGAGGAGGCGGCTTTGCAAGAAGAAGGGTCACCGGCAAGGAGGCGGCGCTGCAAGAAGAAGGGTAGCCGGTGAGGAGGCGGCGCTACAAGAAGAAGGGTCGCTGACGAGGAGGTTGAGCTACCAGTAACCAGCAGTGAAGGTTTGAACTTGGAAAGCAAGGAGTAACAATGGAAATGTGGCTTTTGGTAGGAGGGAGGGGGCGGTGTAACACCCTCGATGCGACTATATCTCCCACGTGTCGAAGCACGACTTAGAGGCATAATCGCATTGAAGGCATATGTCGCAAGTGAGGTAATCTTCACACAACCCATGTGATATAATAAGGGAAAGAGATACATAGTTGGCTTACAATCGCCACTTCACACAATTACATGAATAAAGCATTACAACATCCAAATACAATCAAGGTCCGACTACGAAACCAAAATAAAAGAAGAACCCCAAATGCGACAAAGGTCCCCGATCGACCCCAACTGGGCTCCACTACTGATCAACTAGAACGAAACAACATAAAGAACACGATCTTCATCGAGCTCCTTCTGAGCTTGGTTGCGTCATCTGCACGGACTCATTGGCACCTGCAAGCTGGTTTTAGAAGTATCTGTGAGCCACAGGGAGTCAGCAATCTCGCACCCTCGCGATCAATACTATTTAAGCTTATGGGTAAGGTAAAGGTATGAGGTGGAGCTGCAGCAAGCGACTAGCATATATGGTGGCTAACATACGCAAAAGAGAGCAAGAAGAGAAGGCAAAGCACGGTCGATAAGAGTATGATCAAGAAGTGATCCTATAACGACCTACATCAAGCATAACTCCAACAACCGTGTTCACTTCCCAGACTCCGCCGGAAAGAGACCATCACGGTTACACACGCTGTTGATTCATTTTAATTAAGGTCAATTTTAGTTTTCTACAACCGGACGTTAACAAATTACCATCTGCCCATAACCGCGGGCACGGCTTTCGAAAGTTCAAATCCCTGCAGGGGTGTCCCAACTTAGCCCATCACAAGCTCTCATGGTCAACGAAGGAATAGACCTCCACCCGAGACGTTCCGATCAGACACGGTATCCTGGTACAACAAGACATTTCGACAGGGTAAAACTAAACCAGCAACACCTCCCGAATGTGCCGACAAATCCCGATAGGAGCTGCACATATCTCTTTCTCAGGGCACACTCAGATGAGCGCTCCATACAACTAAAACCAAACCTCGAGTTTCCCCGAGGGGGCGCTGCACAGGACTGTAGTTTGGACCAACACTCAGAGGAGCACTGGCCCGGGGGGTAAAATAATGATGACCCTCAGGAGCGTGACTCCCAAGAGAAAAGAAAAGGCTAGGGGGCGAATGGTAAAACCAATGTTGGGCATTGCTGGAAGAGCTTTACTTAAGTCGAACTGTCAAGGGGTTCCCATTATAGCCCAACCGCGTAAGGGACGCAAAATCCGGGAACATAACACCGATATGACGGAAACTAGGGTGGCATAAGGCCGAGCCTTCCACCCTTTACCAAGTATATAGATGCATTAAGATAACATGGCAATATAATGATATCCACAACAAGTAAATAAAAGATGTTCCAACAAGGAACGGCCTCCAATCTTCACCTGCAACTAGCAACGCTATAAGAGGGGCTGAGCAAAGCGGTAACATAGCCAATCAACGGTTTGCTAGGACATGTTTGATTAGAGGTTTGACATGGCAATTGGGAGGCAGACAAGCAAAAGGTAGGCATCGTAGCATTGGCATAGCAAAAGAGCGAGCATCTAGCAAAGCAAAGATAGTAGTGATTTCGAGGGTATGATCATCTTGCCTGAGATCCCGCAAGGAAGAAGAACGAGTCCATGAAGAAGACAAACGGAATGTAGACGAACGAATCCTCACAACACGACGTTATCGGAACCAACCCGAAGGAGCAAACACCAGAAAGGAGCAAACAATCATGGTAAACAACCATCACATAATCATGGCATGATGCACAATCAAGTATGATGCATGTCCGGTTTAAGTATGCATGGCATGGCAAAGTGCACAAGTTATCCTACAAATTAAGTGGAGCTCAATGTGCAATGAGTTCCATATTGACGAAACACCACGAGAAGTTATTTAGTTTGATCCCGTTTATGTACCCAACACCATGCGGGGAGGAGGAGCAGGCGCTCGTCTCCCTCGATCCCGATGGGATCCCAGGAGGCAAGGGTGGCGGCGCCCGAGGTCAACAGCGAGGCGGCAGCGGCGGCTTGCCGTTGAGGAGGAGCAGTGGAGGCCCCTGAGGTGCGGATCCGGACGGGATCCGTCCGTTTCCGGCCGCGGTGGTGAAGATCCGGCGACGGAGGCAGCGAGGCGGCGAGAGTCGGCGCCGGCGGCGGAGGAAGACTCGGGCAGCGGCGGATCTGAGTGGCGGCGGGGAGACTCGGGCGGCGGCGACCGATTGGGCTCCGCGGGTCCGATCCGGGCCCAGCGGGCCTGGCGCGGTGGAGGAGGAGAGAGAGGACGGCGGCGCTGATGTGGCACGCCATGGTTGGTCGCGGCGGGCGGCACGGACATGTCCAGCACGGGAAGAAACGTCCGGCGGCGCGGATCTGAGAATTTTTAGGGTTAGGGGAAGAATGAACCGCGAATTTCGGAGGGGGGTGTATATATAGGCATAGAGGGAGCTAGGAGAGTCCAAATGAGGTGCGGTTTTTGGCCACGCGATCGTGATCGAACGCTCTAGATGATGGAGCAGAGTTAGGTGGGTTTTGGGCCAAAATGGAAGGGTGTTGGGCTGCAACACACATGAGGCCTTCTCGGTCACTCGGTTAACCGTTGGAGTATCAAACGAAGTCCAAATGATACGAAACTTGACAGGCGGTCTACCGGTAGTAAACCAAGGCCGCTTGGCAAGTCTCAGTCCAATCCATAAATGTTTAATCCCCACACACAAAAGAAAGGTAGAAATGACCACCGGAGGAGAGCGGAACGCCGGAATGCAAAACGGACAATGGGGAAAATGCTCGGATGCATGAGACGAACACGTATGCAAATGAAATGCGCATGATGACATGATATGCAATGCATGACACACAAGCAATGACAAGGCAACAACAGCAAATAACTGAACGACACCTGGCACATCGGTCTCGGGGCATTACAACACTCCACCACTATGAGAGGATCTCGTCCCGAGATCTAGAATGGCACCGGAGGGAAAAGGAAAGAGAAAGAGAAGCGGTAAAACTAAGCTGCTTCTTTGACAAACGAGTGAAACCAAAGAACCTTGAAAAGGTTAAGCCATTTCGAGAAAAGAATACAACAGAGATAAATGAAGTTGAAAGCACTCCGTTAGCAAAGAGGAAACAAGGAAGAAACAACTTCGGACAGCACTCCGATTAAAAGGAAAGGAATTGAATAAGAACTTGGAAGGAGGGCACGACACTATGGTTAAATGGATAAGCATGGAAGAACACGATCCTCAAAATTCGAGATGATGAGAGAAAAGAGAAACATCACAATGCCTCCGGAACAAAAGTAAGAATGGAATGGAGTGAACGAAGGGAAACAAGGTCTTGAGGGAGCACGCAGACACCAAAAGCTAGAACGGAATTGTTGGAAAAAACCAACAACGAAAAGGATAAACTTGATATGGTCTTATGGAATACATCTCAAATTATGAGGTGACAACCCGCCACTCACGTGAAAAGAATTGGATTGGTATCAACAAGGAGACGAGAAACTTATTCACCGGGAGGATAAATGAAAACTTGGATCATATATTATCACCATTAATAGCATTACTCCTTAGGGGAAAGCTTTAGGTGAAATATAACCCAAGATAACTCCAACGAAGAGATTAATGGATTTAAAATACCCCATTCTTAACAACCTGTGAATCATGAAACATGAACTCAAATTATCAAGAATGGCATAATACAACCTCCAAAGATACGGTAGACAGAAATGCACTCCGGATAACAAGATGAAGAAAGCTTTAGCTCGTTTGAAAAGAATCTCGATGAACACTTCGAGAAAGAATTCAATCCTTGATGAACCACCCTGTAGAACCTCCATGAAGAACTCCGTTAAACAAAAGAATGATCAAACGGAAAGAAAGGGTAGTTGAAAACACAAGGTGGAACCTTGTAATGATTTAGAAAGATCTCCGTGAAGATATAATTGCGAGAACTTTGGACTCCGAAAAGAAAGATGAACAAAAGAAATCAAGAATTTGATTAGCCTCCGGAATAGGGAATTAATCATTTGGATGAAACAAGAATAAGAATTACATTATGCTTATCCATCACCAATTTAAATTGATGACAATCAACGGATTTGGCACACTACTCATTCTCGTAGAAAGGATTAAGAGAGATATCGCATAAACTCGAGAAAATCTTCAACGAACCACCAGTAGGATTGAAAAGAATGAAAGAATTGATATGATAAGAAAGAAGAAAATCTTGAATGAACCATCGTAAGAAATGAAAATGAACGAAGAGAAGATAAAGAAACATCGGGAAGAATTATAAAATGAACAAAGATGCTTGAGAGGATTTAGATACATGAGAACGAAGAACTCACGAGCCGATTAAAGATTACTTGAATGAAGCACCGGTAAAATTAGGAGAACGAGAGCTGAAGCTGAAATGGATAATCTTCGATGATGGGCTCCGGATAACAGACTGAGAAGACTCTTGAATTACTCCGGATAGGTCAAAAAGAATTCTCACGATCAAAACAATTACGAGAGGATGGCAACACGCTAGAATCACGAATCTTGAAGAGAATGGAGCAAGATTAAAGAGAAACTCTTCTTCGGTCTTCAAAAGATGTGAATGACACCGAGAAACACCACCAAGAATTATTGAGGCACAACGGAAGAATCAAAAGCGAAGAGGTTGAGCCAACTATGAAAAGAATTTGAAAGATCTTGGAGAAAAGTAGTTGACTGATGATAACGCATCCTTACGTCAAACTTGGAGAAGAATTTAGGATAGCTCCGGGAAAATTAGAAGAGTCAGGTAAGATCCTGGGAAAAGACATGTGGGTTAGGGCCCACTCAAAATAAGCACCGTTGAAAAGATTTAAAAGAGAGAAAGCACCGGTTGAATAAAATACATTAAATGAGATAACAACCTCGAAAGATCTTGAACGAACGCAGAGTGGAAGCACGAATCTTCGAGATATCTTGAGCACTCCGGAAAAAAATGAATCGGGAGGAGTGGATGATTAAGAGGTGCACTGGCGTAAGAAAAGCATTGGACAAAAAGAAAAGACAATGCTCAATACCAAAGTATGAATTGAAACCACCGGAGAAGATAAAGAAACGAAGAATGATGAGCTAGAAGCTCTGTTAGTATCTTCATGAGAAACACCGGATACGAACATTGATAGAAGAGAATGGAGAGACTTCACAAGAATAAAAGGATACTTGATTTAAGAAATTTGAGTCCTTAAAGAAAAACAAGGGAGGGAGGGCGGGAAAACAAAGGCAACTTGGAGACATATAAAACAAACACCATTGAGAAAAATGATAATTGATCTTGCTGATGTTGAAATGATCGGATCCACTTGAAGAGAAAACACGCTGGTTGGAAAAAGAGTTGACATGACCATCTCGATGATCAAGAAGGATTGGTATCCGCATAGAAATATGAGAGCACCACTTAGGAAAGGTATGGAATCAACATTTGACTTCGAAGCAACTCAAATACCACAACTCAAAACAAAACAAAGGATTGGCTTGCAGAAGCAGCCGGAACAAACATATGATAGAGATTTCGTTCGAAGTTTTCGTGGTGGGGCCTACACGGGCTCGATCGTATAGCACCATCATGTACAAGGCACTGCACATGACATACGAAGCGTCCCCGAGTCGGCATAGCCAAGGACTCTTTAAGACATAATGAGACTACTGTAAAACCGACCGTGAATAGGCGGACCACTAGACGTCGAACCCCAATTTCATATCATACATCTGTCGAAAAGATATCCTACGAGCTACTTGAATTCCCACCTATGAAACTCCCGAAATTTTCCGGTTATGCAATCAGGTATTGGGGATACAGGGGAAGCATAATATCTCACCCAAACTAGCAAATCCTACATCCAGATGTATCCATCCTTCAACACATAACCAAGAAACCTTCGGAAATCATCTACCTCAACCTTCGAAAAGCATCCGTTATACAAGTTATGGCAATACTCCCGAACTCCCGCCCCAATACTGGGTGGCGTCGAGGTTATCTCACCAACGAACTGCATAAAAGAGATTTTCGATGTCGGCGTACTAAACTTAGGTATTCCAGAACTGCAATGATAAAATTATGACGACAACACCTCAGAGCTCAACTCCCCGGGACACTTCCACTAAACCCCTGATAGGAGGCACCAAGACAATGTTCTCATCATAAAACCATCGGAACGATTCCAAGATACCCGCGTGATCCTAAAATTTTTTTAGTGAAATTTGAGCAGAGAAGAGTCAAAACTCTACGTTAGGATGCCTTACCAGAGCGATGAGGAGACTGGGAAGTAAAAAGAATTCCTAACTCTCCGTTATATAATTCCTAGAAGACTCAAAACATTTTTATAGACACAACTCGGCCGCTAAAAACGATCATGCAATGGGGCTCCTAAGGTCGGGGAAGGATCTGATACCAACTTGTAACACCCTCGATGTGACTATATCTCCCACGTGTCGAAGCACGACTAGAGGCATAATCGCATTGAAGGCATATGTCGCAAGTGAGGTAATCTTCACACAACCATGTGATATAATAAGGGAAAGAGATACGTAGTTGGCTTACAATTGCCACTTCACACAATTACATGAATAAAGAATTACAACATCCAAATACAATCAAGGTCCGACTACGGAACCAAAATAAAAGAAGAACCCCAAATGCGACAAAGGTCCCCAATCGACCCCAACTGGGCTCCACTACTGATCAACTAGAACGAAACAACATAAAGAACACGATCTTCATCGAGCTCCTCCCGAGCTTGGTTGCGTCATCTGCACGGACTCATTGGCACCTGAAAGATGGTTTTAGAAGTATCTGTGAGCCACAGGGACTCAGCAATCTCGCACCCTCGCGATCAATACTATTTAAGCTTATGGGTAAGGTAAAGGTATAAGGTGGAGCTGCAGCAAGCGACTAGCATATATGGTGGCTAACATACGCAAGCATAACTCCAACAACCATGTTCACTTCCCGGACTCCGCCGGAAAGAGACCATCACGGTTACACACGCTGTTGATTCATTTCAATTAAGGTGAATTTTAGTTTTCTACAACCGGACGTTAACAAATTCCCATCTGCCCATAACCGCGGGCACGGCTTTCGAAAGTTCAAATCCGTGCAGGGGTGTCCCAACTTAGCCCATCACAAGCTCTCACGGTCAACGAAGGAATAGACCTCCACCCGAGACGTTCCGATCAGACTCGGTATCCCGGTACAGCAAGACATTTCGACAGGGTAAAACTAAACCAGCAACACCGCTCGAATGTGCCGACAAATCCCGATAGGAGCTGCACGTATCTCTTTCTCAGGGCACACTCAGATGAGCGCTCCATACAACTAAAACCAAACCTCGAGTTTCCCCGAGGGGGCGCTGCACAGGACTGTAGTTTGGACCAACACTCAGAGGAGCACTGGCCCGGGGGGGGGGGTAAAATAATGATGACCCTCAGGAGCGCGACTCCCAAGAGAAAAGTAAAGGCTAGGGGGCGAATGGTAAAACCAATGTTGGGCATTGCTAGAAGAGCTTTACTTAAGTCAAACTGTCAAGGGGTTCCCATTATAGCCCAACCGCGTAAGGGACGCAAAATCCGGGAACATAACACCGATATGACGGAAACTAGGGCGGCAAGAGTGGAACAAAACACCAGGCATAAGGCCGAGCCTTCCACCCTTTACCAAGTATATAGATGCATTAAGATAACATGGCAATATTATGATATCCCCAACAAGTAAATAAAAGATGTTCCAACAAGGAACGGCCTCCAATCTTCACCTGCAACTAGCAACGCTATAAGAGGGGCTGAGCAAAGCGGTAACATAGCCAATCAATGGTTTGCTAGGACATGGTGGATTAGAGGTTTGACATGGCAATTGGGAGGCAGACAAGAAAAAGGTAGGCATCGTAGCATTGGCATAGCAAAAGAGCGAGCATCTAGCAAAGCAAAGATAGTAGTGATTTCGAGGGTATGATCATCTTGCCTGAGATCCCGCAAGGAATAAGAATGAGTCCATGAAGAAGACAAACGGAACATAGACGAACGAATCCTCACAACACGACGTTATCGGAACCAACCCGAAGGAGCAAACACCGGAAAGGAGCAAACAATCATGGTAAACAACCATCACATAATCATGGCATGATGCACAATCAAGTATGATGCATGTCCGGTTTAAGTATGCATGGCATGGCAAAATGCACAAGCAATCCTACAAATTAAGTGGAGCTCAATATGCAACGAGTTGCATATTGACGAAACACCACGATAAGTTATTTAGTTTGATCCCGTTTATGTACCCAACAATATTAAATGTTGTTAGCATGGCAAGAGGGTGAAGCAAAGTAAAACTACCTAACTAGTCAAGGTTAAATGAGGCCGGAAGCAACGAACAACAAGTCCGGAAAAATCCCCATGTGCAATTTAAGGATTTGGTACTGTTCTGCCCTAAACCATGTTTTAGAGTTGATAAACATGCAAAGTGAGGCCACCATGTTAAACTAGGCATTTTTCTACCCCATTTACATATAAAGATTATTAAAATCGGAGTTACGGTTAATTAGTTATGAAATAAATCATTTTAACATGGCATAGGAGCAAATTAATGCAAACAACATTTTTAACATTTCAAACATGGATGAAAGTTGGATATTATTAATCTACACAAAATTCTGAGCAAGTTTCATATATAAAACATTTTAAACCGATGCACGGTTAGTGAGTTATTAGATGCATGAACTAGGAGGACTATTTTGCAAAACTGGCAAACCCTGGACAAATGGGCAAAATCGCTTCGCAGAAAAAAAAACATGAATCGGACCGAATCTGGGCAAGCCCAACAGCAGAAGGAAAAAAAATGGGGCGCTGGGTGCTCTCTCACCACGGGCTTCGGCCCGGCTAGAGGGGAAGCAGGCCGAGGCGGGGGCGGCGCGCTGGGCCGGATGGAGCTGGCCTGGGAGGCCAAGGCGGCGCTGGGCCTTGGCGCCTGCGACTAGAGAGGAGGCCTGGCACTGGCTGCGGGAAGCTGGGCCGGCGATGCTGGGCCTTGGAGCTTCGGCCCATGCGGGGAGGAGGCGGAGGCGCTCGTCTCCCTCGATCCCGATGGGATCCCAGGAGGCAAGGGCGGCGGCGCCCGAGGTCAACGGCGAGGCGGCAGCGGCGGCTTGCCGTTGGTGAGGAGCAGAGGAGGCCCCTGAGGTGCGGATCCGGACGGGATCCGTCCATTTCCGGCCGCGGTGGTGAAGATCCGGCGACGGAGGCAGCGAGGCGGCGAGAGTCGGCGCCGGCGACGAGGCTCGGAGGCGGCGGCAGAGGAAGACTCGGGTGGCGGCGGATCTGAGTGGCGGCGGGGAGACTCGGGCGGCGGCGACCGATTGGGCTCTGCGGGTCCGATCCGGGCCCGGCGGGCCTGGCGCGGTGGAGGAGGAGAGAGAGGACGACGGCGCTGACGTGGCACGCCGTGGTTGGTCGCGGCGGGCGGCGCGGACATGTCCGGCGCGGGAAGAAACGTCCGGCGGCGCGGATCTGAGAATTTTTAGGGTTAGGGGAAGAATGAACCGCGAATTTCGGAGGGGGGTGTATATATAGGCATAGAGGGAGCCAGGAGAGTCCAAATGAGGTGCGGTTTTTGGCCACGCGATCGTGATCGAACGCTCTAGATGATGGAGCAGAGTTAGGTGGGTTTTGGGCCAAAATGGAAGGGTGTTGGGCTGCAACACACATGAGGCCTTCTCGGTCACTCGGTTAACCGTTGGAGTATCAAACGAAGTCCAAATGATACGAAACTTGACAGGCGGTCTACCGGTAGTAAACCAAGGCCGCTGGGCAAGTCTCGGTCCAATCCGGAAATGTTTAATCCCCACACACAAAAGAAAGGTAGAAATGACCACCGGAGGAGAGCGGAACGCCGGAATGCAAAACGGACAACGGGGAAAATGCTCGGATGCATGAGACGAACATGTATGCAAATGAAATGCGCATGATGACATGATATGCAATGCATGACACGCAAGCAATGACAAGGCAACAACAGCGAATAACTGAACGACACCTGGCACATCGGTCTCGGGGCGTTACAGGCGGGGAGATAGATATTTCCGCGGTGGCAAAATAATTTCGCTCGGTGCCGCGAGAAACTGGCGCGCAAGTGTGGTTCAAGCGGGGGCGGTGGATTGTAGACGAAGAAGCTACTTGCGTAAGCCAGACAAGACGGTGCGCCAAGATATTTTATATCGCATCCCACATGATTCTTTCTAGTAAACTATTTGTGGTATTCCTGATTTTTTTCATTATGTTTTGAAAGACAAAATGGTGTTACGAAGGGAAAGGATGGTTTTTGAATTGCTATAACATTTACGTACAGTGAACATGAAACTAGTACATCAGTGTCGTGTTTAAATTAGGAATTATTCCGGGTTCGTTTGGCATTTTTATGCATTAATTGAGTTTCTGGACATTTAATGTGCATAGTTCAAATTTGAACTACAAGCACGTGCTCCAACCCACCAAAGTTTGCTAAAAAATCACATGTGTGTCTTTGGGTGAATTTATAGGTCTCATGCAATATATGGGAATAAAATTCAAACATCTGGGTGTTGTGGTTCGGCTAGAATGATTGAGAAACTTGGGTTTTTAAGTCCTGTAAATCCAAAACACGGCTGAAAATCATGAAACTTGGCACCAACATGCTAAGGTAAATTTTTGGCCGAATTGGGACAAGCATTGGTGTAAGCTTCTTACAAACTGGAGCTTCCCTCAACATGGCTTCTGGTTCCGAGTGGGAACGTGTCACCTCCGTGTGCGAAACGACATACGTACACTGCCTTCTTCCGCCTTAATATTTGTACACTGGTACATTAGACCAAATAGAAGTATTGTGCTAAATTTTGGAATTATGCCGTGTTCGTTTGGCCTTTTTATACATTAATTGAGTTTCTGGGCATTTAATGAGCATAATTCAAATTGGAACTACAAGCACATGCTCTAGTGCACCAAATTTGTTTGAAAAATCACATGTGTGTCCTTGGGTGAATTTCTAGGTCCCATGCACGAGATGGGAGTGAAATTCAACTATCTAGGCGTCGTGGCTCGGCCCAAAAGATTGAGAAACTTGGTTTTTTAATTCCTATAAATGCAAAACACGTCTGAAAATCATGAAACTTGGCATGGTCTCATGACATGGCACCAACATGCTGCAGTAATTTCTTTGGCCGAATTGGGACATGCTTTGGTGTAGGCTCCTTGCAACCGGAGCTTCCCTCAAGAAGGCTCGTGGTTCCGAGAGGGAACGTGCCACCTCCGTGTGCGAAACGACATACGTACACTGCCTTCTCCCCCCTTCATTTTTTTACACAGCCAGATTAGACCAAATAGATGTACCATGCTACATTTTGGAATTATTTCGTGTTCATTTGGACTTTTTTATACATTAATTGAGTTTTTGTGCATTTAATGTGTATAATTCAAATTTGAACTACAAGCATAGGCTCTAGTGCACCAAAGTTGTTTCAAAAATCATGTGTGTGTCCTTGGGTGAATTTCTAGGTCCCATGCCACACATGGGAGTGAAATTTAGACATCTGGGCGTCGTGGCTCGGCGGGAAAGATTGAGAAACTTGGTTTTTTATTTCCTGTAATTCCAAAACACACTTGAAAATCATGAACCTTGGCATGGTCTCATGACATGGCACCAACATGCTGCGGTAATTTTTTTGGCCGAATTGGGACAAGCTTTGGTGTAAACTTCTTGCAAACCGGAGCTTCCCTCAAGAAGACTCGTGGTTCTGAGGGGGAACATGTCACCATCGTGTGTGAAACAACATACATACACTGCCTTCTCCCGCCTTAATTTTTGACACAACCAGATTAGACCAAATAGATGTACCATGCTAAATTTTGGAATTATTCCTGGTTCATTTGGCCTTTTTATACATTAATAGAGTTTCTGGGCATTTAATGTGCATAATTCAAATTTGAACTACAAGCACATGCTCCAGTACACCGAAGTTGTTTGAAAAATCACATGTGTGTCCTTCGGTGAATTTCTAGGTCCCATGCCAAATATGGGATTGAAATTAAAACACCTGGGCGTCATGGCTCGGCCAGAAAGATTGAGAAACTTGATTTTTTTTAATTCCTGTAATTCCAAAACACGCCTGAAAATCATGAAACTTGGCATGGTCTCATGACATGGCACCAACATGCTGCGGTAATTTTTTTGGCCATATTGGGACAAGCTTCGGTGTAAGCTTCTTGCAAACAGGAGCTTCCCTCAAGAAGGCTCGTGGTTCCGAGAGGGAACGTGCCACCTTCGTGTGCGAAATGACATACGTACACTTCCTTCTCCTACCTTAATTTTTTACACAGCCAGATTAGACCAAATAGAAGTACCGTGCTAAATTTTGGAATTATTACGGGTTCGTTTGGCCTTTTTAATACATTAATTGAGTTTCTGGGCATTTGATGTGCATAATTCAAATTTGAACTACAAGCACAGGCTCTAGTGCACCAAAGTTGTTTGAAAAATCATGTGTGTGTCCTTGGGTGAATTTCTAGGTCCCATGCCGCAGATGGGAGTGAAATTCAAACATCTGGGCGTCGTGGGTCGGCCGGAAAGATTGAGAAACTTGATTTTTTATTTCCTGTAATTCCAAAACACACTTGAAAATCATGAACCTTGGCATGGTCTCATGACATGGCACCAACATGCTACGGTAATTTTTTTGGACGAATTGGGACAAGCTTTGGTGTAAGCTTCTTGCAAACCGGAGCTTCCCTCAAGAAGGCTCGTGGTTCTAAGGGGGGACATGTCACCATCGTGTGCGAAACAACATACGTACACTGCCTTCTCCCGCCTTAATTTTTTACACAACCAGATTAGACCAAAATAGATGTACCGTGCTAAATTTTGGAATTATTCCTGGTTCATTTGGCCTTTTTTATACATTAATAGAGTTTCTGGGCATTTAATGTGCATAATTCAAATTTGAACTACAAGCATAGGCTCCAGTACACCGAAGTTGTTTGAAAAATCACGTGTGTGTCCTTCGGTGAATTTCTAGGTCCCATGCCAGAGATTGGATTGAAATTCAAAGACCTGGGCGTCGTGGCTCGGCCGGAAAGATTGAGAAACTTGGTTTTTTTATTTCCTGTAATTCCAACACACACTTGAAAATCATGAAACTTGGCATGGTCTCATGACATGGCACCAACATGCTGCGGTAATTTTTTTGGCCGAATTGGGACAAGCTTTGGTGTAAGCTTCTTGCAAACCGGAGCTTCCCTCAAGAAGGCTCGTGGTTCTGAGGGGGAACATGTCACCATCGTGTGCGAAACAACATACGTACACTGCCTTCTCCCGCCTTAATTTTTTACACAACCAGATTAGACCAAATAGATGTACCGTGCTAAATTTTGGAATTATTCCTGGTTCATTTGGCCTTTTTATACATTAATAGAGTTACTGGGCATTTAATGTGCATAATTCAAATTTGAACTACAAGCACAGGCTCCAGTACACTGAAGTTGTTTGAAAAATCACATGTGTGTCCTTCGGTGAATTTCTAGGTCCCATGCCAGATATGGGATTGAAATTAAAACACCTGGGCGTCGTGGCTTGGCCGGAAAGATTGAGAAACTTGATTTTTTTAATTCCTGTAATTCCAAAACACGCCTGAAAATCATGAAACTGGGCATGGTCTCATGACATGGCACCAACATGTTGCGGTAATTTTTTTGGCCGTATTGGGACAAGCTTCGGTGTAAGCTTCTTGCAAACCAGAGCTTCCCTCAAGAAGGCTCGTGGTTCCGAGAGGGAACGTGCCACCTTCGTGTGCGAAATGACATACGTACACTTCCTTCTCCTACCTTAATTTTTTACACAGCCAGATTAGACCAAATAGAAGTACCATGCTAAATTTTGGAATTATTCCGGGTTCGTTTGGCCTTTTTTTATACATTAATTGAGTTTCTGGGCATTTGATGTGCATAATTCAAATTTGAACTACAAGCACAGGCTCCAGTGCACCAAAGTTGTTTGAAAAATCATGTGTGTGTCCTTGGGTGAATTTCTAGGTCCCATGCCATAGATTGGAGTGAAATTCAAACATCTGGGCGTCGTGGCTCGGCCGGAAAGATTGAGAAACTTGGTTTTTTATTTCCTGTAATTCCAAAACACACTTGAAAATCATGAAACTTGGCATGGTCTCATGACATGGCACCAACATGCTGCGGTAATTTTTTTGGCCGAATTGGGACAAGCTTTGGTGTAAGCTTCTTGCAAACCGGAGCTTCCCTCAAGAAGGCTCGTGGTTCTGAGGGGGAACATGTCACCATCGTGTGCGAAACAACATACGTACACTGCCTTCTCCCGCCTTAATTTTTTACACAACCAGATTAGACCAAATAGATGTACCGTGCTAAATTTTGGAATTATTCCTGGTTCATTTGGCTTTTTTATACATTAATAGAGTTTCTGGGCATTTAATGTGCATAATTCAAATTTGAACTACAAGCACAGGCTCCAGTACACCGAAGTTGTTTGAAAAATCACGTGTGTGTCCTTCGGTGAATTTCTAGGTCCCATGCCAGATATGGGATTGAAATTAAAACACCTGGGCGTCGTGGCCCGGCCCGAAAGATTGAGAAACTTGATTTTTTTTAATTCCTGTAATTCCAAAACACGCCTGAAAATCATGAAACTTGGCATGGTCTCATGACATGGCACCAACATGCTGCGGTAATTTTTTTGGCCGTATTGGGACAAGCTTCGGTGTAAGCTTCTTGCAAACCAGAGCTTCCCTCAAGAAGGCTCGTGGTTCCGAGAGGGAACGTGCCACCTTCGTGTGCGAAATGACATACATACACTTCCTTCTCCTACCTTAATTTTTTACACAGCCAGATTAGACCAAATAGAAGTACCGTGCTAAATTTTGGAATTATTCTGGGTTCGTTTGGCCTTTTTATACATTAATTGAGTTTCTGGGCATTTGATGTGCATAATTCAAATTTGAACTACAAGCACAGGCTCCAGTGCACCAAAGTTGTTTGAAAAATCATGTGTGTGTCCTTGGGTGAATTTCTAGGTCCCATGCCACAGATGGGAGTGAAATTCAAACATCTGGGCGTCGTGGCTCGGCCGGAAAGATTGAGAAACTTGGTTTTTTATTTCCTGTAATTCCAAAACACACTTGAAAATCATGAACCTTGGCATGGTCTCATGACATGGCACCAACATGCTGCGGTAATTTTTTTGGACGAATTGGGACAAGCCTTGGTGTAAGCTTCTTGCAAACCGGAGCTTCCCTCAAGAAGGCTCGTGGTTCTGAGGGGGAACATGTCACCATCGTGTGCGAAACAACATACGTACACTGCCTTCTCCCGCCTTAATTTTTTACACAACCAGATTAGACCAAATAGATGTACCGTGCTAAATTTTGGAATTATTCCTGGTTCATTTGGCCTTTTTATACATTAATAGAGTTACTGGGCATTTAATGTGCATAATTCAAATTTGAACTACAAGCACAGGCTCCAGTACACTGAAGTTGTTTGAAAAATCACATGTGTGTCCTTCGGTGAATTTCTAGGTCCCATGCCAGATATGGGATTGAAATTAAAACACCTGGGCGTCGTGGCTTGGCCGGAAAGATTGAGAAACTTGATTTTTTTAATTCCTGTAATTCCAAAACACGCCTGAAAATCATGAAACTGGGCATGGTCTCATGACATGGCACCAACATGTTGCGGTAATTTTTTTGGCCGTATTGGGACAAGCTTCGGTGTAAGCTTCTTGCAAACCAGAGCTTCCCTCAAGAAGGCTCGTGGTTCCGAGAGGGAACGTGCCACCTTCGTGTGCGAAATGACATACGTACACTTCCTTCTCCTACCTTAATTTTTTACACAGCCAGATTAGACCAAATAGAAGTACCATGCTAAATTTTGGAATTATTCCGGGTTCGTTTGGCCTTTTTTTATACATTAATTGAGTTTCTGGGCATTTGATGTGCATAATTCAAATTTGAACTACAAGCACAGGCTCCAGTGCACCAAAGTTGTTTGAAAAATCATGTGTGTGTCCTTGGGTGAATTTCTAGGTCCCATGCCATAGATTGGAGTGAAATTCAAACATCTGGGCGTCGTGGCTCGGCCGGAAAGATTGAGAAACTTGGTTTTTTATTTCCTGTAATTCCAAAACACACTTGAAAATCATGAAACTTGGCATGGTCTCATGACATGGCACCAACATGCTGCGGTAATTTTTTTGGCCGAATTGGGACAAGCTTTGGTGTAAGCTTCTTGCAAACCGGAGCTTCCCTCAAGAAGGCTCGTGGTTCTGAGGGGGAACATGTCACCATCGTGTGCGAAACAACATACGTACACTGCCTTCTCCCGCCTTAATTTTTTACACAACCAGATTAGACCAAATAGATGTACCGTGCTAAATTTTGGAATTATTCCTGGTTCATTTGGCTTTTTTATACATTAATAGAGTTTCTGGGCATTTAATGTGCATAATTCAAATTTGAACTACAAGCACAGGCTCCAGTACACCGAAGTTGTTTGAAAAATCACGTGTGTGTCCTTCGGTGAATTTCTAGGTCCCATGCCAGATATGGGATTGAAATTAAAACACCTGGGCGTCGTGGCCCGGCCCGAAAGATTGAGAAACTTGATTTTTTTTAATTCCTGTAATTCCAAAACACGCCTGAAAATCATGAAACTTGGCATGGTCTCATGACATGGCACCAACATGCTGCGGTAATTTTTTTGGCCGTATTGGGACAAGCTTCGGTGTAAGCTTCTTGCAAACCAGAGCTTCCCTCAAGAAGGCTCGTGGTTCCGAGAGGGAACGTGCCACCTTCGTGTGCGAAATGACATACATACACTTCCTTCTCCTACCTTAATTTTTTACACAGCCAGATTAGACCAAATAGAAGTACCGTGCTAAATTTTGGAATTATTCTGGGTTCGTTTGGCCTTTTTATACATTAATTGAGTTTCTGGGCATTTGATGTGCATAATTCAAATTTGAACTACAAGCACAGGCTCCAGTGCACCAAAGTTGTTTGAAAAATCATGTGTGTGTCCTTGGGTGAATTTCTAGGTCCCATGCCACAGATGGGAGTGAAATTCAAACATCTGGGCGTCGTGGCTCGGCCGGAAAGATTGAGAAACTTGGTTTTTTATTTCCTGTAATTCCAAAACACACTTGAAAATCATGAACCTTGGCATGGTCTCATGACATGGCACCAACATGCTGCGGTAATTTTTTTGGACGAATTGGGACAAGCCTTGGTGTAAGCTTCTTGCAAACCGGAGCTTCCCTCAAGAAGGCTCGTGGTTCTGAGGGGGAACATGTCACCATCGTGTGCGAAACAACATACGTACACTGCCTTCTCCCGCCTTAATTTTTTACACAACCAGATTAGACCAAATAGATGTACTGTGCTAAATTTTGGAATTATTCCTGGTTCATTTGGCCTTTTTTATACATTAATAGAGTTTCTGGGCATTTAATGTGCATAACTCAAATTTGAACTACAAGCATAGGCTCCAGTACACCGAAGTTGTTTGAAAAATCACGTGTGTGTCCTTCGGTGAATTTCTAGGTCCCATGCCAGAGATGGGATTGAAATTTTTAGACCTGGGCGTCGTGGCTCGGCCGGAAAGATTGAGAAACTTGGTTTTTTTCATTCCTGTAATTCCAAAACACGCCTGAAAATCATGAAACTTGGCATGGTCTCATGACATGGCACCAACATGCTGCGGTAATTTTTTTGGCCGTATTTGGACAAGCTTCGGTGTAAGCTTCTTGCAAACTAGAGCTTCCCTCAAGAAGGCTCGTGGTTCCGAGAGGGAACGTGCCACCTTCGTGTGCGAAATGACATACGTACACTTCCTTCTCCTACCTTAATTTTTTACACAGCCAGATTAGACCAAATAGAAGTACCGCGCTAAATTTTGGAATTATTTTGGGTTCGTTTGGCCTTTTTTATACATTAATTGAGTTTCTGGGCATTTGATGTGCATAATTCAAATTTGAACTACAAGCACAGGCTCCAGTGCACCAAAGTTGTTTGAAAAATCATGTGTGTGTCCTTGGGTGAATTTCTAGGTCGCATGCCACAGATGGGAGTGAAATTCAAACATCTGGGCGTCGTGGCTCGGCCGGAAAGATTGAGAAACTTGGTTTTTTATTTCCTGTATTTCCAAAACACACTTGAAAATCATGAACATTCTCATGGTCTCATGACATGGCACCAACATGCTGCGGTAATTTTTTTGGACGAATTGGGACAAGCTTTGGTGTAAGCTTCTTGCAAACCGGAGCTTCCCTCAAGAAGGCTCGTGGTTCTGAGGGGAAACATGTCACCATCATGTGGGAAACAACATACGTACACTGCCTTCTCCCGCCTTAATTTTTTACACAACCAGATTAGACCAAATAGATGTACCGTGCTAAATTTTGGAATTATTCTTGGTTCATTTGGCCTTTTTTGTACATTAATAGAGTTTCTGGGCATTTAATGTGCATAATTCAAATTTGAACTACAAGCATAGGCTCCAGTACACCGAAGTTGTTTGAAAAATCACGTGTGTGTCCTTCAGTGAATTTCTAGGTCCCATGCCAGAGATGGGATTGAAATTCAAAGACCTGGGCATCGTGGCTCGGCCGGAAAGATTGAGAAACTTGTTTTTTTTAATTCCTGTAATTCCAAAACACGCCTGAAAATCATGAAACTTGGCATGGTCTCATGACATGGCACCAACATGCTGCGGTAATTTTTTTGGCCGAATTGGGACAAGCTTTGGTGTAAGCTTCTTGCAAACCGGAGCTTCCCTCAAGAAGGCTCGTGGTTCCGAGAGGGAACGTGTCACCTCCGTGTGCGAAATGACATACGCACACTTCCTTCTCCTGCCTTAATTTTTTACACAGCCAGATTAGACCAAATAGAAGTGCCGTGCTAAATTTTGGAATTATTTCGGGTTCGTTTGGCCTTTTTTATACACTAATTGAGTTTCTGGGCATTTAATGTGCATAATTCAAATTTGAATTACAAGCACAGGCTCCAGTGCACCAAAGTTGTTTGAAAAATCGCATGTGTGTCCTTGGGTGAATTTCTAGGTCCCATGCAAGAGATGGGAGTGAAATTCTAACATCTGGGCGTCGTGGCTCGGCCGGAAAGATTGAGAAACTTGGTTTTTTAATTCTTGTAATTCCAAAACATGCTTGAAAATCATGAATCTTGGCATGGTCTCATGACATGGAACCAACATGTTGCGGTAAATTTTTTGGCCGAATTGGGACAAGCTTTGGCGTAAGCTTCTTGCAAACAGAGCTTCCCTCAAGAAGGCTCGCGGTTCTGAGAGGGAACATGTCACCTCCGTGTGCGAAATGACATATGTACACTGCCTTCTCCTGCCTTAATTTTTTTACAGAGCCAAATTAGACCAAATAGAAGTACCATGCTAAGTTTTGGAATTATTCCGGGTTTGTTTCGCCTTTTTATACATTAATTGAGTTTCTGGGCATTAAATGTGCATAGTTCAAATTTGAACCACAAGCACAGGCTCCAGTGCACCAAAGTCATTTGAAAAATCACATGTGTTTCCTTGGGGTGAATTTCTAGGTCCCATGCAAGAGATTGGAGTGAAATTCAAACATCTGTGCGTCGTGGGTCGGCCGGAAAGATTCAGAAACTTGGTTTTTCAATTCTTGTAATTCCAAAACATGCCTGAAAATCAAGAAACTTGGCAGGTGTCATCACATGGCTCCAACATGCTACGGTAATTTTTTTGGCCGAATTGGGACAAGATTTGGTGTGAGCTTCTTGCAAACCGGAGCTTCCCTCAAGAAGGCTCGTGGTTCCGAGAGGGAACGTGTCACCTCTGTGTGCGAAACGACATACGTACACTGCCTTCTCTCGCCTTGTTTTTTTACATAGCTAGATTAGACCAAATAGAAGTATCGTGCTAAATTTTGGAATTATTTCGAGTTCGTTTGGCCTTTTTGTACATTAATTGAGTTTCTATGCATTTAATGTGTATAATTCAAATTTGAACTACAAGCACATGCCCCAGTGCACCAATGTTGTTTGAAAAATCACATGTGTGTCCTTGGGTGAATTTCCAGGTCCCATGCAAGAGATGGGAGTGAAATTCAAACATCTGGGCATCGTGGCTCGGCCGGAAAGACTAAAAAACTTGATTTTTTAATTCTTGTTATTCCAGAACACACTTGAAAATCATGAAGCTTGGCATGGTCTCATGACATGGCACCAACATGTTGTGGTAATTTTTCTATCCGATTTGCGAAGGCGCACACATTAACAATCAACAAAGTTATTTTGGAACAAGTGTTCTCACGTTACAAATCGGAAACACAAGTATTATTGAAACCGTGGGCGTTCGACTTGCCAATTACGTCCGGCCACGCGCCCCTTTTTTTATTGGCTAGGAGGTGCCGTGCGGGGTAGCCATTTGAGTATGGGAGGTGTGCGATAAGACCCCTACGCATGCTCATCTGGAGGAGAGCCCTTTTGACCGCTACCCGCCATGCACCTCCCTCCCAACGTCTCCATTAATGTCACCCGAGCACCTATTCTATGGCGTGGCTATATGTCTCACTGGACTGAGATTTAAGAGAGGAAAATGAAAATATAAAAGAAAGTTTTGCACGGGTCTTGATGTAAGATCCGACGGACCAATATAGCATTGACTGCGACTTATAGAAAGCATGATGAATATAAGGACGATGACATTGGATAATAATTGTCTTACATATTTATAAACATAATTAAGAAAGCCACATGTTGCAACGTCTGATATACACAAGGGCAAAAGAAAAAGGAAGACAACGATCTGGCTCGCTGATCTCTAGGGAACTAGTCTCCGCGGCGGGCGGCGATGAGCTTTTTCTTGTCCTCAAGATGCTGGTTGAGGGCATCCACGGATTCCTCCACCAGCCTTCTACGCTCGATGTGCAGCATGGCATTCTCGTCCATAAGTTTCTCAACGATGACGTCGGTCCTCTTCAACAAGGCAGTGGTCTGCTCCTGCTGCTCTGCACTTTCGACGATCTTCGCCCTTAGCAGGCCGCGCTCGGCCCGGAGCTTTGCGTTGCTCTCATTTAGTTGCTGGATGACATCGGTAGACTGTTCAAACAAGGCTTTCAGGTCATCCTGCAACCTCGCCCACCTGGAGATCTGATACATCTGCCTGAGGATGAGTGCATGCATGCGCCTGTAAGAGTCCTCGCCTGCCCGAGAGGCATTTTCCCAGGCCGCCACGGCGCGGGAGGACATCTCTGCTGCATTCGCGGTGCGGCGGGACATCTCTTCTGCTTCTGCGGTGCGGCCGGACCAGTCTGCTGCATCGATGGCGCGACAGGTTCTCCGTGCTGCTTCGACAGTGTGGTGGGACCTCTCTACTGCTACGGCCATGTGGCGGGACATGTTGGTTGCTTTCGCAGAGAGGCAGGACATCTCTCGTGCTCCCGCTTCCAGGCTCGCCTCTCCCTGGTGGCAACCTCTCGACCCAGAACTCACGCTGGCCATGGCGGACGCAAGGGAACGATGATGAATGACTTGTTTGTTTTTGACTTTTTGTGGATGAGGAGTTGAGGGGGAATGTACAGTCATATTGGAGTAGTAGTATTTATAACCGAGTAGTAATACACTCCTAAGTGGGAAACCATTTAGGTTTTGATTGGTGTGAAAAGGTTTGCAATTTGGAATGTGACGGGGTGCATACTCAAAATGTACTGACAGTTATAAGTGCGGCACTATTCCCAAAAGGTGTAACGTGGGCACGTACGCCTTCTTTGCCGCATATGTGGCGTTTGCACCATAGGGTGCACCGCAATAGGCAATGTCAGCACACGTCTTGTTCCAACAACCGTGCGTGCTTGCCATTAACATCGCGCACGCTTCTTTTAATTAGAATGGGTGTGCCCGTCTTGTGCACACATGTTGATCTATCTAATTGTTTCAGTTTATTATGGCTAATCGCAAATAGTTCATCCATGTGAAGTGTACGCCATCAATCGCAGACACTTTGATCTGGCTTACCCATTTCTATTCTGTTGACTAATCGTAAACAGTTAACCCTTCTGAAGTGTAAGCCCTCAATCACACACACCTTGATTTGGCTGACCGTTTCTTTTGTGTTGCCTAATCACCAACAGTTCATCCGAGTGAGCCATATGCTCTACATCGCACACGCCTTCATCAGACTGCCCATTTCTTTTGTTCCGCCTCATCGCAAACAGTTCATTGGACTGAATGGTATGCCCTGGATCACACACGCAATTAAAATCTGAACAGTGTTTGATGCATCCTCCATTGCAAACGTTTTGCACCTTTTTTGACGGTTTTTTTACATCCTCGTTTGTGATTAATGCATTGCACACAGTTTCGTGAAAGGGTCTCTGATCGTAGTGTCGCGTTAGCAGCGTCCTGTAGTAGTGTATGACTGAAGTCATTCCACACACTTCGTTTTTACAAAGCTTTGGCCCATAACGCCCATGATTTGTCCCTCTTCTAGCCGACATGTGGCCAAACTAGAAGGGCGGGAAGCTTGCACGGTAAACTACGCTGTTGCGTGGGAACAGGCTCACCGACGATACATTTCGCACCTCTTCGAGCCCACATGTGGTCAAACGAAACGCGTGTGGTGCGGTGTTGTCAAGCATGCACTGGAATCCTCTGCCATGAACGTCGTGACAAGACGTGATGATTATACGCCAGCCGGCCACCATTTATTATAGCGGCCATTTAACCCTTGTGTCTCCTCAACCTTTCAATCATGCCCCACCATTGCAAGAAGCACAACCACCACGAAAAATTCTTAGAGGGTATCTTGCACTGCTCCAATGGCGCTACGAGCGGCTGCCGACGACGAGCAGCAGTTCACCATTCATGCCGTGGTGGACTCCCATAGAAGGTTCACAGACTTCTCGATGGTTTACACCAACGACCCGATCTGGGTGGAGCACTCCATCCACATCATGGAGTTGTTGCTTGCCGAGGAGAAGTACAAGGTGGTCGCGTTCGACCTCGAGTACACCCGTGCTCGTGTCGGGTCTCGTGCCAAGGTGGCCATCGCCCAGATGTGCGTGCGCCACCAAGTCCTCGTCTACCACTACTATCTGGCCACAAGGCCTTGCGAGCGTTTCGCCAGGTTTATCAACAGGCCCCACTACATGTTCGCTACGGTGGACATCACCAACGATGTATAGCCGCTCAAGAATTCGGTCATCGCCTGCCAGAATCTTGTCGACATACAGGGCCAATACAAGATCTGGGGCAACAAGGAGCATGATAAGGACTCACTGGTTCATCTTGCTGAGTACATCATCGACCCCTACTACAGAGATGTGAAGGATTCATGCAACAAGGACAAGCGTTCCTGGCACTCAGCCTGGATGAAGATACTCGACAAAGCTCATGTCGTGTACGCGGCCAAGGAGGCACACACGAGCTACGACTTGTACAGGCGGATCGTTGACATGAGGAAGTGCCTCCTTCCCCAAAATGGTCAAGGATCCAGCCGGAAGTAGTGCAATGGGAAGCTTCGTCGCAACAATAAATAGATGATTAGATCCGCGTTTCTCCTAGTTTAGTATGCATGTAATTGCTTACTTTGGTGTGTGGAAATGTTATGTGTGTAGTCACTTTGTAATTGTATGCTTAATTTGGTTTTGCAATCTTGTATTTTTCAGTATATATGTTGATGCTCTGTAGATAGAGCAAAGCACATCGCACACAGACTAAACAATGGAACCCGTCGGTGATGATTTCATCAATCATTGACAATTGTATACAAGCAATTGTTTGCTCACAACACAAACGGCTTGTTAACAGGAATCGTATGTGTTGTTTTCGGTCTTCCCACTCATTTCCGATTACAGACCTGTTAGCCGCGTATCACACACATCTTGTTAAATTGAACCATTTTTGTTCTCTTGGCTCAACGCAAACAGTTCATCCGAGTGAACTGTATGCCGTATATCACACACACCTTGTTCCGACTGACCATTTCTTTTGTGTTGCCTAACCACAAACAGTTCATCCGAGTGAACCATATGTTGTATATCGCACACACCTTCATCTGGATGCCCATTTCTTTTGTTCCTCCTCAACGCAAACAGCTCTTTGAACTGAACCGTATGCCCTGCATCGCACACGCAACTAAAATCTGAACCATGTTTGATGCATCCGTCATCGCAAACGTTTTGCACCTTTTTTGACGGGTTTTTACACCACCATTTGTGACTATTGCATCGCACACAGTGTCGTCAAAGGGTCTCTTATTGTAGTGTCGCGTTAGAAGCATCCTACAGTAGTGTTACTATTACTGTTGCTACTACTATCAAAACCATCATACTACTTTGCTACTGATCACTTTGTTGTAGATAATTAATCTCTGGGTGTGGTTAAATTGACAACTCAGCTGCTAATACTTGCAAATATTCTTTGGCTCCCCTTGTGACAAATCAATAAATTTGGGTTGAATACTTTACCATCGAAAACTGTTGCGATCCCCTATACTTGTGGGTCATCAAGACCTTTTTCTGGGGCCGTTGTTGGGGAGAATAGTTGTATTTGATGAGTCCCTTGGGATTATTATCTATTTATCAGTATGAAGAATCTCAAGGATACCAAGAATAAGATATTTCTGTCACATCCCTAGCTACTGGTAGTGCTCTAGGCTAGCTTCATGTGTGCATCATGTCTATATTTTCGAAACTTGAACTGAGGAATTTTGGAAGCCTCAAAAACTTAAATAAAAGAGGGGCAAAAACCCTAGAAATCTCATTCATTGCTCCAAAATGCTCTTCTTAAATGTTTGATAATTTTTGGTAAGGGTTCTGGTCCCAACCAAAATATTGAACATTTTTAAGGAATTATTTTTGGGACTTTGGATTTAATTCATTAGCTATTTGAATTTGAATTATATTCATATAATTAGAATATAATTTCAAATACCCCCTGAAATATTTTATAAGCTTTTGGAAAAGTCCATCTAGCAATATAAAATATTCAGAGGAGTTTTTGGCATTGTTTGAATTATTTTAAATTCAAAACAGTGGCAAGATAAATTAAATAAAACAAAACAGAAGGAAAAAATAAAACAGAACAGAAATAATTAGAAAGGGAGAGAAGGCCACCTGGGCCACCCACCTGGCGCCACTTACCTGGCCCAGCTCCCCCAACGGCCCAGCCGGCCCAGCCCATCTCCACTCCCTCCCCTGTCGTCTTCCTCCCTGCCAGGAGGACGGACACCGCGACGCCGCCGCGCGCGCCACCTCCACCCTGCTCGGCCACCTCCTGCTTCCCCCGGTCTCCCTAGCGACGCCACGACGACGCCTCGTGTCCCCTCGCTCCTCTTCCTCCCTCGCTGCTCCCTCTCTCTTCCCCGAACACTCTCCCCCTCCTCTGTTCTCCTCACCCGAACGGAGCCGCCGCCACCGACGAGAGCCACCGTGGCTACCGGCCACCCCACGGCTCACCGACGCCCCAGGAAGCTCCGCCGGTCCTCCCTCTACCTCCTCAACGAGCCACGAGGCCCCGGACGTGCCGCAACACCGCCCTCGATGTCTTCTTCAACCTCGGGACCGCCGGCCATCTTCGTCAAATTCGTCGGCTCCGGACCGCCCCCGACCTCGCCGAGCGTCCCCTCGTCATCGCCGTGAGCCACTGACCTTCTCCCCTAACTCAGCATGCTCTCCTTCGTGCCGTAGCGCCGTTCCCCACGAGCTCCGAAGCCACCGTCCGCCATTGCTGCTGCACACATAGCCTCCGTGCTCCCCTGGCCTCACTGAGCTGCTCTTAGTGCTCCCCATGTCTAGCAGGTGCTGCCCAGCCTCTCCATTTGCTCACTGATGCACCGTAGCGACGCGCCCGAGCACCACCGAACACCATCGCCGCCAAAGCTCGTCGCCGGCATGAGTTCCGGCGACCCCACGACCTCCCACTTGGTCCTCTGGATGCGCGAGAGCAAGGGCCATCCCCTGGTGCCCTCAGCGCGCCAAACTGACGCCTCTAGCGCAAGTCCGGCGTGCCCCCGCCGTGTTCTGTGGTCGCCGTCGGCTGGTCTCCGGCGTGCTGACGTGGCGTCGTCGTTAGGGGCTAATGACCCTGCTAATTAACCCTGTGACACTGACAGCAGGGCCCCACCTGCTAATTAATCCTAGATTAGTTCTGTTTAGTTTTTAACTAATCCTAGTGGCCCCACGCGTCAGCTTTGACTAAGCTGACGTGGCTGTTGACTGGGCCCACATGTCAGCGACACTAATCAGCCCCAGTCACTGACCAGTGGACCCCACTGGTCAGGTTTGACCTGAACCTGCCCTGTTGACCTGATGACGTCAAGGTGATGTCATGCTGACGCATTAAATGATTTTCTGGATTTAAAATAATTCAGAAAATTCCAGAAAATGTCCAAAACTTCTAAAATTCATAGAAATTCAACCGTAACTCCAAATTAAATAATTTATATATGAAAAATTATCAGAAAAATTCAAGGAATCCATCTGTACCATTTTCATGCATGTTAGAACAACTTATAGCTGCTGTTTAGCACAAATCAATTAAATGGCATTTGAATAATCACATATGGAGTTTGAATTTGAATCTTGGATTCAAACCAACTTCATTTAATCTGGTTTTAGTTGCATTAGCCCAAAACACATTCATTTTGCCATGTCATGATCATGCATCATATTGTGCATTGCATTGATTGTGTTCCCTTCTGTGTTGCCGGTATTTGTCCCCTCTCGATAGACGTGATACCGATGATGTGATCGTTGACACTGATGAAGACTCAATGTTATCTTCAGAAGTGCCAGGCAAGCAAAACCCCCTTGTTCATTCCGATACAATCCTACTCTCTCGCTCCTGCTCTCTTTTAATGCATTAGGACAACACCGATTCAACTGTTACATGCTGCGGTAGTTGAACCCCTTTATCCTCTGCATGACCTGTCATTGCCACAGTAAATAGATGAAACCCACTAGCATGAGTAGGAGTTGTTTGAGCCCTGTTGTGCCTACTCATTCATGTTTGTTTGTCATGCCTGCTACTGCTTAGAGTTGAGTCAGGTCTGATTCATCGGGGATGAATCAGAGGCGTGTGAACATGTCCTACTGTGTGTGAGCTAAGTGTGTGAATACGATTTGGTAAAGGTAGCGGTGAGAGGCCATGTAGGAGTACATGGTGGGTTGTCTCATTGCAGCCGTCCTCAGGAACTGAGTTCTGTGTTTGTGATCCATGATTCAGCTACTACCACGCATTGGGCCCGAAACCAATGGACCCTCTCGGCTTCTTGATCACCCTTGTCCTCTGTCCAGGAGTTGCAAGTAGTTTCTGGTGTTTGTAGTATGCTGGAGGCCGTGCGCAGCGCTGACCGTAGGGGTGGGCTGTGATGCGGTAGGCACGTGGCACGGTGTACCGGGCGCCCGTTTGGTGTCTCGGGAACCCTGTTCACATCGTTTGGGGCTGTGAGCGAAACTCCGGCCGGATCTCCTCATGGATGGAACCCGAATAGGCGATAAACCTGGACTAGAGACTTAGGTGATTAGGTAGGTCGTGGCCGACACCCACGTTGGGCTTCCGCTTGAAGGTTGCCGAGTACATGTCGTGTAAACGGCGGTAAGTGGTGAGAGCGTGTGTGAAGAAGTACACCCCTGCAGGGTTAACATCATCTATTCGAATAGCCGTGTCCGCGGTAAAGGACTTCTGGGTTGCTTATATCAGTTCATAGACAAGTGAAAGTGGATACTCTAAAATACGCAAGATAAGCGTGAGTGCTATGGATGGCGTTCTCGTAGGGAGACGGGAGCGGATCCATAGTGGTGTATTGATATGGTGAATATGTGGACTCGTGTGCGCCACCTCAAAAGAGTTACTTGCAATCGTAGTTCAGGATAGCCACCGAGTCAAAGCTGGCTTGCTGCAGTTAAACCCCACCATCCCTTTGTTGATAATGATGCATATGTAGATAGATCTGATGTAAGTCTTGCTGGGTACATTTGTACTCACGTTTGCCTATTTTATGTTTTTGCAGAGAGATTTCGGTCTCGCTAGTAGTTCCACGTGGACTTCGACGTTTAGCTTGATACCTCAGCTACGATCTTGTGCCCTCGGCAGGATCTGATAGATAGTCAGGCTTCTCAGCCTTTTTCATTTATAGATGTCTGTACTCAGACATGATAGCTTCCGCTTGTGCTTTGACTTGTATGCTCTGATTGTTGGGTCGTGAGACCCATGTTTGTAATATCTCGCTCCTCGGAGCCTAATGAATAAATTACTTGAGTCGTAGAGTCATGTTGTGATGCCATGTTGTATTTGCACATATCGAGCATATTGTGTGTATGTTATTGAAATGCTTGGTATGTGTGGGATCTGACCATCTAGTTGTTTATCTTTAGTAGCCTCTCTTACCGGGAAATGTCTCCTAGTGTTTCCACTGAGCCATGGTAGCTTGCTACTGCTCCGGAACACTTAGGCTGGCCGGCATGTGTCCTTCTTCGTTCCTGTGTCTGTCCCTTCGGGGAAATGTCACGCGATGAATACCGGAGTCCTGTTAGCCCGCTACAGCCCGGTTCACCGGAGTCCTGCTAGCCCAGTGCTACAGCCTGGGTTCACTCGCTGATGACCGACACGTTCGATGCTGGGTCATGGATGCCTGTCCCTGTAAGTTTGTGCCACTTTGGGTTTACGACTAGCCATGTCAGCCCGGGCTCCTTATCATATGGATGCTAGCGACACTGTCATATACGTGTGCCAAAAGGCGCAAACGGTCCCGGGCAAAGGTAAGGCGACACCCGTGGGAATACCGTGCGTGAGGCCGCAAAGTGATATGAGGTGTTACATGCTAGATCGATGTGGCATTGAGTCGGGGTCCTGACAGCGTTGGTATCAGAGCTTGACTGCCTGTAGGATTACCAAGCCATACTGGTCGAAGTTGAGTCTAGAAATTCTTTAGTTATATAAGGGAATTGATTGTGGGATGGAACGTAAGGCTCTTTTTACTCCTTATACTTTATGCCCTTCTGATCTGAGTCATCTTATCTTTCCTACGGGGATTAAGAACTAGGCTATCTCTTCTTTCTATCAGGATCACGTGTTACTAATCCGTAGACTTATAAGATTGTTGGATTTAAGTCTCAGTTCAGTTCCTACTACTTCCGTATGCTAATTGTTGATCTCGGAACCTTGATATTGTGCTTCTGAGTGGTTATGCCACCATTTTTGTGAATTCTCAAATCTTTTCTGAGCATTTACAGCCGTTATGCTGTCCGAGTCATTCCAGGTTTCTAAATAGTCTGATGCATTTGCAAAATCCTTTTCCTCTGGTTTCGATGCTCCTTTATGCCAGCTCAATTACACTAATTGTTGAGTTGAGGTATTCTATTGCCTTGACATTATGTTGGAGTTACTATTATGGCCCTAGGTGTTTAAGGGAGTCACCTAGTAATCTAGCAATGTTTTGTGATCCTAGTGTGATGATCCTGGCCTTTATTCTCGAAAGCATCCCGTGATGCCACTTAGGAGTAGGTATTCTACTCCTGGGTTCTGAACCCGAGATTCACTCTACTTACTTCATGTTGATAGGGTTTGCTAGTTCCTTTAGGATATTAGTAACCTTTGCGATAGTCCTCGAGGTTCGTGGTATATCCTTCTTCCAAATACCATGAACTACTTATGGCAGAAGTTCCTCGTTGAACTGAACGATCACAACCAGAGTGCTCTTGATGAGTTCTCCATTATATGTTATGGCTCTGCCAGTTCTACTTTTCTGCATGGGTTATCCGGAAGAAATGTTGATCTCGCTCGACATACTAATCTATGCATCCACAACTCAGAAAATTATATGTTCCTTTGAGTTGTCCCTCTTTAGTTGTCTACTGACCTTCGTCTATCAATTGATAGTCCAAGGGTATGCATGCATTCGTTTATCGATGCCTATTACCCTTGTGGTCCGTCAAGCCATTCTGTCCTGAATGACTTGGAGAAACAAACTCCAGTACCTCATCCATATCCAGGATTGGGTCAAAGAAGTTGTGCTCCGCAGATCAAATTGCTAATCCAGCTTTTGTTCTGCTCTACCTTGGAGTATTACCATCTTTATATCGGGATTGTTATAGGAATTGCACACCATCCTATGAACTCTTGGTACAGTGATACTTCTTGCCATCATTAGTCATTCCTCGGTCTTCGTGTTGATGTAACCGGAATGCCGACAAATGAATCATGGCGTGTGAAATCAATACTGCTAGCAACTCCATTGCTTGGTAGTTAAATGGACGATAACCTCATTCTTAGCGTGTCGATTATTGAATCGTCACCCTAAGGTTGATTGTGCTACCTAGTCCTTATTTCTGGTGCACTCTCCGATCAGTGAGTTAGGATAGTGCCAATCCTTGCTTAATTGATCATATCGTCTTGCCCTGAAAAGTAAGATTGTTCTCGAGCTTAGTAACATACCGGTGGTTCATGATATTCCAAATTTCTTCTCGGAAGTATCACCAGGTTGTCGCCTGACCGCTATGTTGATCTCGTGATCAAGTTGGGTTATCCTGTAAACCACCCTTCTCCAAGAATCCGTGTTGGATACCCCTGAGCTAGTTGGTTAAGCTAGACAACAACCTGGAGAATTGGAAGATAAAAGCTTGCCTGACTTAGTTCGTCCCAAAGGGATATTCTTGTGTAGCGTGTGTTGAGGAAAGATGATATCTTCATCGATTGGTCCCTGTGATCAGTTGCTGGACCTATTGTCTTATCAATCCTTTGATTTGAGTGTGGGCTATCGTCAAATCAAATCAGAACCAACGATATTCGTAATGTTGTCTTACTCGTGGTTTTTCCTCGAGCATACACCATTATATTTTTTTGGTCTGACCAATACTATCACCGTGTTCACATGATGGTGGAAGTCCAGTGATATGGAAATTCCGATGAGTTGTTGTTGAGTCCATTGACAACATCCTTATCTCCTCCATGATGTTGTTGAACATTAAGTTAGTGTTGGAAACTTTTGAAAGCATTTTCTTCATGCTAGCTCATGAAGTACTTGTTTGATGAAAGGAGTGACTTCCTTTGATTCACGTGCATTTTGATGTAAGCTGCCGTCGTGAATTCGAGAAAGTTTGTTTTTGCTCCTTTGGAATCATCCCAAGTCGGTCATGCACGTGCGAAGAATTCTATGGTCTGTTAGACTGATCATCTTCATTCCATATGTATATCCTAGCACACCAAGCCACTGACTGATTTGTTCAAGGAGAAGGAGTATCTTCATAAGAGCTAATCCGGACTTATGAAAGAACTTCGATATCCTCGCTGATGGTTCCCAACCAGAACTCGGTAGTGTTTTATTGTAAGACTACCATGTGATCATGTTTGTCTGAGGCAGCGTGTTCACACATGTGTAGCAGAACCAGCTCATGTTTTGGAGCTTGCTATCGTAGTTCATTTCCCAAGAATCTCGCAACGTCATCTCGTCGATTTGTGTTGCAAACTTTTATTTTCTTCCTAGACTCGATGAGTCTGGAATATCCTGACACCAACCAGATCTGAATCTCAGGCAGATATGATGGTTGGAACATTTCCCAAGAACTATAATATTGGTCCCTCGATAACCGGTAAAGTGGATGTCGTGGCCAACACACCCAGCCGGAAGACCTATCATTGTAGTATCTTGTTTGAGGAAGTTGGCCACCTCCCCATAAGGATTTCGTAGGATTTACCTCCGTAACTGTTCCTTATGGATTCTATTGCTCCCGAAGTCCGACCTTTACCTGATGTTCTAGTTATCAAACCATATCTATGAATGGGTTACACTAGCACGTCAAGGAGAACATTAGAAGCGGAGTGCTAAATGTCTCTCGGTCGATCATCCAGATTTTGTTTCCTTGGCCTCGCTAGGGTGAAATCTGAGTTGATGTTATCTTCCTATGCATCTGCCTCGTCCATCGTTGTTCATCATGGTGGTATGTTGTGTTGCCAGGATCCTTGACACGGATGTTGGTAAAACCTTGATGAATATGGAAATGCTCAAGTTCTGGAGAGCACGCACAAGCGCTACGTGTTATCATCGGCACTAGCTGGGTTTGCTCTCAGTTCCCTCGGCAATGCTATGATCTATTCAACAGTGAATTCACTCTCTGTTGTTGGGTTCTTCCCCAGTTACCAGAATCATTCCCAGCATTTGCATTTTGTTCCTAGCTTGCACCGCCAATGTGCCATTCTACCATGGGTCTCTTCCATCTCCGGTGATAAGCAAATTCATCCATTACGTTGACTTCAACAAGGTAATCCACATCATCCAAGTCCGAGTATGCCATTCTACCGACCCCCGCCAATCGATTGCTGTGTTTTGCCTTCGGCTGATATAGAGAGTCTCAATGATCTCTATATCAAAGGTAATTCTTTTTGCCACTTAAGATAATAATCTACGAATCACCCTTCTCCAGGATGTTTCGTCGTGGTATCATGGCAACTCAACTCCTCGCTATGTTGACAATCGTTTACCACCTTCCTAGGTGTGGAATCGTTGTCTACCTAGTGAACCTTCGTCATCTGTTCCACTCCATTCCTCTAGAGGTGTGCTTCGTCTCTCAGCTCGAGAGATGTTGCTATGTCCCATTCCGTGAGTTAATCCTGAGTTGTTCGACCTTCGAGAAGATCGATTCTTCTAGAGTCTCCTTCTCCTCTCATTGTCATAATAACTGGCGTTCTCAGAACAAGATGTCGAGACAAAGATGGTGATCGAAACAACGTTCCTATGAAGTGCAACCTGGATCGTGAAGATTATACTAGTTTGCGTTTCCCCTTTATCTTACCCTACGCTTGAATCTCGAGACGAGATTCTTGTTTAGTGGGGGTGAGTTGTCACATCCCTAGCTACTGGTAGTGCTCTAGGCTAGCTTCATGTGTGCATCATGTCTATATTTTCGAAACTTGAACTGAGGAATTTTGGAAGCCTCAAAAACTTAAATAAAAGAGGGGCAAAAACCCAAGAAATCTCATTCATTGCTCCAAAATGCTCTTCTTAAATGTGTGATAATTTTTTAAAGGGTTCTGGTCCCAACCAAAATATTGAACATTTTTAAGGAATTATTTTTGGGACTTTGGATTTAATTCATTAGCTATTTGAATTTGAATTATATTCATATAATTAGAATATAATTTCAAATACCCCCTGAAATATTTTATAAGCTTTTGGAAAAGTCCATCTAGCAATATAAAATATTCAGAGGAGTTTTTGGCATTGTTTGAATTATTTTAAATTCAAAAGAGTGGCAAGATAAATTAAATAAAACAAAACAGAAGGAAAAAATAAAACAGAACAGAAATAATTAGAAAGGGAGAGAAGGCCACCTGGGCCACCCACCTGGCGCCACTTACCTGGCCCAGCTCCCCCAACGGCCCAGCCGGCCCAGCCCATCTCCACTCCCTCCCCTGTCGTCTTCCTCCCTGCCAGGAGGACGGACACCGCGACGCCGCCGCGCGCGCCACCTCCACCCTGCTCGGCCACCTCCTGCTTCCCCCGGTCTCCCTAGAGACGCCACGACGACGCCTCGTGTCCCCTCGCTCCTCTTCCTCCCTCGCTGCTCCCTCTCTCTTCCCCGAACACTCCCCCCCTCCTCTGTTCTCCTCATCCGAACGGAGCCGCCGCCACCGACGAGAGCCACCGTGGCTACAGGCCACCCCACGGCTCACCGACGCCCCAGGAAGCTCCGCCGGTCCTCCCTCTACCTCCTCAACGAGCCACGAGGCCCCGGACGTGCCGCAACACCGCCCTCGATGTCTTCTTCAACCTCGGGACCGCCGGCCATCTTCGTCAAATTCGTCGGCTCCGGACCGCCCCCGACCTCGCCGAGCGTCCCCTCGTCATCGCCGTGAGCCACTGACCTTCTCCCCTAACTCAGCATGCTCTCCTTCGTGCCGTAGCGCCGTTCCCCACGAGCTCCGAAGCCACCGTCCGCCATTGCTGCTGCACACATAGCCTCCGTGCTCCCCTGGCCTCACTGAGCTGCTCTTAGTGCTCCCCATGTCTAGCAGGTGCTGCCCAGCCTCTCCATTTGCTCACTGATGCACCGTAGCGACGCGCCCGAGCACCACCGAACAACATCGCCGCCAAAGCTCGTCGCCGGCATGAGTTCCCGCGACCCCATGACCTCCCACTTGGTCCTCTGGATGCGCGAGAGCAACGGCCATCCCCTGGTGCCCTCAGCGCCAAACTGACGCCTCTAGCGCAAGTCCGGCGTGCCCCCGCCGTGTTCTGTGGTCGCCGTCGGCTGGTCTCCGGCGTGCTGACGTGGCGTCATCGTTGGGGGCTAACGACCCTGCTAATTAACCCTGTGACACTGACAGCATGGCCCCACCTGCTAATTAATCCTAGATTAGTTCTGTTTAGTTTTTAACTAATCCTAGTGGCCCCACGCGTCAGCTTTGACTAAGCTGACGTGGCTGTTGACTGGGCCCACATGTCAGCGACACTAATCAGCCCCAGTCACTGACCAGTGGACCCCACTGGTCAGGTTTGACCTGAACCTGCCCTGTTGACCTGATGACGTCAAGGTGATGTCATGCTGACGCATTAAATGATTTTTTGGATTTAAAATAATTCAGAAAATTCCAGAAAATGTCCAAAACTTCTAAAATTCATAGAAATTCAACCGTAACTCCAAATTAAATAATTTATATATGAAAAATTATCAGAAAAATTCAAGGAATCCATCTGTACCATTTTCATGCATGTTAGAACAACTTATAGCTGCTGTTTAGCACAAATCAATTAAATGGCATTTGAATAATCACATATGGAGTTTGAATTTGAATCTTGGATTCAAACCAACTTCATTTAATCTGGTTTTAGTTGCATTAGCCCAAAACACATTCATTTTGCCATGTCATGATCATGCATCATATTGTGCATTGCATTGATTGTGTTCCCTTCTGTGTTGCCGGTATTTGTCCCCTCTCGATAGACGTGATACCGATGATGTGATCGTTGACACTGATGAAGACTCAATGTTATCTTCAGAAGTGCCAGGCAAGCAAAACCCCCTTTTTCATTCCGATACAATCCTACTCTCTCGCTCCTGCTCTCTTTTAATGCATTAGGACAACACCGATTCAACTGTTACATGCTGCGGTAGTTGAACCCCTTTATCCTCTGCATGACCTGTCATTGCCACAGTAAATAGATGAAACCCACTAGCATGAGTAGGAGTTGTTTGAGCCCTGTTGTGCCTACTCATTCATGTTTGTTTGTCATGCCTGCTACTGCTTAGAGTTGAGTCAGGTCTGATTCATCGGGGATGAATCAGAGGCGTGTGAACATGTCCTACTGTGTGTGAGCTAAGTGTGTGAATACGATTTGGTAAAGGTAGCGGTGACAGGCCATGTAGGAGTACATGGTGGGTTGTCTCATTGCAGCCGTCCTCAGGAACTGAGTTCTGTGTTTGTGATCCATGATTCAGCTACTACCATGCATTGGGCCCGAAACCAATGGACCCTCTCGGCTTCTTGATCACCCTTGTCCTCTGTCCAGGAGTTGCAAGTAGTTTCTGGTGTTTGTAGTATGCTGGAGGCCGTGCGCAGCGCTGACCGTAGGGGTGGGCTGTGATGCGGTAGGCACGTGGCACAGTGTACCGGGCGCCCGTTTGGTGTCTCGGGAACCCTGTTCACATCGTTTGGGGCTGTGAGCGAAACTCCGGCCGGATCTCCTCATGGATGGAACCCGAATAGGCGACAAACCTGGACTAGAGACTTAGGTGATTAGGTAGGTCGTGGCCGACACCCACGTTGGGCTTCCGCTTGAAGGTTGCCGAGTACATGTCGTGTAAACGGCGGTAAGTGGTGAGAGCGTGTGTGAAGAAGTACACCCCTGCAGGGTTAACATCATCTATTCGAATAGCCGTGTCCGCGGTAAAGGACTTCTGGGTTGCTTATATCAGTTCATAGACAAGTGAAAGTGGATACTCTAAAATACGCAAGATAAGCGTGAGTGCTATGGATGGCGTTCTCGTAGGGAGACGGGAGCGGATCCATAGTGGTGTATTGATATGGTGAATATGTGGACTCGTGTGCGCCACCTCAAAAGAGTTACTTGCAATCGTAGTTCAGGATAGCCACCGAGTCAAAGCTGGCTTGCTGCAGTTAAACTGCACCATCCCTTTGTTGATAATGATGCATATGTAGATAGATCTGATGTAAGTCTTGCTGGGTACATTTGTACTCACGTTTGCCTATTTTATGTTTTTGCAGAGAGATTTCGGTCTCGCTAGTAGTTCCACGTGGACTTCGACGTTTAGCTTGATACCTCAGCTACGATCTTGTGCCCTCGGCAGGATCTGATAGATAGTCAGGCTTCTCAGCCTTTTTCATTTATAGATGTCTGTACTCAGACATGATAGCTTCCGCTTGTGCTTTGACTTGTATGCTCTGATTGTTGGGTCGTGAGACCCATGTTTGTAATATCTCGCTCCTCGGAGCCTAATGAATAAATTACTTGAGTCGTAGAGTCATGTTGTGATGCCATGTTGTATTTGCACATATCGAGCATATTGTGTGTATGTTATTGAAATGCTTGGTATGTGTGGGATCTGACCATCTAGTTGTTTATCTTTAGTAGCCTCTCTTACCGGGAAATGTCTCCTAGTGTTTCCACTGAGCCATGGTAGCTTGCTACTGCTCCGAAACACTTAGGCTGGCCGGCATGTGTCCTTCTTCGTTCTTGTGTCTGTCCCTTCGGGGAAATGTCACGCGATGAATACCGGAGTCCTGTTAGCCCGCTACAGCCCGGTTCACCGGAGTCCTGCTAGCCCAGTGCTACAGCCTGGGTTCACTCGCTGATGACCGACACGTTCGATGCTGGGTCATGGATGCCTGTCCCTGTAAGTTTGTGCCACTTTGGGTTTACGACTAGCCATGTCAGCCCGGGCTCCTTATCATATGGATGCTAGCGACACTGTCATATACGTGTGCCAAAAGGCGCAAACGGTCCCGGGCAAAGGTAAGGCGACACCCGTGGGAATACCGTGCGTGAGGCCGCAAAGTGATATGAGGTGTTACATGCTAGATCGATGTGGCATTGAGTCGGGGTCCTGACAATTTCCCTCTAAGACAATGGGAGTTAAGGAACTGCCATCTAGCTCTGCACTTGATTCACCTTCTATTTTTGAGTAGACTTGCAACACCACCGCATGTTATCAATCCTGATATGTCGCATGTTATTGATGATGCTACATCTGTGAGTGGTACTCATGATGATGCTAGTACCTTGCTTGACGATGGTGTGCCACTAGGTGATTTTCTTGATGAACAAATTGTGAGAGCTAAAGAGAATGAAATTACTGAAACTAATGAGATCATTGAAACTTATGAAGTGCTTGAAACTGAAAATCTTGAAACACCTATTAGACCTAGTCCTCCTAGATATGAATTGCCTAAGATAGTAGAAGGTTATGTTATGGATGAGGAGACATCTCGAGACTTTCGTGCTTGCAATGATAGAGATGATCTCGAGAAATTATTATGCAAACTGAAAGAGAAATCATTGAATCCTAGAATGAAATGTGATTCTAAGTTTGCTACTTCACCTATCTTTGTTGATGATAAGGATTATGAATTCTTTGTTGACCCAGAGTTAATTACTTTGGTCAAATCTGGTCCTTTCCATGGTTATGAAACTGAAACTGCTGTCGCACACCTCACAGAACTCAATGATATAGCCACCCTATTTTCTCATGATGAGAAGATTCGCTACTATAATATTCTCAAGTTATTTCCTTTCTCATTAAAGTGTGATGCTAAGATTTGGTATTATACTCTTGCTCCTGGTTGCATGTGTAGTCCCCAGGATATGATTTATTATTTCTCTGAATAATATTTTCCTGCTCATAAGAAACAAGCTGCCTGACAGGAAATGTTAATTTTGTGCAAATTGAAGAAGAGAGTCTCCCACAAGCTTGGGGGAGGCTTCTCCAATTGCTTAATGCTTTGCCTAACCATCCTCTCAAGAAAAATGAAATACTAGATATCTTCTATAATGGACTAACCAATACTTCTAGGGACTTCTTAGACAGTTGTGATGGTTGTGTTTTCAGGGAACGACCTGTTGAAAAAGTTGAGGAATTATTGAATAACATACTGAAAAATTATGATGATTAGACTCTTCCTGAACCACGGCATAAGCCCAGTCAGAAGAAGAGGGGTATCTTATATCTCAGTCCCAAAGATATGCAAGGGGCAAAGAAATCTACGTAGGAAAAAGGTATTAAAGCTGAGGATGTCAAAAAATTACCTCCTATTGAGGTAATACATGGGCTTGACACACCACCTCCCAAGGTGGTAGAGGTAAACTCTCTAATGAAATTCAATGATAATGACAATCCTTATAATATGCATCCTAGTCAATGCCTTTATGAGTTTGATAATTATTTTAGAAACAAGATCATTTCAATAAAAATGTTATGAACCAATTGAAATACAATTTTGATATGATTGCTTGCTTGAGTGACTTTTTATTTAGAATCTCAAATGATGTTAGAGGTGTAGGAAAACATGCCACTATGGTTCAAACTCAACTAGAACAATTTGCTAAATCTCAAAAAGAGTTGCTTGATGAAATGAATAATAATATCAATGATCATGTTGTTAGATTAATGTGTAGAGGATGTAAAATGACTCAAGAACCACTCTATCCCGAGTGTTGCTTGATTTTTTGAATTTCTCATGCAATAAAAAAATGACTGTCACATCCCTAGTTCTGGCCTAACCTAGGCTTGCTTCCATCTGTGCATCATGTTTAAATTTGGAAACTTGAACTGAGGAAAATTGGAAGCCTCAACATCCTAAAATAAAAGAAGGGCAAAAACCCTAAAATCTCATTCATTGTTCCAAAATGTTCTTCTTAAATGTTTGATAATTTTTGGCAAGGGTTCTGGTCCCAACCAAACTATTGAACATTTTTAAGGATTTATTTTTGGGACTTTGAATTTAAATCATTAGCTATTTGAATTTGAATTATATTCATATAATTAGAATATAATTTCAAATACCCCTGAAATATTTTATGAGCTTTTGGAAAAGTCCATCTAGCCAAATAAAATTATTCAGAGGAGTTTTTGGCATTGTTTGAATTTGTTTAAAATTCAAAAACAATGGCAAAAGATATTAAATAAAACAAAACAGAAGAAAAAAATAAAAAAGAACAGAAGCCTACCTGGCGCTCACCTGGTAGCCAAACCGGCCCAGCACTGCAGCTGGCCGGCCCAGCCGCCACCGCTACCCCCCTGTCGCCTTCCTCCCTTGCCAGGAGGACGGGCACGTGCCCGGCGTGCGCGGCCACGCGCCCCGGCCACCTCCTGCTTCTCCGGCCACCTCCTGCTTCCCCGGCCCTCCTAGACGACGCCATGGAGCGCCACGCAGCCCCTGGCTCTCTCTCACTCTCTCCCTCGCCTCATCCTCTCCTCTGCTCTCTCTCCCTCTATGCCCGAGCGGAGCTCGTCGCCACCGACGCCGTTCGCCGCGGCCACAGCCACCCCCTCGCTCCCTCTTCACACCCCTGAGCTCCGTCCCGACCCCATGGAGCTGCACACCGACGCACGCGACCAGAGGAGGCCCCAGTCGACCGGAGCGTCGTCGTCTTCATCTCCGGTGCCCGGAGATCGCCGCCGTAAATTCGCGTCGTCCAGAGCTTCCCCGACCTCGTCGTCGACTCTGCTAGTCCCTATGTGAGCCACTCTTCTTTTTCCCCCTGGAATCCCCGTCATTCCCCTCCCCTAGCTAACTTCCCCACCTCGGCCGAGAGCTTCTCGCTGCCGGCCATGGCGTGGCCGTGGCCACAGCCACCGCAGCTCGCTCCCGAGCCCACCATCGTGCTCAGCACGATCGCATGAACCCGTAGACACCCACAACGCCTCCTGCCGTGCTCCCTAACACCGACCCCGAGCTCGCCCGAGCTCCAGCCGCCGCCGAGGTCGACGCCGTGCTCAACTCCGGCCACCTCGCGGCCTCCCGCCCGTTCCTTTGGATGAGGAGGAGCAAGAGCTTCTCCCTAGTGCCCTCAGCGCGCCAAACCACCGCTCGTAGCGCCAAACCCGCCACCACCCGAACTCCGGCCGCCGCTCACGAGCTCGCCGTCGTCGGTACCGGCCATCACCGGCACGGCCACCACCACCATTCGATGCGCACGAGTCCCAGCTCGCCGTAGAACCCAACCGCACCCTAAACTGTGCCCTGTAGCGCGAACCCGATGCGTTTCCGCCGCTCCGTTGGTCGTCGCCGGCGAAACTCCGGCGGTTGCTGATGTGGCTCCGTCATTAGGAGCTAACCCAGCTGGTTAATCAACCTACAGACACTGACAGTGGGCCCCACCCCTGGTCAAACCCCAGCCAGCGCTGGGTTTGACCGGGATTAGCTCCTGTGTCACTGACGTGTGGCCCCTGCTGACGTCACCATGACATGGTGCTGACGCCATAATTCATTTCTGGATTTATATTATTCAGGAAATTCCAGAAAATGCCTAAAACTTCTAAAAATCATAGAAATTTAACCGTAGCTCCAAATTAAATAATTTATATATGGAAAATTATCAGAAAAATTCAAGGAATCCATTTGTACCATTTTCATGCATGTTAGAACAACTTATAGCTGCTGTTTAGCACAAATCAATTAAATGGTATTTGAATAATCACATATGGAGTTTGAATTTGAATCTTGTATTCAAACCAACTTCATTTAATCTGTTGCTAGTTGCATTAGCTCAAAACACATTCATATTGCCATGTCATGAGCATGCATCATATTGTGCATTGCATTGATTGTATTTCTTCTTTGTTGCCCGTATCTGTTCCCTCCCGGTAGACGATGTTCCGACGATGTGATCGATGACACCGATGAAGAGCTATATTATCTTCAGAAGTGCCAGGCAAGCAAAACCCCCTTGTTCATTCCGATAAAATCCCACTCTCTCGCTCCTGCTCTCTTTTACTGCATTAGGACAACAACGACATATTTGATACTTGCTGCGGTAGCTGAACCCTTTATCCTTTGCATGACCTGTCATTGCCACAGTAAATAGATGAAACCCACTAGCATGAGTAGGAGTTGTTTGAGCCCTGATGTGCCTACTTATTCATGCTTGTTTGTCATGCCTGCTACTGCTTAGAGTTGAGTCAGGTCTGATTCATCGGGGATGAATCAGAGGCGTGTGAACATGTCCTACTATGGGTGAACTAAGTGTGTGAACACGATTTGGTAAAGGTAGCGGTGAGAGGCCATGTAGGAGTACATAGTGGGTTCTCTCATTGCAGCCGTCCTCAGGAACTGAGTTCTGTGTTTGTGATCCATGAACAGTTACTACCTCACATTGGGTTCCGGTAACTCGACCCCTCTCGGCTTCTTAATCACCCTTGTTCTCTATCCAGGAGTTGCAACTAGTTTCTGGTGTTTGTAGGTAGTGTTAGTAGTCTACCAAGTGGCACCCGGTACAGGTGGGCTTGGGACAGACTAGGCACAGTGGCCCGGTGTACCAAGTGGCACCCGGATGGTGGACTTGGGAACCCTGCACACATCGTTTGGGGCCGTGAGCGACACCCCGGCCGGATCTCCTTGCGGATGGAACCCGAATAGGCGATAAACCTGGACAAGAGACTTCAGTGTTTAGGTAGGCCGTGGCCGACTCCCTCGCCCGGCTTCCACTTGAAGGTTGCCGAGATACATGACGTGTACAGGGCGATAAGTGGCGAGAGCGTGTGTGAAGAAGTACACCCCTGCAGGGTTATCACTGTCTATTCGAATAGCCGGATTCCTCGGATATGGAAACTTGGACCCCTTGTACAGTTCATAGACAAGTGAAAGTGGATACTCTAAAACACGCAAGATAAGCGTGAGTGCTATGGATGGCGTTCTCGTAGGGAGACGGGAGCGGATCCATAGTGGTGTATTGATATGGTGAATATGTGGACTCGTGTGTGCCACCTCAAAAGAGTTACTTGCAGTCGTAGTTCAGGTTAGCCACCGAGTCAAAGCTGGCTTGCTGCAGTTAAACTCCACCACCCCCTTGTTGATAATGATGCATATGTAGTTAGTTCTGATGTAAGTCTTGCTGGGTACATTTGTACTCACGTTTGCCTATTTTATGTTTTTGCAGAGAGACTTCAGTCTCACTAGTAGTTCCGCTTGGACTTCGACGTTTAGCTTGTTACCTCAGCTACGATCTTGTGCCCTCGGCAGGATCTGGTAGATAGTCAGGCTTTCAGCCTTTTTCATTTATAGACGTCTGTACTCAGACATGATAGCTTCCGCTTGTGCTTTGATTTGTATTCTCTGAGTGTTGGGTCATGAGACCCATGTTTGTAATATCTCGCTCCTCGGAGCCTATTGAATAATTACTTGAGTTGTAGAGTCATGTTGTGATGCCATGTTGTATCTGCACATATCGAGCATATTGTGTGTATGTTGTTGAAATGCTTGGTATGTGTGGGATCTGACTATCTAGTTGTTTATCCTTAGTAGCCTCTCTTACCGGGAAATGTCTCCTAGTGTTTCCACTGAGCCATGGTAGCTTGCTACTGCTCCGGAACACTTAGGCTGGCCGGCATGTGTCCTTCTTCATTCCTGTGTCTGTCCCTTTGGGGAAATGTCACGCGATGAATACCGGAGTCCTGTTAGCCCGCTACAGCCCGGTTCACCGGAGTCCTGCTAGCCCAGTGCTACAGCCTGGATTCACTCGCTGATGACCGACACGTTCGATGTTGGGTCATGGATGCCTGTCCCTGTAAGTTTGTGCCACTTTGGGTTTACGACTAGCCATGTCAGCCCGGGCTCCTTACCATATGGATGCTAGCGACACTATCATATACGTGTGCCAAAAGACGCAAACGGTCCCGGGCAAAGGTAAGGCGACACCCGTGGGAATACCGTGCGTGAGGCCGCAAAGTGATATGGGGTGTTACATGCTAGATCGATGTGGCATTGAGTCGGAGTCCTGACAGCGTTGGTATCAGAGCTTGACTGCCTGTAGGATTACCAAGCCAAACTGGTCGAAGTTGAGTCTAGAAATTCTTAGTTATATAAGGGAATTGATTGTGGGATGGAACGTAAGGCTCTTTTTACTCCTTATACCTCATGGCCTTCTAATCTGAGTCATCATCTTCTCTTCTACGGGGATTAAGAACTAGGCTATCTCTTCTTTCTATTAGGATCACGTGTTGCTAATCTGTAGACTTATAAGATTGTTGGACTTAAGCCTCGTTTCAGTTCCTACTACTTCTGTATGATTACTGTTGATCTCAGAACCTTGATACTGTGATGTTGAGTGGTTATGCCACCATTTTGTGATTGTCTCAAATCTTTTTGAGCATTACAGCCGTTATGCTGTCCGAGTCATCCCAGGTCTCTAAACAGTCTGATGCATTTGCAAATCCTTTCCTTCCGTCTCCGATGTCCCTTTTGGTCGGAATAAGTACACTAATCGGTAGGTTGAGGTACTCTGTTACCTCGGCGTAGATGTTGGAGCTATTATTATGACCTTAGGTGTTTAGGAAGTCACCTAGCAATTTAGCAATGCTTTTGTATCCCCAGTGTGATGATTCTGGCCATTATTTTGAAAGCATCCCGTGATGTTATTAGTTAGTAGGCATTCTATTTCTGGGTTTTGAACCCGAGATTCACTCTACTTACTTCATGTTGATAGTGTTTGCTAGTTCCTTCAGGATATTAGTAACCTTTGCGATAGTCCTCAAGGTCCATGGTATATCCTTCTTCCAAATACCATGAACCACTTACGGCAAAAGTTTGTTGGATCAAAAGATCACAACAGGAGTGCTCTCGATGGGTTCTCCATTCATAATTGTGACTCTGCCAGTTCTACCTTTCCGCATGGATTGTCCGGAAGAAATATGTTGAACTCGTTCGACATGCTAATCTATGCATTCACAACTCAGAAAATCATATGTTCCTTTGAGTTGTCCCTCTTAGTTGTTTTCTGGCCCTCGTCTATCAATTGATAGTCAGGAGTAATTGTGCATTCGTGTTATCAATGCTTATTAGTCTTGTGGTCCGTCAAGCCATTCTGTCCTGAATGACTTGGAGAAACAAACTCCAGTACCTCATCCATATTTAGGATTGGGTCAAAGTAGTTGTGTTCCGCAGATCAAGTTACAATCCAGCTTCTGGTCTGCTCTACCCTAAAGTATTACCTTCTTTATGACAGGAATTTCATGAGAATTGCACCACCTTTTGTGAATTCTTGACATAGTGATACTTCTCGCCATCCTTTTTCATTCCTCGGTTCCGTGTTGTTGCAGCCGGAGTGCCGACAAGTGAATCATGGTGTGTGAAATCAATACTCCCAGCAACCTCGTTGCTTGGTAGCTAAAGGATAATAATTTCATTCTTAGCGTGTTGGTTTTTGAATCATCCTTCTAAGACTGATCGTGCTACCTAGTCCTTATTTCCTGGTGCACTCTTTGATTGATGAGTTAGGATTTTGTCAAGTCCTCGCTCACTTGATCATATCATCTTGCCCTGAAAAGCAAGATTGTTCCCGATCTTGGTAACATATCGGTGGTTCGTGATTTTCTGAATATCTTCTCGGAAGTATCACCAGGTCGTCACCTGATCGCTATGATTGAGTTCGTGAAACAAGTTGGTTTATTTCTGTAAACCACCCTTTCTCCAAGAATCCATGTTGGATACCCCTGATGCTAGTTGGTTAAGCCGAACAACAACTTGGAGAGTTGGAAGATAAAAGCTTGTCCGACTTAGTTCATGTTAAGGGATATCTTTTTGTGTGTGTGTGTGTGTGTGTGTTGAAGAAAGATGATATCTTTATTGGTTGATCCTCGTGATCAATTGTTGGATCTATTATCTTACCCAAACCTTTGATTTGAGTATGGGCTATCGTCAAATCAAATCAGAACCAGCAATATTCGTAATGTTGTCTTACTCGTGGTTGTTCCTCGAGCATACACCATTATATCTTTCGGGCCTGACCAATGCTATCACCTTGTTCACATAATTCTGGAATTCCACTAATATGGAAACCTGGATGAATTGTTGTTGAGCCCATTGACAACATCCTTATCTCCTCCATGATTTTGTTGAACATTAAGCTAGTGTTGGAAACTTGTGTAAGCATTATCTTCATGACTCGTTCGTGAAGCATATGTTTGGACAAAAGAAGTGAGTCCCTCTAATTCATGTGCACTTGATGCAAGTTGCCGCCATGAATTTGAGAAGGCTTGTTTTACCTCTTTTGGAATCATCCCAAGTCAGTCATGCACGTGCGAAGAATTCGGTGGTCTGTTAGACTGATCATCTTCATTCCATATGTATATCCTAGCACACCAAGCCACTGATTGAGTTGTTCAAAGATAAAGGAGTCTGTCCAAGGTGAACTCTTTGGACTTCCACGCGTGGAGACTTCGATGTCATTAATAATGGTTCCCCACCTGAACTCAGTAGTGTTTTATTGTAAGACTACCATGTGATAATGTTTGTCTGGGACAACGTGTTCACATGTGTGTAGCAGAACCAGCTCATGTTTTGGAGCTTGCTATCATAGTTCATTTCCTGAGAATCTCGCAACGTCATCTCGTCGATTTGTGTTGCAAACTTTCATTTTTCTTTCTAAGACTCGATGAGTCTGGAATATCCTGACACCAGCCAGATCTCAATCTCAGGCAGATATGATGGTTGGAACATTTTCCCAAGAACTATAATATTGGTCCCTCGATAACCGGTAAAGTGGATGTCATGGCTAACACACCCAGCCGAAAGACCTATTATTGTAGTATCTTGATTGAAGAAGTTGGCCACCTTCCATAAGGACTTCGTAGGATTCACTCCCTAGTTGTGCCTTATGATTTTTGTGTTCCGAAGTCCGACCTTTTACTTGATTTCTAGTTACCAAACCATATCTATGAACGGGTTACACTAGCACATCAAGGAGAACATTAGAAGCGGAGTGCTAAATGTCTCCCGGTCGATCATCCAGATTTTGTTTCCTTAACCTCGCTAGGGTGAAATCTGAGTTGGTGTTATCTTCCTATGCATCTGCATCGTCCATCATTGTTCATCATGGTGGTATGTTGTGTTGCCAGGATCCTTGACACGGATGTTGGTAAAACCTTGATGAATATGGAAATGCTCAAGTTCTTGAGAGCACGCACAAGCGCTAGGTGTTATCATCGGCACTAACTGGGATTGCTCTCAGTTTCCTCGGCAATGCTATGACCTTTTCAAACAGTGAATTCACCCTCTATTGTTGGGTTCTTCCCCAGTTACCAGAATCATTCCCAGCATTTGCATTTTTTTCCCAGCTTGCACCACCAATGTGCCATTCTACCATGGGTCTCTTCCATTTCCGGTGGTAAGCAAATTCATCCATTACGTTGTCTTCAACAAGGTAATCCACATCATCCAAGTCCGAGTATGCCATTCTACCGAACCCCTCCAAACGATCGCTCGAGATTTGCCTTAGGCTGGTATAAAGAGTTTCAATGGTCTCGGAATCAAAAGTAATTCTTTTTGCCACTTAAGGTAATAATCTACGAATCACCCTCCTCAAGGATGTTTCGTCGTGGTATCATGGCAACTCAACTCCTCGCTACGATGACAATCGTTTACCACCTTTCTAAGTGTGGAATTGTAGTCTACCTGGTAAACCTTGTCATCTGCTCCACTCCATTTCCTCAGATGTATGCTTCGTGTCTCAGCTCGAGAGATGTGACAATGTCTCATCCCATGAGTTGATCCTGAGTTGTTCGGTCTTCGAGAAGATCGATCCTTCTAGAGTTTTCCTTTCCTCTTCATGTCATGTTGGTAGGATTTCTCAGAGCAAGACTTCAAGGCAATGATGGTGATCGAATCAACGCTTTTATGAAGTGCACCCTGGATCGTGAAGATTATACTAGTTTGCGTTCCCCATCGTCTTACCCTACACTAGAATCTCGGGCCGAGATTCTTGTTTAGTGGGGGTGAGTTGTCACATCCCTAGTTCTGGCCTGACCTAGGCTTGCTTCCATCTGTGCATCATGTTTAAATTTGGAAACTTGAACTGAGGAAAATTGGAAGCCTCAAAATCCTAAAATAAAAGAAGGGCAAAAACCCTAAAATCTCATTCATTGTTCCAAAATGTTCTTCTTAAATGTTTGATAATTTTTGGCAAGGGTTCTGGTCCCAACCAAAATATTGAACATTTTTAAGGATTTATTTTTGGGACTTTGAATTTAAATCATTAGCTATTTGAATTTGAATTATATTCATATAATTAGAATATAATTTCAAATACCCCTGAAATATTTTATGAGCTTTTGGAAAAGTCCATCTAGCCAAATAAAATTATTCAGAGGAGTTTTTGGCATTGTTTGAATTTGTTTAAAATTCAAAAACAGTGGCAAAAGATATTAAATAAAACAAAACAGAAGAAAAAAATAAAAAAGAGCAGAAGCCTACCTGGCGCTCACCTGGTAGCCAAACCGGCCCAGCACTGCAGCTGGCCGGCCCAGCCGCCACCGCTACCCCCATGTCGCCTTCCTCCCTTGCCAGGAGGATGGGCACGCGCCCGGCGCGCGCGGCCACGCGCCCCGGCCACCTCCTGCTTCTCCAGCCACCTCCTGCTTCCCCGGCCCTCCTAGACGACCCCACGGAGCGCCACGCAGCCCCTGGCTCTCTCTTACTCTCTCCCTCGCCTCATCCTCTCCTCTGCTCTCTCTCCCTCTCTGCCCGAGCGGAGCTCGTCGCCACCGACGCCGTTCGCCGCGGCCACAGCCACCCCCTCGCTCCCTCTTCACACCCCTGAGCTCCGTCCCGACCCCATGGAGCTGCACACCGACGCACGCGACCAGAGGAGGCCCCAGTCGACCGGAGCGTCGTCGTCTTCATCTCCGGTGCCCGGAGATCGCCGCCGTAAATTCGCGTCGTCCAGAGCTTCCCCGACCTCGTCGTCGACTCTGCTAGTCCCTACGTGAGCCACTCTTCTTTTTCCCCCTGGAATCCCCGTCATTCCCCTCCCCTAGCTAACTTCCCCACCTCGGCCGAGAGCTTCTCGCCCCCGGCCATGGCGTGGACGTGGCCACAGCCACCGCAGCTCGCTCCCGAGCCCACCATCGTGCTCAGCACGATCGCATGAACCTGTAGACACCCACAACGCCTCCTGCCGTGCTCCCTAACACCGACCCCGAGCTCGCCCGAGCTCTGGCCGCCGCCGAGGTCGACGCCGTGCTCAACTCCGGCCACCTCGCGGCCTCCCGCCCGTTCCTTTGGATGCGGAGGAGCAAGAGCTTCTCCCTAGTGCCCTCAGGGCGCCAAACCACCGCTCGTAGCGCCAAACCCGCCACCACCCGAACTCCGGCCACCGCTCACGAGCTCGCCGTCATCGGTACCGGCCATCACCGGCATGGCCACCACCACCGTTCGATGCGCACGAGTCCCAGCTCGCCGTAGAACCCAACCGCACCCTAAACTGTGCCCTGTAGCGCGAAGCCGATGCGTTTCCGCCGCTCCGTTGGTCGTCGCCGGCGAAACTCCGGCGGGAGCTGACGTGGCTCCGTCATTAGGAGCTAACCCAGCTGGTTAATCAACCTACAGACACTGACAGTGGGCCCCACCCCTGGTCAAACCCCAGCCAGCGCTGGGTTTGACCGGGATTAGCTCCTGTGTCACTGACGTGTGGCCCCCACACGTCAGGTTTGACCTGGGGCGCCCAGTTGACCCTGCTGACGTCACCATGACGTGGTGCTGACGCCATAATTCATTTCTGGATTTATATTATTCAGGAAATTCCAGAAAATGCCTAAAATTTCTAAAAATCATAGAAATTTAACCGTAGCTCCAAATTAAATAATTTATATATGAAACATTATCAGAAAAATTCAAGGAATCCATCTGTACCATTTTCATGCATGTTAGAACAACTTATAGCTGCTTTTTAGCACAAATCAATTAAATGGTATTTGAATAATCACATATGGAGTTTGAATTTGAATCTTGTATTCAAACCAACTTCATTTAATCTGTTGCTAGTTGCATTAGCTCAAAACACATTCATATTGCCATGTCATGAGCATGCATCATATTGTGCATTGCATTGATTGTATTTCTTCTTTGTTGCCCGTATCTGTTCCCTCCCGGTAGACGATGTTCCGACGATGTCATCGATGACACCGATGAAGAGCTATATTATCTTCAGAAGTGCCAGGCAAGCAAAACCCCCTTGTTCATTCCGATAAAATCCCACTCTCTCGCTCCTGCTCTCTTTTACTGCATTAGGACAACAACGACATATTTGATACTTGCTGCGGTAGCTGAACCCTTTATCCTTTGCATGATCTGTCATTGCCACAGTAAATAGATGAAACCCACTAGCATGAGTAGGAGTTGTTTGAGCCCTGATGTGCCTACTCATTCATGCTTGTTTGTCATGCCTGCTACTGCTTAGAGTTGAGTCAGGTCTGATTCATCGGGGATGAATCAGAGGCGTGTGAACAGGTCCTACTATGGGTGAACTAAGTGTGTGAACACGATTTGGTAAAGGTAGCGGTGAGAGGCCATGTAGGAGTACATGGTGGGTTGTCTCATTGCAGCCGTCCTCAGGAACTGAGTTCTGTGTTTGTGATCCATGAACAGTTACTACCACACATTGGGTTCCGGTAACTCGACCCCTCTCGGCTTCTTAATCACCCTTGTTCTCTGTCCAGGAGTTGCAACTAGTTTCTGGTGTTTGTAGGTAGTGTTAGTAGTCTACCAAGTGGCACCCGGTACAGGTGGGCTTGGGACAGACTAGGCACAGTGGCCCGGTGTACCAAGTGGCACCCGGATGGTGGACTTGGGAACCCTGCACACATCGTTTGGGGCCGTGAGCGACACCCCGGCCGGATCTCCTTGCGGATGGAACCCGAATAGGTGATAAACCTGGACAAGAGACTTGAGTGTTTAGGTAGGCCGTGGCCAACTCCCTCGCCCGGCTTCCGCTTGAAGGTTGCCGAGATACATGACGTGTACAGGGCGATAAGTGGCGAGAGCGTGTGTGAAGAAGTACACCCCTGCAGGGTTATCACTGTCTATTCGAATAGCCGGATTCCTCGGATATGGAAACTTGGACCCCTTGTACAGTTCATAGACAAGTGAAAGTGGATACTCTAAAACACGCAAGATAAGCGTGAGTGCTATGGATGGCGTTCTCGTAGGGAGACGGGAGTGGATCCATAGTGGTGTATTGATATGGTGAATATGTGGACTCGTGTGCGCCACCTCAAAAGAGTTACTTGCAGTCGTAGTTCAGGTTAGCCACCGAGTCAAAGCTGGCTTGCTGCAGTTAAACTCCACCACCCCCTTGTTGATAATGATGCATATGTAGTTAGTTCTGATGTAAGTCTTGCTAGGTACATTTGTACTCACGTTTGCCTATTTTATGTTTTTGCAGAGAGACTTCAGTCTCACTAGTAGTTCCGCTTGGACTTCGACGTTTAGCTTGTTACCTCAGCTACGATCTTGTGCCCTCGGCAGGATCTGGTAGATAGTCAGGCTTTCAGCCTTTTTCATTTATAGACGTCTGTACTCAGACATGATAGCTTCCGCTTGTTCTTTGATTTGTATTCTCTGAGTGTTGGGTCATGAGACCCATGTTTGTAATATCTCGCTCCTCGGAGCCTATTGAATAATTACTTGAGTTGTAGAGTCATGTTGTGATGCCATGTTGTATCTGCACATATCGAGCATATTGTGTGTATGTTGTTGAAATGCTTGGTATGTGTGGGATCTGACTATCTAGTTGTTTATCCTTAGTAGCCTCTCTTACCGGGAAATGTCTCCTAGTGTTTCCACTGAGCCATGGTAGCTTGCTACTGCTCCGGAACACTTAGGCTGGCCGGCATGTGTCCTTCTTCGTTCCTGTGTCTGTCCCTTCGGGGAAATGTCACGCGATGAATACCGGAGTCCTGTTAGCCCGCTACAGCCCGGTTCACCGGAGTCCTGCTAGCCCAGTGCTACAGCCTGGATTCACTCGCTGATGACCGACACGTTCGATGTTGGGTCATGGATGCCTGTCCCTGTAAGTTTGTGCCACTTTGGGTTTACGACTAGCCATGTCAGCCCAGGCTCCTTACCATATGGATGCTAGCGACACTATCATATACGTGTGCCAAAAGACGCAAATGGTCCCGGGCAAAGGTAAGGTGACACCCGTGGGAATACCGTGCGTGAGGCCGCAAAGTGATATGGGGTGTTACATGCTAGATCGATGTGGCATTGAGTCGGGGTCCTGACAATGACCCAAAAATAAAAGTTCTCAGAATGCCCTGAAAATTTAATACAAATTTTTTTCTGAATTTTTGATGCAAATAACATCAGAGGGGGACTACCTAGTGGGCACAACCCACTTGGACGCGCCAGTAGCCCTAGGCGCGCCCTGGTGGTTTGTGGTCCACACGTGCCGCCCCTCACTTACCTCTTTAGCCCATGTCATCACCTACCTCCAGAAAAAATCACCATTGCTCTCTCTCTCTCTCTCTCTCTCTCTCGTATTCTTGCTCTCAAACCCACGGATTTCAATCTCTTTGCTCGAAGCTCCATTTCTGAAACCATTTTGGGGGATTAATACTTGGTATGTGACTTCTCCAGTGGTCCAGATAGTTTTTGCTTTAGTGGTTTTTATATTGAATAATTAGCTACTCTTGGTGCTATTATAGATGAGATTGCATATTGAATTCCTAGACTTCTAAGTAGGTTGAATGCAAGATATGGCCTCTATGCATCCCTATGAGTAGTTGCTATCAATCTTGTGAAGTTTGGTTGAGAAAAATTTGTGGACTAAATTTTTTAGAATTTTATTCATAGGAAAAGGATGAGTTTCTTTAGGAAGTTTGCTTCCAAGAAGAGCTCCAAGGGGGTTATTGGGGAGTCATTAGAGAATGATCTCCGCGCCCAGAGAATGGTTGACATACGACCATGCGAATGGCCGCACAACCCATTCATGGATGGAGCTAGAATCCTTCACGAGTTTGCACAATTTGCTGCTAATGCGAGCCTCATCGACTTCATCGCAGCTGAGTGTGAACAATATCATCTCCTCACAAATTCCTTCGTGCAAAGTTTTCATTTCATAGGTAGGAATGCCCTCCTGAGGTGCAGTTTAATTTATATATTGAAACTCATCAGATACCACTTACTGAATTTTGTGATATATGCTTGATCCCTTCTGACGGGAAATAAGAGAGCCTAGGCCTAGAGAATTCGAGGACTTTTATCATACTCTGTCAGAAGCAGATGAGAGAGGGGTGTCGAGTGTCACTGCCACTAGATTGCATTTTTCTCCTGTGCATTATTTTGCTTTATTCATTACGAAGTGCTTACTAGCTAGAGAGAAGGTTGGTGCACTGGGTGCCTCGGATTTCGTTGTCTTACGCTGCACACTTTATGGCGATAATACTTATAGCTTAGGAGCTATTGTGGCCCGCTGCCTTAAACTTAACAGGTCCAGTGATAAAATTCATGGCAGTATTTATGCTACTCGCTTAGCGAGTCACTTTAATGTTCAGATACGCCAGCATGATTATCCCTTACCCAAGGTTTACATAGATCGCTAGGCTATGGCACATCATCACTTCATTGATGGCGAGAACACTACTATAGATGTTCCTTATAACCTAGTATTTGGCGAAATCACTCGTGATGTTATTCCTTTGCCTGCACCTGCTTTGTTTGATTCTATTGCTAGGGGCGGATACAGGAACATGCCTGGGGACATTGCCGCCTACCAAAACAACGAGGCGGCAGCAGAGGAGGAGCCTCAGGAGTGGGACGCTCAGGTTCCCGCTCCACAGCACTTCAACATAGGACCTGATGGCTTCTTCAAGTGGTGATCACCAAACTAGGCCAAAAGCCTAGGATTCGGGGAGTACATGTTTTCACTGACATTACATTCATGTCTACACACTTCATTCCAGTTGTCCGTGTCTCCATTTTTTCATTGTACTGTCCATGCTAGATTTAGTGTCTCACTTTCTTCTTGTGTGTTTGAAAAACTTTGAGAAAATCCAAAAAACGTGTTTGCTTCTTTTCAGTTTTTCTTTCTAGTGTAGTTAGCTTTAGTATTAAAAAGAAAACACAAAAAGATTTCTCAATTCTTCTTTTCCTTGTTGGGAGCTTTCCCGTGTAAATAATTTTTCTCGTTTTTGTTTTTCTTCCTATTAATTTGCCTTCTTCAAGAAAAACTAAAAACTCCAAAAAAATCAGTGTGTTTCTATAAAACTCTTTTCTTTTTGTTGAGTCATAAGAAGGAGAAGACCATGATGAAAATGTTGAGTGGCTCTGATTTGCATTGCTATTGATCTAACGAAGAGCCCAAATTACCTTATCCTCTCCTTTGAATAAAATGTTTGCAGATTCCAGCTTAGTCCATGGCATTCTGGCACTATTATTATTTTCATATCATTTGGTCGTGCAAGGGAAAGATAATAATGATGATATTTGATGAATTGGTTATGGCAAAGAGAAACAGGTATGAACTCAACTTGTTCTGTTTTAGTAAATATGTTTAACCTAGCATCCATGATTCAGCCTATTATGATTAAACATGTTTGCAATGACCCTTAGGGATTATAGTTTCTCATGCCATGCTTAAGTAGCTAGGAGTGGATAATGATTTATCTTGGATGTCAACATTGCGTTAAAATGATGTAGTGCGATGATATGGTATCTTCCTCTGAATGTTCGAGTGGCTTGACTTGCCACATGTTCATGCATGTAGTTGAATCAAAACCAACATAGCCTCTATGATATTTATGTTCATGGTGTTCATACCCTACTCACGCTAGTATCCAATGTTACTTATGTGTAATGCATGTTCATGACCGTTTTCGCTCTCTACCTGGCTACTTCTCAACCTCTTTGCTAGCCTTCGCCTGTACAAAGCGGGAATGCTGCTTGTGCGTCAAAAATACTGAAACCCAAGTTATTCTAGATGAGTCCACCATATACCTACCTATATGCGGTATTACCCTGGTGATCTAAGTAAATTCACATATGCCACCTCTAAAAACTTCATATAAATACCTTTTTTGTGTGATTGGATTGTTCATAGAGTGATAGGAGGTAGTCAGTATCTTCCATGCTAAGCAGGTTATTCTCATGATGAGTGTTTATTCACTCATCCTTGCATGAGAGGGGCGGTAATAGGGATTCCCAGTCCCGAACTTTGGAGGGGCTCTGCATTTATGTTTTGCGGTCTCAAAAAGGGATAGCAAGATACCACTATTGTCATATTATATCATGGTTATTTTGACAAAGTGTTGTCATTTGAGATATCTTATTATTGCTCGCTAGTTGATTATGTCATTGATATGAGTTAATATAATTTTTAAGATATATTGTCAACATGGCTAGTCATGATCTTTTCTAAAAACATGGGTGCTACTTAAGCTTATTTATGTAAACAAGAGCAAAAGAGTGCATAAAAGTTTTTCTTTTTCACTTTTAGTTTATCAACTGAATAGCTTGAGGACAAGCAAAGGCTTAAGCTTGGGGGAGTTGATACGTCTCCGTCGTATCTACTTTTCCTAATGGTTTTCCTCTTGTTTTGGACTCTAATATGCATGATTTGAATGAAACTAACCCAGGCTGACGCTATTTTCAGCACAACTACCATGGTGTTGTTTTTGTGCAGAAATAAATGTTCTTGGAATGGCATGAAACTTTTTGGAGATTTTTATGGGATAAAATAAAAATAATGGAGCCAAGAACCACTGGGGTGGGGCCCTAGGTGAGCACAAACCACTAGGGCGTGCCCCCCTGCTGGTGCGCCCAGGTGTGTTGTGCCCACCTCATGGCCCCATAGACCCTAATTCCAACTCTATAAAATCCTATTTTTGGAGGAAAATATCAAGGAGGAAGAATTATCATGTTTCATGAGATGGAGCTACCGCCACCTCCTCTTCTTCATCGGGAGGCCAGATCTATAGTCCGTTTGGGGCTCCGGAGAGGGGTATCTTCGATCTTCGTCATCACCAACCCTTCTCCATCGCCAATTCCATAATGCTCCCCACCGGGAGTAAGTAATTCCTTCATAGGCTCACTGGTCGGTGAGGAGTTGGATGAGATTCATCGTGTAATCGAGTTAGTTTTGTTAGGGCTTGATTCCTAGTATCCATTATGTTCTGAGATTGATGTTGCTATGACTTTGCCATGCTTAATGCTTGTCACTTTGGGCCTGGGTGCCATGATTTCAGATCTGAACCGTTTATGTTATCACAATTATATCTATGTTCTAGATCCGATCTTGCAAGTTATAGTCACCTATTACGTGTTATGACCCGTAAACCCCGGAGTGACAGAAGTCGGGATACTTTCCGGTGATGACCGTAATTTGAGGAGTTTATGTATTCACTTTGTATTAATCCTTTGTTCCGGTTCTATATTAAAAGGAGGCCTTAATATCCCTTAGTTTCTATATGGACCCCAGTGCCACGGGAGGGTAGGAGAAAAGATGTAATGATTTGTTTTGGTTCTATTGAAGTCTTGCTGAGAGGCGACTTGGCCAGCAACTAGGCCGGCACCAGCGCCGGTGGCCACTCCGGCCCCGACGGCCATCCCATCCCAATTGTTTGGTCACTTCAGTCTCGATTGGCCACCTCCTGTGCTCCACTTCTTTCCGGTCGTCGCCATGGCCCCTTTTGCCCTCAACTTTGATCGTGGTAAGCTTTTCCAAGCAAAGATGAGATCCAAGTTTCGGCACTCCATGCTATTCTCTCCTGGATTCAGGCCCAAGGAATTCATCCTCATCTTTCATTCTACCATGCTTCCTTCAAGTTGGATGTGCATACGGTTAGTGTTGCACTTCAAGCTTCTTTTGGGGGCTATGCCCAAGGTTTTCGTGTTCGTCAGCTTAAGGATCGCTCCTTCAAGTTCACGGTGGCATCAAAATCTATGGGTTTTGCTATTTACAATGCTGGTAGAGTTAGTGAAATAGAGTTTGATATTGCTTTTAGCCTTTGGGGCAATGAGGGTCCTAATTGGATCCGTGAAGAGGCCGCTTTTTATGCTGATGAGGATCGTGAATGGATCTTAGTTGGTAAAAATGGAAAAGCCATTGTTCCGGCCTACGGCGATCGTCGGAGTCCTCATGCCTTCCCCACCATCGCAGGTCAGTTTTCAAGCGGTTATCGGGGCGCCTTCATGATGAGCAAAATCAGGGCTCTAGCTCAATTACCCCCAGTCTTAATGAGCCTGTCAATGAGTCACCAACGGTGCAATTTCACTACTCTGATCGACGTGATTCTCGTTCTTACATGCATGTCGTGTACCATGCATGCGGGGAATTGGGCCATATGGCGCGCAACTATTCGGTGCCAAACCTCCCTGGGTTGTGGCCTTTCCTCCGTTATGACTGCTTCCCCAGCCCACTAGAGTGGGCTTGGGCCCCTGGGGTGGTTAGTGGATGGTTTCGGGCAAGTGGGCCGCACTGTCAAATCACGCAAGTCACATCATTTAGGGAGCTCATCTCGAGACTATTTCCAAACTTCCAGCTGAGACCGCTCCTTGCCTCTCCACATTTTGCCTCTGTTCTACCCACCAACTCTACTTCGACAAGCTCCCCACAAACCCCGCCGCTGCTGAGCGTCTCCGGGGAGGTCTCTCCGGCGATGACCAACATTCCGATTGATCCACATCCTTTTGTCCATCCTGGGTTTCAGATTCAGTAGATCAAGGGCCGGAATGGAGTGGCTCGTGTGGTTCTGCTGTGCCGTCCTCGTCGCCATGAAGCATGGGTGATTGTGACTATCCAGCCACTTCCGAATGAGGTTCATTTCCACAATGTTCATGAAGTAGTTGAGGAGTTCTTGGAGGGCGTAGAACAAGTAGGCCATGGCAGCATCCAGCCCTGCCCATTTGGTGAAGCCTATGTGCATTTCATCCATATTAGTGACAGAGATAGACTCATTCATCAGAGTCCGCATGCATTTGGCGATGTCTTCCTATCGTTTGTGCTGCATGATCAGGGTAGAAACTGGAGGAGTCTCAACTTTAATAGAGTTTGCTGGATGTTGATTGTGGGGGTCCCATTCGACCACTGCAACACTGAATATATTGCTATGGCCATTGCTAAGTTTGGACGTATTATTAACTGGGAAAAGGAAGATGCTGGAAGGGGCAAGGTCTTGGTCAAGGCTAGGTGCACTGATCTGATTGACATTCCTAAAAGCATTCACTGGTCTGAAGGTGAAGGTTTTGAAGAGGAATCATGGACTAGTTCAGTTGAAGTTATTTTAGATGAGCTGCAAGGTGGTGGGCCTGAGGATGAAGATCCTATCCCTCCTCCTGATGTTGATCCCCATCCTATTCCTCAAAATGCCAATGATTTCCCAGGGTTTCACATTGCCCCCTATTAACAATGCAGCTACCAACAATGAGGATTGGGATGAATGGAATGAGCAAGGGCATTAGGCTTTCCCTTAGCTTGTTAATCTGAACCTTGTTGAAGATAATCTTCAAGCTAAAATGACAGTTAATGAGGATGATGGATCCCCACACAATATCACAATAACAACTGTTTCTCTGTCTGAAGGAGATCACTCTCATAACAATCTGGTTTTAGCTCTGCAACCATATGATGACGTCACTCAAGGTGTTCTCAATCCCCCTGGATGCGGGTTTACATAACATTTTTATTGCCTATGCTAATGAAGAGCCAGAAGCTCAATTGATACACAATGATCCACTTGTCAATCTTGGAGAGGAGCCAGTCCCTACTTTTTCCATTGATTCTGCTTTTGCTGTAGTCTCTGCACCTGTTGATGTTCAGGAGCAAGCTGGTACTTCTGTCAACAATAATGCCTCTGACATTCATATGTTTGAGCCAGTCATTAATCAACTTGAGCTTGTCCCTCTAGTTGCACCACCAAGTCTGGAGGATGCCCCTGCTGTCCAGCTTACTGAAACCCTCAATGAGGGCCATGTTTTGAGGCAGGATGACTTTGCTGATCCTCAACTGTCTACTAGAGATGTCCCAGCTTCTGGAGATGCTGTGGTAGCATCATTTCTGTAGGGGAAGACCCAATCCCTCTCTCTAATGTTGCTCTCGATGCTTTCTCTAGCAGGGCTATGGAAAACATAATCTCTTCACCCAAGGTAGCACATTCTTCTAGCAAAGGTACCTGTGTGGGCTCCCCCTCATCTTCAGTTAACTTGGGTACCATAGTTGAGCAACATGCTATATGTATGATTGATGGGGCTCACCTAATTTCAGAAGAGGGCCTAGACTTGTGGGTGACAAATTTTGCTCTTGCTACTTCCAACAAGGAGAACTTGTTCAAGATTATGATCCCTGTAAGCTGGTTTAATTTCATTCTGCACCTCCTGTTAACTCCTGATAAGTTTGGCTGGACTTTGCACCTACTTAAGTCATCTTTGTGGCAACTACTAACTTCCAATTGTGTAGGAGATGATGTTCTTGAATTCCACATAACCGAAACTTGTTATGTTTCTCAAGCACCCAGTTGTTTGCAGGAGGTTCATGAAAAGATTGAGAAGGACAAGCTTGAGACCACTTTAACACAGACTCATGTTGTTTCTCATAACAAAGACACTCCTCAAATTTTGGAGGGCATTGGCACAAGGAAAAGGAGAGGAAAAGGCCCTCTAGTTGAAACTGAGGTAAGGAGGAGTGACATAATTAGACTTGAGAATAATGGTTTCAAAAGAAATTCTTACTTTGGCAATGTTTGTCTACCATGTAATGCACTTCCTCTTGTTACAAACTTTCATGTGGTCAAAAATCTCACAAAATCCTTCTATAGGTGGCTGAGGAGGAACTGCATGAGAAGTTGTCTAAGAAGCCAAACATGAGGGAGCAAGGAGGAATGGCTGGGGTGCCCAAGGCCACTGGAGACAAGGCCAAAGGAAAGAAATGATGATCAAGTCCCCCTACAAGAAGATCTTTGGTTGTCTAGGCCCTTGTAGTGTTATTTTTAAGGGCTGTATTTTGATTATGTGGACTTTATTAGAATGTTGTAAGGATATCTGTAATCTGGTCCTTTTGATGGAGACCTCTTTGCCCCAAAACCTGTGGGTCACTTATGCTAGATTATGCCACTTTTTTGTTATGAGATGGTGTCTGATGTGTATGGTGCATATGTGTGACCGTCTGTTTGCTTATTCAAGGGACAGACCTTGAATTTTTTTCCTGCTCTCCATATTAGTTACAATGAATAACAACTGATCTTGGAGTATCTTAAACTGGAGCATTAGAGGCCTTAACTCCCCTGATAAATGGTTGGCTTTGAGACAAAAAATTGAAGAAAGTGCTGCTGGCATTGTATGTTTGCAAGAAACCAAAAGAGAGGATTTTGAGTCATTGCTTGGAATGGGTCTCGTTTTACTGGATCCTTGATGTTTTAGAATAGATTTTCCCTGGCTGTCAAATTCATTTGCAATTCTAATAATCAGTCATGGGTCTTAACCAACAATTACGGGCCATGTATACAGGAAGACAAAGCTGAATTTAGTCAATGGTTTTCTAACATGGATTGGATTGTTATGGGTGACTTCAACTTCATTAGATCTCCAAATAACAGGAATAAGCCTGGTGGGGATGTGAACCAGATGCTCTTATTTAATGAGGCAATTAGCAACTCTGGACTAGTTGAGTTGCCCTTAACAGGCAGACAATTCAGTTGGAGTAACATGCAAGATAACCCACTTCTTGAAAAATCCGATTGGCTTTTCACCTCAGCCTCAAGGCTAATTTCTTATGGAGATACCACATCCCTCCCTATGGCTAAACCTGCTTCTGATCACCAGCCTTGTATGATCAAAGTTGGTACAACTATACCTAAGTCCAAGGTTTTAGATTTGAGAATTACTGGTTGCAACACAGTGATTTCAAAGAAATTATATTGAATCCTTGGTATATCCCTATAGGGCACACTGATGCTGCAAAAAGGATTAATGCTAAGTTTAAAAACCTAAGGAGAGCTATTAAGTTGTGGGCAAAAAGTCTCTCAAGTCTCAAGAATACCATTCAAGATCTTAATGATTGTATCTTCTTTTGGGACCTCATTGAAGAATTCAGAAATCTCAGTTCACATGAATGGAATTGTAGGGACATGCTCAAGGAATATCTCCGAATTGTGCTAAACAACCAAAAAATTATTGGAAGGAAAGAGGAAAAATTAAAGGGGTCAAATTTGGAGATGAGAACACCAAATTATTTCATGCTAAAGCTTCAATTAATCACAGACACAATAAGATTGCTATGTTACTAAATGAGGACCAAGTTGAGGTTACCGACCATGCAGGCAAAGCAGCAATTCTTTCGGAGGCTTTTAAAAAGAGATTGGGCCAGTCTGAGGGCCATTCTATGCACTCTGATCTACATAGGTTATTTTTTCAACAAATTCCAAACTCCATTTTCCAGGACCTAGAATTGCCTTTTACTACGGAAGAAATTAATGGAGTGGTAAAAAAATCTATGCACTGACAAATCTCCTGGCCCAGATGGTTTTAACAATGAATTTCTGAGGGCTTACTGGGATATTATTGGTGAAGATGTTAGACAGTTAATCATGGACTTCCATGCTGGAAATGTTTCTCTTGAGAGCATCAAAACCTCCTTCATTACCTTAGTTCCCAAAAAAGAAGTGCCCACTTCTCCTAATGATTTCATGCCAATTTCTCTATTGAATGGGGTGCTCAAATTAATCACAAAAATCCTGGCAAACAGATTGCAGAAAGTGATACTTCAAATGATACATGTAAATCAATATGGCTTTCTGAAGGACAGAGTAATCCAAGATTGCTTGGGTTGGGCCTATGAATATATTCATCAATGCTACAAGTCAGGAGAAGAAATTGTTGTGTTAAAGCTTGACTTTGAAAAAGCTTTTGATACAATTGAACACCAAACTATTATTGATATCCTCGGAGCTAAAGGATTTGGTGAAAAGTGGATCAATTGGATTCAGGCACTTTTAACTCCGCCACCTCTACAGTTTTACTGAATGGTGTTCCTAGCAAGAAATTTTATTGTTTAAGGGGTGTCAAACCAGGAGACCCACTCTCCCCTCTATTATTTGTGCTGGCTGCAGACTTTTTATAGACTATTCTCAACAAGGCTATGAATCTGGGAATTATCTCTGCCTCTCTTCAAGTTAACTCATGCCCTGACTTTCCTGGAATTCATTACGGAGATGATACCCAAGTGGTGATGTCTTTCAATTCTAGACAACTACTCTGCCTCAAGGCCCTCCTAAATTCTTTTGCAGCTACCACTGGCTTGATGGTTAATTAGGCTAAATCATTCATGGTCTCAATCAATATTGAAGAAGAGAGGGTTCAATTTTTCACCAATACTATCAATTGTGCCAGAGGACAATTCCCTTTCACATATTTAGGTCTTCCCCTGGGATTATTAAAAGCTACTGTGGGACAATGCCTCCCCATAGTATCCAAGATTGCAAAGAGATTGGCTGGGCTTGCCACCTTCATGACTCAGGCTGGCAAAATATTATTGGTTAAATCTATTTTGGCTTCACCTCCAATTTTCTGCATGTGCTGCCTCGACATCCCAATCACTATCAAGAAGCAAATTGTCAAATATTTAAGGCATTGCTTATGGAGAAGCCCAGACATGGAGGATAGAAGGCCTGCCATAGTTTCTTGGAGCATAGTGTGTAGACCCAAGGATCAAGGGGGTTTGAGTATTTTGGATCTCTATGTCCAGAACAAAACACTTCTAATCAAAAATCTGCCCGAATTCTTCAATATACATAATATTCCTTGAGTTAATCTTATTTGTGAAACCTATTAATCTACTAGTCAATTGCCAAGAGAACATCAGGTGGGGTCTTTCTGGTGGAAATCAAACTTAGCTCTTCTTGATCATTACAAGGCTATTGCTAGATGCAATGTTGGAGATGGCAAAAGTGCTTTATTCTGGGAAGATCTCTGGCATGACAATATCATGAAAAAAATTCCCACACTTATTCACTTCTGTGATCTACCCCCAGGAAAGTGTGCACCAAATGATCAACACTGAAACATCGAGGATATGTTCCACCTACCTTTGTCCACACAAGCTCATGAGGAATTTCCTCACATGTAGGCTGTTTGTCTAGAAGTCAAGCACTCAGAATTCATAGAAATGAATGATACTTGGAGCTATATTTGGGGCAATTAATTCTATTCTTCAAAAAAGGCATACATGGCTCTAATTGGTTTCAAATTGGTGCCTCAACATTTCATTTGGCTGTGGAAAAGTTCTTGTCAGCCAAAACAAAAAGTTTTCTTCTGGATGCTACTTCATGACAGACTGAACACAAGGAATCTGCTTAGGAGAAAGACCTTTGTTTTGGAAGATTATAAATGTGCTACTCTCAATTGGCAGCAGGAGGAAAGTCTCTTTCATTTATTCTGGGGTTGCCCTTTTGCCAAGCAATGATGGAACTTCATCTGCCCAACTAGAACACCCAACTTATCTGTCCTCGAAGCCTTTCAAGATCTCAAAGAGAAGTTGCATTGTCATGCCCAATATGCGATCCTATCCGAGGGGAAATCAAAGGTCCCACCAAGGATAGAGTCGCATATTGAAACACTTTTGCAAGGTGGATATCATTACATCGTACCATTACATAATAGATGGGGATACATACAAAGGGCATACAATGCCACAAGAATACATCAAACATCATATATGGGAACAACATCCGACTACAGATGCAACACAAACAGAAACTCAAACGAGATCCACACTGCTAGCCCAGGCTGCCGACCAGGAACCTATCCCAAGATCGACGAAGAAGAAGAAGATCTCCAAAACAAGTAAACATCGCTCTCACGTCATGATCATCGCGTTACCGGTACCTACAACTGTTGTTGTAGTAATCTGTGAGGCATGAGGACTCAGCAATCCCATTACCATGGGTATCAAGACTAGCAAAACTTAATGGGTATGGAATGGATAAGTGGTGAGGTTGCAGCAAGCGACTAAGCATTTTATGGTGGAACTTACCATTACAAGAGTAACATGAGAAACTACGGAAACGGTCGCAAAGTAGTAATGATCACGAAGTGATCCTGAACTACTTACGTTCAAACATAACCCAACCGTGTTCTCCTCTCAAACTTCCCCGAAAGGAGACAGTCACAGTTACGCACGTGGTTGGTGTATTTTAATTGAGTTCACTTCAAGTTCACTACAACTGGATATTAACAAATTCCCATCTGCCACATAACCACGTCACGACTCACAAAAGTTTAAACCCTGCAGGGGTGAACTAACTTAGCCCATGACAAGCTCACGATCCACAGACACAATCCTCCATCTCGGCACCGTCCAGTCAGACTCGGAAACCCGGTGCACAAGACATTTCGACAATGGTAAAACAAAACCAGCAAGACCTCCCGGCGTGCCGACACCTTGATAGTAGCTGCACGTATCTCGTCTCAGGCCATGACCGGATGAACAATCCGCACAACTAAAACTAGTCCTCGAGTTTCCCTGTGGCGGCGCTGTAAGGGGCTCTAGTTTGGACCAACTCTCATGAGGAGCACTAGCCCGGGGGTTGATTAATTAAGTCATCGGGTGCTAGCCGGTCCCTATGCAAGTTTTGGTTGTTATTAGGCAAATGGTAAAACCAATGTTGGGCCTTGTTGGAAGAGTTTTATTCAAAGCGAACTATCAAGAGGGGCCCATAAACCCTCATCATGTTAGGGACGCAAAATCAAGGAACATAACACCGGTATGATGGAAACTATCGCGGCAAGAGTGGAACAAAACACCAAGCAGAAGGCCGAGCCTTCCACCCTTTAACAAGTATATAGATTCATTACTTAAATAAGAGATATTGTGATATCCCATGATATCCATGTCCCAACATGGAACAACCTGCAACTGCACATACAACTAGCAACGCTATAAGAGGGGCGGAGCAAAGCGGTAACATAGCCAAACAATGGTTTGCTATGAGGGTTAAAAAGATTAGAGGCTATGATGGCAATTTGGGAGGCTTGATAAACAAGTGGTAGCTAGCGCGACATAGAAATAGCATCGAGACAACTAGCATAGCATAGATAGTAGTGAGATCCAAGGTGACAGCAATCTTGCCTGAAATCCCCCTAGGAAGAAGAACGAGTCCATGAAGTAGACGAAGCAACATAGTCGAACGGATCCTCACAATTGCAACGAAACCGAAACTATCGAGAAGAAGCAGAACCGGAAAGAAGAATACATCACGGTGAACAACCATCACATAAACATGGCATGATGCACAATTAAGTATGATGCATGCCCAGTTTAATGAGGCATGGCATGGCAAAGTGCAATAAACAATACTACAAATTAAGTGGACCAGGACGAGATTTTGGCCATGGATCACCGGGGATGCTCGGTGTGGACGCCGGCGAGCAACGCGGCGGCAAAAGCGGATGAAGAGCGCTGGCGGGGGTGTGGAAAAGGATGAGGGAGCTGCAAAGGGATGAGCGCATGCATGCCCGCATGTGTGGTTGTGTGCAGGCATGATCCTGCGGCCATGGCGGTGAAGCACGACAAGCCAGTAGCTACATCGGAGTTATGCAAGGTGCACAGACAAGGTGGGCATCATGTTGTGCATGTTGCGGCTATTGTGGGCGTGCGCATGGTGTGTGGATAGGTTGGGCACATGTGAATCCAAACCTCGCTTCTCATGGCTTCGGCCATGGCTGACGACATGAACAGAACAGAGGCGACATGCATGTGGATGCGCAGGAGCAGGACGTGCATGGAATGCGCGGGCGTGCGGGGAGTAGCAGGCTGGATGGGTGGTTGTGCTGGGTGACCAAAAGATCAGAGAAATCTGAAACCAGACAAACCAAACAAGGGATGGCCTTGATGGTCGAGGCATTCGGCCATGGCCTCGGCGGGGCGTGCAGGCGTGCAGCAGGGTGAGGCAAGCAGACAGGGGAGCGCGCAGAAAACAGCAACAACGACAACGGAATATGATGGGGAAGAGGATGGGAAGGAGCAGAGGCTCACCACGGTCCCGTAGGACACAACGACTTGAACAAGGACTAAGGGATGCGATGACGGGGACACAGCGAAGGCGACAGTGCTCGGGCCCTGAAGAAGACGAAGCAGAGGAAGAAGAGGATGTGGGCGTTGCGGCCTTGGCATCCCACCGCAACGCAGAGGACGTCGGGGATGAAGTGGAACTTGGCGATACTCCTGCGCACCTTGGTTGCGGCTGGACTTGACTGGGAGCACGTCGGCGACAAGCTGGCGCTCTCTATTTCTCTTGGGTGCTCACGGGGAGGGATAAGGAGGGCAGGGGAGAGGCCCCTAGGTGGCGGCGGCCATGAGGAAACCCTAGGGGTAGGTGCGGACGCCGAGGGGATTATATAGGGGAGGGGGCAGATGACACGACCTCGGCGTCCGTGAAGCTCATGGCAATGACGCGAGCGCTCTGTCTCTCGAGGAGGAAGGTGGCGTCAGGTGGGGAGCAGGTGGCTGTGAGGGAGAGGGGCTAGGCTGGCTGGGAAGAGAAACATGTGGGCTGCGGGGTCTGCTGTTGGGCTTCTCTTCCTTTCTCTCCTCATTTCTTTTTTTCCCTTTTTCTTTAGATAGAAAACTTGGAAGAAAAGAAAGGCAAGGGAAGATATGGAATTTGGCAGGGATGAAGATATTTATGGAGTCCTGGAAATATGCACAATTTGAATAAACTGGTTTGGACATTTTTAAGGATATAAAAATAATTCAAGTTTGAACTAAATTCAAACTTGAGCCATTTTTGAACCCAACCAACACATGTTCAAATGAGCAGAAAATTGGCAGAGAGGGTTTAGGCATGGTGAACTAGCATCTGGAAAAGAATGAACATTTATGGAGGACGAGTTACTTGCGAAAATGAAAGAAAGAAGAAGGAAGGAGGAGGTGATGATGCATGATCATACATGGAGCATGCAACAATGTAACATGCATGAATATGACAATGCACATGATGATTATGAGAATGCAACATGACAAGAGGCACAAATGCAACATGATAAAGATGGGCATGGCAATGCAAAATAACCAAATGATGAACATGATGCAAGAAGCGAAATATGACAATGGCACTCATCGCGATCATGGAAACAAACAGTTGAAACACATGACGACAACGCAAATAAATGGAAGGCATCTGGAGCATCGGTGTCTGGGCATCACAACACTCCTCCACTAACAGAAGATCTCGTCCCGAGATATTAGGAACGAAAAGGAAGGGAAAGGGAGGATGTAAGTTAAAGTTGCTTCTTTGGCCAACGAGTGAAACCAAAGAACCTTAGAAGGTTGAATAACTTGAAAGAAATAATACAACGGAGATGAACAAAGTTGAGAGCACTCTGGAAGAAAAGAGAAGGAAAAGTTGATCAGATGAAAATAACTTCAAAATAGAACACCACACTCCGGTTAAATGGGATAAGGAAGGAAAAGAACATGATCTTGACAAAACGAGATGATGGTTCGAAGAGAGCAACATCACCATGCCTCCGGAACAAAAGAATGGAAGCTAAATCGTTTGAAAGAAATGAATGGAGGAGAAAATGACAACTTGTACAACAATTGAATTTGGAAAGCATCCTTACGAGGAAGGGTTGAATGGAGTTGTTGAGAAAATCAACAACAAAAGAATAAGCTTGTTGTGGGCTTATGGAAAACATCTCAAAAATTATGAGGTGATAACCGGCCATAAACGGCAATGATTGTTTGCTTGACACGAAAGAAAAGATGCGAAACAACATGTCTGAAAGACAAGGAAGAATTAGTTGCACTTCGGTATGCAAAAAGAGGGATACTTGAGCTCCAACAAGAATCTTGACGGACCTAAATCCTTGACGAGAATGAGTTAAATCCTTTATGAACAACCATGATGAACTCCGGTAAACAAAAGGATTAAAGAAGCAAAGGTTGAAAAGAACAAGATGAAGCCTTGCGATGATTTAGATGGAGCTTCGCGACAAGACAAGATAGAAAACTTGGAACTCCAGAAAGAAAAGATGAACAACTTAGAACCGAGAGATTATTCATCATGAACAATCTCCGAAGGAAGGAATTAATCAACTTGATGAAAGAAGAATAAGAATTATGTTATGCTTATCCTTCATCAATTAAATTCATGAGAAGCAATGGATTTGCATACTACTTATTCGCATTGGAAAATATTAAGGGGAGATATAGCGAAAAACTTGGGAAGGTCTTCATGAACCATAGGTATGATTGGAAAGAACGGACGAATTGATATTGTAAGAACAAAAGTGAAAATCTTAAGCGAACCACCGTGGCTTTGAAAACGAACGAAGAGAAGAGGACGAATCGCTAGAAAGAATTAGAAAATGAACAAAGATACTTGAATGAATCTAGGTATAAGATAATGAAGAGATCACGAACTGATTAAAGAATACTTATACAATGCGCCGGGTAATTGGAGAATGATAACTAGAATGTGAGAATGAAGAATTCTTCTGAAATGACAGTCTCCGGAGAATCGAAAAAGCCACGAATGCTGCGGATGAGTATGAAATAATTCTCATAATCGAAAACAATTATGATGGTGGCATGAAGCTAGAACCATGTATCTTCGAGAGAACGGACAAGATTTAGAGGAAAACTCTTCTTTGGTCTTCAAATGTTGAGAATGACGACGAGGAACACCACCAAAATTGTTGAGATACTCCGGGAGAGTGAGAAGAGAAGAGGTTGAGCCATCAATGAAAATAATTTGGAATCGATATTGGAAAAGCATCTGACTGATGAAATTCATTCTTACATGAAACTTCGAAAGATAATTTGAGAATAACTCTAGGAAAAATTAGAAGAGACAGGTAAGTTCATGGGAAAAGACATGTGGGTTAGGTCCCACTGAAGAGAAACACCGTTGGAAAAGATTGTTTGAATGAGAAATGATACACCAGAATGATTGAAAGACTTGAATGATTTGACAACCTCGAATTAATTTTGAACACAATCAAGAATCTACTGAGATTTCTTGAGCACTCCGGAAGGATAAACTGGCGACAGGCGAACGAGCAGGGGAAAACATTTCAGTTAAGGAAAAAATACAATCAACACCGAAAAACATAAATTGAATCCACCGGAAAGAAAACGAGATGAACAATGATTAACTAGACAATAATTTACCGGTTGAGAAAATTGAGGAAAGACTGAAGAGGCTTCGCACGAATGAAATTAATTCCCGAATAGAGGCTTAGACTCCGGGAAGAAAAAGGGGTGGGAGGGCAGGAAAAACAAAGGCAACTTGGAATGGGGAACCGACGAAAAACTTGAAGAGAAAAGCACTGGTTGAAATAATTGAGGAAAGAATGCAAATGCTTCGCACGAGTAGGATGGATACTCGATTACAGACTCCGGCTCCGAGAAGAAAAAGGATGGGCGGGTGGTAAAAAGAAAGACATATTTATACGGGGAACAACGTCGTTCAGAAAGAACTGAGGATTGATCTTGCAAAAGACAAAGAGGATCGAATCATTAAAGAGAGAGCACCGGATGAAAAGAGCTGGCATCGCAACGAACGAAAACTAACTGTGTGATCCTAAAAAAATATGAATGGGAAGAGGAGTATATCAAAACACCTACGTCAAGATTTCTCACCAGAGCGACGAAGGGGCTGAGGAGTAAAAAGAATTCCTACTCTCCGATATAACTAGATTCCGAAAAAGTTTTCTTCTAGACTCGACAACGGCCGACTACGATCAATCAAGGGGGCTCCTATGGTCGGTCGAGGCTCTGATACCAACCTGTCACGCCGGATATGTGATCCTATTCGAGAGGAACTCAAAGGTCCCACCAAGGATAGAGCCACATATTGAAATGATTTTGCAAGGTGGATATCATTGCATCGTACCATTACATAATAGATGGGGATAAATACAAAGGGCATACAATGCCACAAGAATACATCAAACATCATGCATGGGAACAACATCCTACTATGGATACAACACAAACAGAAACTCAAATGAGATCCACCCTGCTAGCCCAGGATTTCTACTAGGAACCTATCCCAAGATCGACGAAGAAGAATAACTCCAAACCAATTAAACATCGCTCTCACGTCATGATCATCGCATTACCTGTACCTGCAATTGTTGTTGTAGTAATCTGTGAGCCACGAGGACTCAGAAATCCCATTACCATGGGTAGCAAGACTAGCAAAGCTTAATGGGTATGGAATGGAAAAGTGGTCAGGTTGCAGCAATCGACTAAGCATTGTATGGTGGCTAACTTACGATTACAAGAGTTAGATGAGAAACTACGCAAACGGTCACAAACTAGTAATGATCAAGAAGTGATCCTGAACTACTTACGTTCAAACATAACCCAACCGTGTTCTCCTCTCGAACTTCCCCGAAAGGAGACTGTCATGGTTATGCACGCGGATGGTATATTTCAATTGAGTTTATTTCAAGTTCACTACAATCGAATATCAACAAATTCCCAGCTGCCACATAACCGCGGGCACAACTCTCGAAAGTTTAAACCCGCAGGAGTGTCCGAACATAGCCCATGACGAGATCATGATCCATGGAGACAATCCTCCATCTCGGGACCCTCCGATCAGACTCGGAATGCCGGCGCACAAGACATTTCGGCAATGGTAAAAAAAACAGCAAGACCTCCCGCCGTGCCGACACCCTGATAGTAGCCGCGCGTATGTCATCTCAGGCCACAACCGGATGAGCAGTCCGTAAAACTAAAACAAGTCGTCAAGTTTCCCCATGGCAGCGCTGCAAGGGGCTCTAGTTTGGACCAACACTCATGAGGAGCACTGGCCCGGGGGGGTTTATTAATTAAGTCCTCGGGTGCTAGCCGGTCCCTGTGCAAGTTTTGGTTGTTATTAAGCAAATGGTAAAACCAATGTTGGGCCTTGCTGGAAGAGTTTCATTCAAAGCGAACTATCAAGAGGGGCCCATAAACCCACATCATGTTAGGTATGCAAAATCAAGGAACATAACACCGATATGACAGAAGCTAGGGCGGAACAAAACACCAGGCAAAAGGTCGAGCCTTCCACCCTTTACCAAGTATATAGATGCATTATTTAAATAAGAGATATTGTGATATCCCATGATATCCATATCCCGACATGGAACAACCTGCAAGTGCACCTGCAACTAGCAACGCTATAAGAGGGGCTGAGCAAAGCAGTAACATAGCCAAACAATGGTTTGCTAGGAGGGGTAAAAAGGTTAGAGGCTATCATGTCAATTTGGGAGGCTTGATAAACAAGTGGTAGGTAGCGCGACATAGCGATAGCTTCGAGACAACTAGCATAGCAAAGATAGTAGTGAGATCCAAGGTGACGGTCATATTGCCTGAAATCCCGCTAGGAAGAAGAACGAGACCATGAAGTAGATGAAGCAATTTAGTCGAAGAGATCCTGACAACCGCAACAAAACCGAAACTATCGAGAAGAAGCACAACCTGAAAGAAGCAAACATCACGGTAAACAACCATCACATAAACATGGCATGATGCACAATCAAGTATGATGCATGTCCGATTTAATGAGGCATGTCATGGCAAAGTGAAACAAACAATACTACAAATTAAGTGTAGGTCAATATGCAACGAGTTGCATATTGACGGAACACCACATTCAATTATTTAGTTCTCTCTCGTTTATGTACCCAACAATATTAAATGTTGTTAAACATGGCAAGAGGTAAGGCATAAGTAAGCTAACTATTTAGGCAAGTTTAACTGAGGCCGGAACAACAAACAACAATTCCGGGAAATCCCCATATGCATATTTTGAATTCAGTACTGTTCTGCCCTAAATCATGTTTTAAAGTTGTTAAACATCAAAATAAAGTGCACCAACCCTTTTCAATCCCAATTACATATAAAGTTTATTCAATTCGAAGCTACGGTTATTTAGTCATCAAATAAATCATTTTAACATGATAATTATGTAAATTAATGCAAACAATAATTTAAACATTTTTAACATGGATGAAAGTTGGATAAAATGAAAGTACATGGAATTCTATGCATTTTACATATAGGACATGTTTTACTTGGATGCATGGATATTTAATTATTAACATTTCAAAACAATGTTATTTCATGTAAATATGCATGCACTGGAAATGCTAAAAACAATGAGGAGAGGAAAAAAATACATATACGGGCCAGAGCAACACAGTGCAGCGGCCGGGGAGTGAAAGAGGCCCAACTGACCGGGTGTGCACGATTGGAAAAAAATAACAGAGGAGGAAAGAATTGAGGCTCTTTGTAATTCGATCCCTCTACCGCTAGGTGTTGGAGCGCTGAGATAACAAGCTCACCTAGAAGTGTGCTCATGAAACTATAAGTGACCTGGCATACTTAAACAGAGAATGAACAAGACGAGCTTTTGGCCACGGATGATCGGAGATACTCAGTGTTGAGTATATATTTTGTATTGCATGTGTATTGGAGTTGTGGCCCACTTTCTAGTCTTGTATAGTTGAGGTAGAGGCCTTCCCTTGCATTATATATGCGTGCACCAGCACCCCGATCAATATATCGTATTGCAAATCATCTGTCTATATGGTATCATCTTTTTCGGTCTAAACCTAGGGTAGCCGCCGCCGCGCCTCTCCACCTATTACCCCGCTCCGCCACTGCCAATACCTTGCTTTTGCACCGTGCCTTGACTTCGTTGACCGATAGCTAGCAAGCTTCAATTGCTAGCCACGCCCGCTGCTGCTTCTTCGCTCGTCAACTGAGCCCGTGCAGCCGCTTCTCCCTCTCCGCTCGTCAACCGCGCTCGCGCTACCTTGCTTCACGCGGTAGCCACGCCCACGCTGCCGCTGCTTTTTCCATCCCGCGTTGCTGCTTCGTCAGCCGTCGCACCATCTCCCGCTGTAGCCGCGCCTCGTCGCTGCTGCTACGTCCTCTCCCAACCCTAACCCTAGCCGCTACCCCGCACGCCGCCATCATGTCATGCCCCTCCTCCCCCGGCTCCTCCACCACCCACTCGTCCAACCCGTTCGCTGGTCCCGAGCCTTCCGCCGCCGCCATCCGTGACCTCAATATTGAGGCCCGGGTACCCATCCGTCTCGACAGCTTCAGCACGTCGTACTACGCATGGAAGACCTACTTAAACCTCGTTTTCTATGAGTACTATCTCAACAAGCATATCGATGGTTCTGTGGACAGCGCGTACATGCACGGCGACCCGGAGTGGTCCGCCATCGAGGCCACGATCATCCGCTAGTTCTACCAGACGGTCTCGAAGGATGATGACGCCTGCAACATGTGGGCCAAGATCAACGCACTCTTCACCAACAACAAACTCCAGTGCCTTGTTTTCTTGCAGCAGGAGTTCTTCAGCTGTTACCAGGACAACTCCACCATCGACGAGTAGTGCGTGAGGCTCAAGATGCTCACCGACGAGCTTCGCAACATCAGCATTAAGGTCTCTCATGACCTCATGCTGAGCACCCTCACCACCAGGCTTAATGAGGACTTCGGCAACGCAGCACCCAACCTCACCCTGCTGCCGCAACCCACCTTCCAGTACGTCGTCGCGTACCTCAAACTTGAGGAGCGCCAGATGACCAAGCTGAAGTAGCGGGTCCAACACACCGCTCTCGCCGTCGGTACCACCCGCCATGGCCCTGCTCCTTCGGCCGCTCCCCGCCAGTCCGCGCCGCTAGCACCCTCTGGCTACTAACCGCTGCTGCCCACTCCGCCCCCGCCCCCAGCGCCTCCCCAGCAGCTGCAAGGTGGCGAGGGCCGCCGCCAGCAGTAGCCATATTAGCAGCAGGCGCAGGGCACAGGGGGGGGGGGCGCCCCACTTCCAGCAGCCGCCTCCTTCGTGGGCCGCCGGGCAGAACCCGTGAACGGGCGTCATCCATGCCTATCACATGCCTGTCCCGCGGGCTCCTGCACCGGGTCTCTTTGGCCCTCGTCCAATGGGCCACCAGGCGTTCGTCGCCGCCCCCTACCAGCCCTACGGTGCCCCGCTCGCGCCGCCACCCCTCGGTGGTTACGGCGCGCCCGCCCAAGCGCCGCCCTATGGAGGCCCGCTGCCGCCGCCGGCACCTGCACCGTGGGACCCTGCCCTCCTGTTCTCCCTACACTCGGTGCCGTCGCCGAGAAACTATGGCGGTGGTGGTGACTATTACATGGACTCGGGTGCTACTGCGCACATGACAGCTCATCCCGGTAACCTTTCCTCCTCCACTCCCGTTCGCACTCCCACTCGCATCACCATTGGCAATGGTTCCTCTTTACCCATCACCCATGTCGGTAGCACTAGTTTTCCTTCTAGTTCCACACCTATCACTATGTCTAACATTCTTGTTTCACCTGACTTAGTCACTAGCTTAGTCTCCGTTCGTCGTCTTACTTGTGAGAATCCTCTTACTGTTGAATTTGATGGTGTTGGTTTTTTGTGAAGGACGCCCGTACCCGGATGGTGCTTCACCGATGTGATAGTCCCGATGAGCTTTATCCCATGCACGTCGGCGCCTCCACTTCCACACCCGTCGCTCTCTCCGCCGGCGTCGACCTTTGGCATGCTTGCTTGGGACACCCCAACCCCGCCGTTTTGCGTCAAATTCTTAGGAGTTTTTCTTTCTCATGCAATAAGCTCGACGAGCATACTTGTGAGGCTTGTCGTTTGGGCAAGCACGTGCGTCTTCCTTTTAGTGCATCTACTTCAGTTTCCACTTTTCCTTTTCAGTTGATTCATAGTGATGTTTGGACATCTCCCGTTGCGAGCAACACGGGCTATCTATACTATTTGGTGATTTTAGATGATTATTCTCATTATGTGTGGACGTTTCCCCTTCGTTGTAAATCCGATTATTTAGCCGCACTCACCACCTTTTATTCCTACATCACCACTTAGTTCGGTCGCCCCATACTTGCACTCCAAACTGATAACGGAAAAGAGTTTGACAACGTCGCTCTTCACTCACTTCTCGCCTCTCACGGCACCACCTTCCGTCTGATTGCCCCTACACTTCACAGCAGAACGGCCGCACCGAGCTCATTCTCTGCACTCTTAATGACTATGTTCGGACGTTGCTCTTTCACGCTAACGTGCCCGCTCGGTTCTGGCCTGATGCCCTCGCCACCGCCTCTCTCTTAGTCAACATTTGTCTGTGTCGTCCCCAGTGGAACTATGCCCCTCACCACCTTCTTTTTGGTACACCACCATCCTATGATGGTCTTCGCATCTTTGGGCGTCTCTGTTATCCTAGCACTGCATCCACCACGCCACACAAGCTTGCACCCCGCTCCGTCCCATGCATCTTCCTTGGCTACCCTCCCAACACCAAAGGTTACTGGTGCTATGATCCTGTCACTCATCATGTGTAAACCTCGAGGCACGTGTACTTCATCGAGATGGTGTTCCCTTTTTTCAGGTTCCTCCAGCCACGGCTCCTTCGGCTCCAGCCCTTGCGCCCCCTACCTGGTGTGATGCGCGGCGGCACCCCCCCGGCCCGGCGCCTTCTGCTGCCCCTCCCGGGTTCTCGACTCCCTCACCCGAGGTTGAGTCCGACCGGGCCCCCGGGTCCCCGGCTCCCCCGCCCGAGGTCGAGCCCGCTGGCACCCCACCCGCCACCCTGGTCGGCACCGCTACTCCTACGACAGGCTTGACCTGGACCTTGCACGTCGCCTCCTGCGCGGCTGGCTTGGCAGGCATCGTCGCGACCTCTGACGCCGCGGCCCCCACCGCCGCGGGTGCACCCGTTGTGGCCGCGGCCCCCACGGTGGTCGTGGCCCCCGACATCGCTGTGGCCTCTAACGCCGCGGCCCCCGCCGCCGCGGGTGCACCCGTTGTGGCCGCGGCCCCCAATGCCGCTGTGGCCCCTGCTGCCACGGCACCCGCCGCCCTCGCCGGCCCGGTCACCCGTGCCTGTGTAGGAGTGCATCGGTCGAGCAGGCGCTACTCCTCCAACGAGTATGCGTGCGCTGCCTCAACATCGACGCTATCACCCATCCCCACCTATTCTCGTGCCGCCCTTCAGGATCCCCATTGGCTGGCTGCGATGCAGGAGGAGTTCGACGCCCTGCAGCGCAACCGCACGTGGCAGCTTGTTTTGCGACCCCCTCGTGCCAACATCATCTCTGGAAAGTGGGTGTTTCGCCACAAGACTCGCCCGGACGGTTCTCTCGAGCGCTACAAGGCTCGATGTGTGGTTCATGGCTTTCGGCAACGCGCGGGCGTGGACTTCACCGACACCTTCGCCCCGGTTGTGAAACCGGGAACGATCCACGCCGTCCTTTAGCTGGCCGTCTCGCGTGCCTGGCTTGTGCATCAGTTGGACGTATCCAACGCCTTCTTGCACGGTCATCTCACCGAGCAGGTGTTCTGTGAGCAGCCTACTGGTTTCGTTGATGCCGAGCACCTCGACTTCGTGTGCTTGCTCTCCCACTCTCTTTATGGGTTGAAGCAGGAGCCTCGGGCTTGGTACCAGCGTATCGCAGCCTTCCTGCAGTCTCTGGGCTTTCGGTACACTCGCTCCGATGCCTCACTCTTTGTGTATCATCAGGGAGCTGACACTACATATCTGCTGCTCTATGTCGATGACATCATCCTCACGGCGTCCACCCCCGATCTCCTTCAGCGGCTGACTGCTCGTCTTTGTGATGAGTTCACCCTCAAGGACTTGAGGCCCCTGCACTACTTTCTCGGCATCGAGGTGATCCACCGGGCTGACGGTTTCTTTCTACATCAGCAGAAGTACGCCCACGATCTCCTTGAGCGTGCCGGTATGCTTAACTGCAAGCTGGCACCCACCCTCGTCGACACGAAGGCGAAGGTCTCTGCTCTGGAGGGGTGTCTCATGTCTGATGGAGCGTTTTATCGCTCTAGCGTCGGTGCTTTTACAGTACTTGATGCTGACTCGCCCCAACATGCAGTACGTTGTTCAGCAGGTGTGCCTCCATATGCACGCTTCGTGTGACTCTCACTGTACTTTGGTTAAGCATATTCTTTGTTACATATGCGGCACCATGTCCTTGGGACTCACCCTGATGGCCTCCGCCTCCACCGACCTCGTGGCCTACTCGGATGCTGACTGGGTTGGCTGCCCCGACACGCGACACTCTACGTTAGGCTACTGCGTCTACCTTGGGCCCTCGTTGATCTCTTCGTCATCGAAGTGGCAGCCCACGGTCTCCCGCTCCAGCGCCGAGGTAGAGTATCACGTCGTGGCTAATGCCGTGGCCGAGAGCTCTTGGATACGTCAGCTGCTTCAGGAGTTACTTTGTGATGTTCACAAGGCCACACTTGTATATTGCGATAAAGTCAGCAAGGTCTACCTCTCCGCCAACCCGGTGCACCATCGACGGACGAAGCATATTGAGCTCGATATTCACTTCGTGCACGAGCAAGTTGCCCTTGGTCGTGTTCGGGTTCTCCACATGCCGACGACGCAACAGTTTGCTGATGTGATGACTAAGGTATTGCCTACTCCCATCTTCGAGGAGTTTCGGTCCAGTCTCTGTGTCTCCAGCGATGCTTCGACTGCGGGCGGGTGTTGAGTATATACTTTGTATTGCACGTGTATTGGACCTGTGGCCCACCTCCTAGTCCTGTATAGTTGAGGTAGAGGCCTTCCCTTGTATTATATATGCGTGCACCAGCACCCCGATCAATATATCATATTGCAAATTATCTGTCTATACTCGGTGTGGAGGCCGGCGAGCAACGCGGCGACAAAAGTGGATGACGAGCGCCGGCAGAGGTGCGGAATAGGATGAGGGAGCCGCTAAGGGACGAGCGCATGCATGCGCGCATGTGTGGTTGTGTGCAGGCATGATCCTGCGGCCATGGCGGTGAAGCACGGTGAGTCAGGAGATACAGCTGAGTTATGCAAGGCGCGCGGACGAGGTGGGCATGCTGTTGTGCATGTTGCGACTACTGTGGACGTGCGCATGGTGTGTGGAGAGGCTGGGCATGCGTGAGGCCAACCCTCGCTGCTCATGGCTTCGGCCATGCCCGACAACATGAACAGAACAGAGGCGACATGCATTTGGATGCGCATGAGCAGGACGTGCATGGAACGCGCGGGCGTGCGGGGAGTAGCAGGTTGGATGGGTGGTTGTGCTAGGTGACCAAAAGATCAGAGAAAACTGAAACAAGACAAACCAAACAAGGATTGGCCTTGCTAGTCGAGGCATTCGGCCACGGCCTCGGCGGGGCGTGCAGGCGTGCGGCGGGGCGAGGTAAGCAGACAGGGGCCGCACGGAAAATGGCAACAATGGCGATAGAATATGACGGGGAAGAGGATGGGAAGGAGCAGAGGCTCAGCACGGTCTCGTAGGAAACAATGACTTGGACGGGGACTAAGGGATGCGACCACGAGGACACGGCGGAGGTGCTGATCGAGATGATGGTGCTCGGTCCCTGAAGAAGACGAATCATAGGAAGAAGAGGATGTGGGCGTCGCGGCATTGGCGTCCCTCCGTGATGCAGAGGACGTCGGGGATGAAGAGAACTTGGCGAAACTCCTAGGCACCTTGGTTGCGGCAAGACTTGACCGGAGCACGATGGCGACAAGATGGCACTCTCTGTTTTCTTTGGGTGCTCACAGGGAAGGAGAAGGGGAGCAGGGGAGAGGCCCCTAGGTGGCGGCGGCCATGTGGAAACCCTAGGGGTAGGTGCGAACGTTGAGGGTATTATATAGGGCAGGGGGCAGATGCCACGACCTCGCCGTCTGTGAAGCTCACGGCAACGACATGAGCACTCTGTCTCTGGAGGAGGATGACGGCGTCTGGTGGGGAGTAGGTGGCCGTCAGGGAGAGGGCCTGGGCCGGTCGAGAAGAGAAACTGGTGCGCTGCGGGGTCTGCTGCTGGGCTCCTCTTCCTTTCTCTCGTCATTTCTTTTATTCCCTTTTTCTTCAGACAAAAAACTTGGAAGAAAAGAAAGGCAAGGGAAGATATGGAATTTGGAAGGGATGAAGATATTTATGGATCCCTGGAAATATGCACAATTTGAATAAACTGGTTTGGAAATTTTTTAAGGATATAAAAATAATACAAGTTTGAATTAAATTCAAACTTGAGCCATTTTTGAACCCAACCAACACATCTTCAAATGAGCTGAAAATTGGCAGAGAGGGTTTAGGCATGGTGAACTAGCATCTGGAAAAGAATGAACATTCATGGAGGAGGAGAAAAGGTCACTTGCCAAAATGAAAGAAAGAAGAAGGAAGGAGCAGGTGATGATGCATGATCATACATCACTACTAGGGAAGACCCTTGTAGTAGCGCGGGTTTAATGCCCACTAGTGGCATGGGCTGCCGCGCTACTAATAAGGCACTACAGCTATTACTTAGCAGTAGTGCGTCCGACACGCGCGAGTGCTAAGACACATAGCCGCAATGCTTGTTCCCTCCCGCGCTGCTGCTAATCTAGCTAGTAGCAGCGTGTTTACTATCCTTCGCTACTAGTATTCTTTTTTTCATTTTTTTAGTGTATTTATACGCCGTTATACAAATTTTGGTACAATATCAATTATGAGGTTTATATCATTATGTCCATAACAGTGTGTCAAATGAAGCTGGATTAGGTTCAAGTGGAGACAATATGTGGTGCATGTCAAAAGTATACTACTAATCCAAACTTGATCTAGTTTGGACTAGTAGTACTTTCGATGTGCACCACATGTTGCCTCCACTTGAATCTAATCCGCCAGCACAAGCCATTTAATCATCATCATAGTCATTACCACCAACAATATTTATTTAATCACCATAGTCATAGTGTAGCACATCATCATCTTCAAACTCATTCTAGCTAGCTAATCACCACCAACACTAACTGCGGTTGGTATCTAATCACCACCAACACTAGCTAATAATAATCATCATAGTCATTACTACCAAGACTAGATATTTAATCATCATAGTCATAGTGTAGCACATCATCATCTTCAAACTCATTTCTAGCTAGCTAATCACTCCTGCTACTCTCTCTCAGGTAAAATAACATAAAGCATGTATAGCACTCCTCCTTCATCAAGTTGGAGCATGCAAATGAACCTGTCTCCTAATCATGGGCTGCGCTTCTGATTGCTGCCCCCTAGTATTTCTCTGCGATCATTCACAATTTGGCTCCAATCTTTCATTATTAAGTATTCCTCGCTATTAGAAATCCTGAATGCACTAAAGTGCATTGTCGGATATCTTGGCCGTAAGCTAACAATATTCATGGTACCTTTAGTCTCAATCCAATCAGGCACAACATTCATCAGGATTCCCTGTTGAAGAACATCGTATAGTAACATACTTAGCAATGAAGTTTAGCTTAAAAAATAATCTATGTAAAATATGAACTGAGGACAAATAGTAAAAATCTTACCATCTTTCCTAAATAGATGTGACCGTAGTTCAGTATGAACACTATTGGTCGCACGTTTTGAGTACTAACATTTCTAAGTGCAGGAAGAAAATTTGTCTTGCCAGTATGAAGATCCTCAAGCCATGAAACATAATGACTTATCTCCTCGCAGTTTAGTTCAGCCCCGGGACAGTAGTAGGTCCTGTCTACCAAGCTCTGGACATGTTTGTTTGAACGGAAATAAGCTGACAATAGAAATTAGTTGTCAACTATTTTTGAATAAACAATATCAAAGACATAAATATGGTTGAGAAACTCACATAATGGTATAACTGGAGGTGTCTGCACATCGACCCAGATGTCGATATTACCTTCAATATTATCTTCTGGATGAATATCAAAGGTGATAACCATATCAGGCTCAAATGCATAAGTCTTGCATAGTGCTTGCCAAGTTTTGCATCCAAAATAGGTGTAGTCGTCTGCGTTGTATAATTTTGTATGGAAAATATGACCATGCTTGGTCTTCAAGTAAACTCTCTTTACCTCCATAGTACGACTGAAACTTATCTTATCCAAGACAAAAACTCTTGCATGGCAGGGTATACGCTAGTAGAAGCAAATGAAGCAGATGTCATGCCTAATTATGAAAAAAGACTTGCCGTTGTGACATACTGTATCCACTTCGAAGTTCTCGTCCAGCTTGATGCTGAAGCGCCTATCATCATCTAGGAAGATTCCGTCGCACAGGCAGCGTTTGTCTTCGCAGTATTTCCAAATACCGAAATCGTTTTCGTCGTCAGACATTTCCTATGTTCATACTTGAAACAAAAATTGAAAATCGATCAAAGACAACTACCAGGATAATCAACACACAAATACGGGGACTCGATATTTCCTACATATTATGGAACAAGTCATGCCAAAATTCACGAAAAAATCCGGCATGACCTTTGCTAAAATAGGACATATTGAGTGTCTGAAATTTGCTAGAACGGAAATGAATCAACACTCCGGTAAAACATAGGCCACTCGGAGGTGTAACCTGCAAACATGACTGGCCACTTGGGCAAGCACATATCCTATTTGAGAAACACAAGATATACACTTCAAAATATCTTATAGGACTCATATTGACATGAGCATTCAATAAGCAAAACCAAATCGTAAAATAAATAAGTATTCAAATTTTACTGAAAAAGTAAACTAGTTCTATTAATTTTCATACTAAAAATAAAATAGTTGTATTAACTCAACTAGTTCAATTAAGCACTTACTATAAATAAAAATAAACTAGTTGTTACTAAAAATAAACTAGTTCAACTAGTTATATTAATTTTCTTACTAATTCTATTAAACACTTACTAACAACAGTAAAAAAAACTAGTTAGATGAACTCTAAAATTTAACCCTAACTGATGAACTCTAAAATTTAATGAACCCAAACTAATTTGATGAACTCTAAAATTTAACCCTAACTAATTTGATAAACTCTAAAATTTAATGAACCCTAACAAATTTGATGAGCTCCAAAATTTCATCCTAACTAATTTGATGAACTCTAAAATTTAACCCTAACTAATTAGATGAACTCTAAAACTAATTCTATTTAACAACTACTGCCATAATTAGCATCTAATTTGATGAACCCTAACTAATAAGATGAACTCTGAAATTTAACCCTAAGAAACCTAGCTAGGCAGAGGTAGGGGAGGAGGAGGAGGGCATGCTCACCTCAGGCGCCGGCGGAGTTAGGGAGAGGGGCACGCGGCGTCGAGGTTGGGGATGGGGTCGGGGCGGCGGGCACATGGCGGAGGGCGGCGATGTAGGGGGCGTCGAGGTCGGGGTCGGGGGCAGCGTCGAGGTCGGGGGCAGCGTCGAGGGCGGCCGACGGTGATGCAGGGCGGTGACAGCGGAGGAGTAGGGATTTGGGGGAAGTGGCCGTGGGAGAAGAACGAACCGCGTGGTTAAGTCAAGAGTAGCAGTAGCGCGCTCCATGAAGTGCGCTGCTACTATGATAGTTATAGCGCGTTTTTTAACAAGCGCTACTGCTATTCCTTTCTCTTTTTTATTTGCTTTCCATTTAATTTTATTTTCGTTAGCAGTAGAACCTTTGTTCGTAAACGCGCTGCTATAAAACAAGTAGCGGTAGCACGGTTCTACGTAGATCGGTACTACTATGTGTAGCCTATCGGCTAAGCCATGGGAATTTTGGTAGTAGCGCTTTTATCTTCAGGCACGCTACTACTACAATTGTATCTGTAGCACCGTTTACACCAGCGCGCTACTGCTACTTAGCACTAGCGTGCTTTTTTAACACGCGCTATAGCTAAAGTTCTGTGTATAAAGTTTTCCCTAGTAGTGCATGGAGAATGCAACAATGTAACATGCATGAATTTGACAATGCACATGATGATTATGAGAATGCAAAATGACAAGAGGCAAAAATGCAACATGACAAAGATGGGCATGACAATGTAATATAACCAAATGATGAACATGATGCAAGAAGCAAAATATGACAATGGCACTCATCGCGATCATGGCAGCAAACAGTTGAAATACATGACGACAATGTAAGTAAATGAAAGGCTTCTGGAGCATTGGTCTCAGGGTGTCACATGCATGTACCTTTCTTCATGGATATTATTTTTTGGCTCTTGGGCTATCTGGATCTCACGCAACAACAAGATTTCTGAACACATTCAACCCTCTTTGCAAGGCTAGAAAGCTATCTGCTTTGAAGAACTAAAGTGGCTGAAGTACAGAATCAAGAAGAAACAGGAAGCCTCTTTCTTAGCCTGGCTGGATAGCCAATTGTAACTCTTTTTGTTCTTTAGCCTAGTTTAGTGTAGCTTAGTCTATTTTCTTGTTTCTTGTTTCTTTTTCTTCCTTTATCTTTTTTTCTTCTTTTCTTCTTCTTTCTTCTTTATGTTCTGGGCTTACCTCAAGCCTATTTGTTTCTTTCTGACTTTGGTACCCTTTCTTCATTTTAATAAAAGTTGCAGCGGGGTTTTACCCTACTATTTAGAGTCAAAAAAAGTTCTTTACGTAAGCATGTATGACTATTTACGGAATACATGCCTTCATTACATTTATGAACTGGAGATAGCGCCGTATCGCCCTAGGTTATGACTGTTATATGATGAATATCATCGAACGAATTCACCGATCCAATGCCTACAAATTTCTCTTATATTGTTCTTGCTAAGTTACTACTGATGTAGTTACCGTTACACTTGCGACCAAACAATTTCTATCACTGTTACCGTTACTATTACTGTTGCTACTACTATCAAAACCACCATACTACTTTGCTACTGATCACTTTCCTACACATAACAAATCTCAAGGTGTGGTTGAATTGACAACTCAGCTGCTATTACTTGCAAATATTCTTTGGCTCCCCTTGTGTCGAATCGATAAATTTGGGTTGAATACTCTACCCTCAAAAACTATTGCGATCTCCTATACTTGTGGGCCATCAAGTAGCAATGGCAATAGTAAAAGTAACAGCAATAGCAGTAATTTTGTAGTAGTTATAACAGCAGCAGCAAAAGTGATAACTTAGCAATGATCAATATTTGAAAATCTCATAGGCATTGGATTGGTGATAACGTTGGATAATATTCATCATATAACAGTCATACCCTAGGGCGACATAGAACAAGCTCCCGTTCATCAATATAATGTAGGCATGTATTTCGTAAATATTTATATGTGCTTATGGAAAAGAACTTGCATGACATCTTTTGTCCTACCCTCCCGTGGCAGCAGGGTCCATAAGGAAACAAAGGGATATTAAAGCCTCCTTTTAATGGAGAACCAGAACAAAGCATTAACACAAAGTGAATACATGCACTCCTCAAACTACGGTCATCACCGAAAAGTATCCCAATTGTTGTCCCCATGGGGTTCACGAATCATAACACATAATAGGTGCATATAACTTGCAAGATCGCAACAATAACATAAATATAATGGTCAGAACATAAATGGTTCAGATCTGAAATCATGGCACTCGGGCTATAGAGACAAGCATTAAGCATAGCAAAGTCATAGCAACATCAATCTCAGAACATAGTGGATGATGACGAGGACGAAAGACCCCCCCCCTCTGGATCCATGAACGGGCTCCATATCTGGCCTCCCGATGAAGCACAGGAGGTGGCTGCGGCTCCATATCGTAAAACGTGATGAAACTTCCTCTCCTATTTTTCCCTCCAAAAATAGTATTTTATAGAGTTGGGATTAGGGTCAACGGAACCTCATGGGCCACACTACCCACAAGGGCGCGCCAGAGGGCGGTGGCGCGCCCTGGTGCCTAGTGGGTAGCTGCCCCCCCCCCTCAAGCGCGTCTTGGTTCAAGTATTTTTATTTATTCCAAAATAGTTCTCCAAAAAGTTTCATCCAATTCCGAGAACTTCTATTTTTGCAGAAAACCAACACCATGGTAGTTCTGCTAAAAACAGTGTCAGTCCGGGTTAGTTTCATTCAAATCATGTAGATTAGAGTCCAAAACAAGAGCAAAAGTGTTAGGAATAGTTGACATGATGGAGATCTATTAGCTAACAAATAGATTGAGAAGCTATCAACCAAAAAACAAAAATGATCATAAACGAGCATTGAACATAACTAACATTGAATAATGCACCACAAGTAGGATGTAACTTCATCGCATAGCTATGGACTTTTGTGCTTGCATAGGGAATCACAAAACTTAACACTAATTGTCGGTGCACCAAACCATGGGTCTGTTGCCCAGACTGCGCACAGCCGCGGGAACAGGATTAAGACACCAACCCAAGTCATAGTACAAGAGACCTAGATCATCGAAGGACCAACATGCAGATCAAGGTGACCAAGATCAAGCCCTAAGGACAAGGTGTCACCAGGAGAGAAGCCTCCCTTACCGGGCAGGTGATCTCGACAAGGACGTGGTCACCCCCAGAAGAAGACATCCGAGACGTCCTGGCAGGGCCTGCCGGGACTTGCGAAGGCAAAACCACCTCACCCAACCACTCCGCCATGACCCACATCGTCAATCAGTGCGGTGTCAAGCTGCCAAGTGACTAAGTGGCAGCCTCTTTCTTCAGGATATGCCTACAGATGACACCCGTCCTGCGACATGTTAGGCGAGCAGGCGTGGAGCTGGCGAGATAGCCCGGCAAGGCTCGTCAGGCATCCAATGACGTGACGTTAAGCGGTGCATTTAATGCACCCTGTCAGCCTGTAAAGTTAGGTATGATAGCGCTGTTTGCTATCTTATCAGTGCATAATGACTATTTTGCCATTGTGGTAACCCCTTAATCTATAAAAGGAGGCCCATGGAAACCTTAGAAAGGGTTAGAAGGTTGGATAACTCACACACGCATACGCACGTAGCCACTGTCGCCCCTGCCAGGCAAGTGTACTAAGCTCCACCACCATTCTTCCACAATCAATCCACCAAAGCAGGAGTAGGGTTTTACGCATCAGGGCGGCCCGAATCTAGGTAAAATGGTCTGTGTGATCTCTGCCATGCTGCCCCACGCTCGTCTGCTCATTGTGCAACGCGACATCCCCCTGCCGAACCAGCAAGGGGCCCACCGGTCCCATACGTGGTTGTGGTTTCCCACGACATCTTTGGCACGCTAGGTAGGGGGATCGCTTGCATGAACCTGCAAGCGTGTGCAGTGCATCTTCTTCATCATCATTGACGGCGCCATCGACCATGGCGCCCAAGAAGAAATCCAGTGCTTTGGCTCATCCATCCACCTCGAAGGCTCCACCGCTCGCGGCCTCTAATGTTGCAGGGGGTGCGGAGGCGCGCGAGGACGTGGACGCTGCTAGGGACGTGGTCAGAGTAGGCGGCACCATCACCATTTCCCCCGCGGCCGACACAGGAGCGGGAGACATCAGAGGAGAACATCATCAGCGATGCATCGACGGCCATGCTCCACAAGGTACGTGTGAGGGGTTTATTCCATCCATGCCCCCTCCTCCTGCCGATGGGCACAGCTGCAGCAACGACGCTCTCTCCAGGGCAAATCGCAGCCCTCCGGTTGCCCCCATCACGGGAGCAACCGTAGCGCGTGTGCCTCCCTCGGGGCGGGTCGACCAAGTCGCTGTGCCCAACGGAGCCGCTGGCCCTCGAGCGCCCTCACCACACCACCCTGCCACCCAGGTGGCCGCTCGCCAACAGCGGGGGCGCAGTGCTGCCACCGCTGGCACTTTCAGGAGCCGAGTGACTGTGCGATCTACTTCCTCATCACCCATTCCAAGTACACCCGCGGAGGCCAAGGCGCGGGCTCAGATGCTACTGAGGTTTCCATCGATGGCTGAGCAGATGGACGAATGGCGTGCCACCAACCAAAGTCTATTCGGTTTCACCGAAGCTGGAGGCTCGCAGTGAGCTAGCCTGCCACGGCCACCCAAGTTACTATGACGACTCGTGATGCTGGCCGTACGAAAAGGGCCACCCCCATAGTGCAGTCCCTGCCACGGTAGCCCGCGTGAGCATAGTAGAACCAAGACCCTCATGACGTCTCGATGGCCTCTTCTGACCCTCGAGCACGTCCAAGCTGGTAGCAAGCCCGAAAGGATAGGCAGAGGCAAGACACGCGCGTCGTTGTTGAGCAACGCCACAACAGCCAGCACCGGACCGATGGGTGCGACGGCCCCGACTTCGACGAGCCCGTGCTCGGTATTGGCGGGTGCCTACCTTTTGAGGTTGGGTGCCCCGCCTTTACTCGAGAGCTGTTGCAAGTCCATTGGTCGTCCATTCGCACGTTCAAGCCAAATATACCCGAGAAGTACGACGGGAGGCTGAACCCGGCAGAGTTTCTGAGCATCTACACCATCGCTGTTCAGCCTACCAGGGGAAGAGATGATAAGGTGTTTGCCAACTACTTCTCTTAGGCTCTCAAGTCCAATGTGAGGTTTTGGCTGATGCACCTGCCGAAGAACTCCATTTCATCGTGGGCTGACCTGTTGAAAGTGCGTTATATCGACTATAGGGAGGTGAATAGGCGATTTTTATGAATTCTTCACTGAGGAATTTACCGGTGAGGAAATTCCTTAGAAAAGAACTACTATCAACGGAATAAGTACTCAAAAGTAAACATAACAGAGCACAAGCATAGTCATCATGATGAAATGAAGACATGAACAGAGTATAGAGAGCGTAAGCATAGGATAACACAGGATGAAGACAAAAAGACTGAAGAAATTGAACTAAGGAAATTGAGAAAATCTTCAGTCAAAGTCTTCAAACATAGATATGAACAAGCACACAACACAGTTATGAGGAAATGAAAGAGTTGAGGAAATAGAACCAATAAGCTTGGTGAAGACAATGATTTGGTAGACCAATTCCAACTGCTATCTCAATTGTACGTCTGGTTAGGGCGGCTAGGTATTTAAACCTGAGGACACCCAGTTCTGAACACACAGCTCAGGACACTCAGTCCTTACCGTATTCCCCTCGAGATAAGGTCACACAGACCTCGCCCAATCACTCGTGGTAAGTCTTCAGGTGACTCCCGAACCTTCACAAACTTGGTCACTCGGCGATCCACAATTCCTCTTGGATACTCTAGACCATGACGCCTAACCGTCTGGAAGAAGCACAGTCTTCAAAGGTTACAAGCGTCGGATCCACGTAGGATCAATCTCTTCAGTGATGCTCAATCACTTGGGGTTTGTAGGTGTTTGGGTTTGGGTTTTCCTCACTTGATGATTTTTGCTCAAAGTCCTCAGAGGATGGGTTGCTCTAAAATGACAAGTGTCAGTTTCTCTCGGAGCAGCCAACCAGCTAGTGGTTGTAGGGGGCGACTATTTATAGCCTAGGGAGCAACCCGACATGATAAGACATAAATGCCCTTCAATGATATGACTGTTAGGTGGATAGATATTTTGGCACAACTGGCGCATAGCACAGCAACGGTCAGAATTTTGAGTAGCAAAATCCTCAGGGCTATCATGTTCCTCACTGTGTAGGTAATCCGCACTAGCGAATTCCTAACTCCTCAGTCAGAACAAATTCCTCTGATACCAGAAGAACTTCGTCTCTGTCACTGAAGAATATGACTGGCCTATATGAGATTTCCAATGGCTTCACTCGAAGGGATTGGCAGGTGTAGGATTTTGAGTTGAGCATCACATGGAAATTTTTCCTTAGTATTTCCTCGACCCCCTTTAACAGTACAGTGTTTCCTATGACTCAAGAGAGAGAAAATGAAACTATGAAAACAAAAGTATTGACGCTTCATGTTCCTCGAATGAATACTGAGTCTTCAAGGTCACACCAATTTCTTCACTTTCAAAGTCTTCAGAAAGTCTTCAGAAATCCAAAGTCTTCAGTCGAAGAACTTCATTTTTAGGGGTCGACTTTGTCTGTAAATATCAAACTCCTCATAGACTTATAGACCTGTGTACACTCACAAATGCATTAGTCCCTTAACCTATAAGTCTTCAATACACCAAAATCACTAAGGGGCACTAGATGCACTTACAATCTCCCCCTTTTTGGTGATTGATGACAATATGGGTTAAGTTTTCAATGGGGATAAACATATGAAGTGTAAATACTAATATTGAGGAATTTGATTGCAAGATATAGAAGAACTCCCCCTGAATATGTGCATGGTGAGATATTTGCTTTTGAAGCAATGCACACTTGAAGAGTAGAATCATGGAGATCTCCCCCTATAAATTGTAATTCATACACGCATTTGACATATCACAATGAAGAATTTGAAATGCATGATGAAATATGGTGACTGATGTAATTCAGCATGCGTGCAGTAGCATATATGAGGAATAAGCATGCAGAAAAACATATCAAAAGAATCATAGCACCATCGGGTTTAAATTTACAACTCGATCCAATAAAGTCTCAGAAGAACGAGAGTTGTAACTTAACAAAAAAACGCCCATATAGAAAGACACGCTTGAAGACTAACTCAAAATTCTCCCCCTTTGTCATCAAATGACCAAAAGGATCGAATATGAGGACTAACACCCCTGAAGAATATCAAGTTGACGAAGGAGCGCCAGCGTTGTTGGGGTCATTTGTTGTGGAAGGGCCTACTGCAGTGTCGTCCAAGTCTTCATTCTCATCGGTGTCACGCGATGAGGAATATGAGCTGGCCACCAAGGAAGGAACCTTGACCTTCTTGAATTTCTTCGGTGGAGGTGCAGACGAGTCAAAATCTTCCTTGAGACCCATTTCTTGAGATCTTCTTCACCATATAGATGTGAAAGTATTACCCAGGTGCGACCGAAAACTTCATGGAGGTAGTAATGGGTTTTCTTCACTCCATTGTGCGTAGCAGTCATGTTGTGAAGAAATGAACCAAACTGACGCTTAACTCATTTACGGTTTCGATCCACCTTCTGGTGAACACTAAGCAGAAGCTCATGGCCAGTCATCACATGAGGAGCAGTGGCTTGAGGAGTAGACTTGGGTTCATTTGCAGAGTCATGTGTGGCAGAGTCATCATTGGTGGAATAAGATGGAGCTTTGCGAAACTAACCATCCAATGGACGAATGCCTTCATCTATAACAGTCGGTCCCTTTCCCTTTTCATCAATTGAGGAATAGGTCCGCTTGAGGACTTCAATTGGGGGCAAGTAGCTAAGGTGATTCTAAAAATCAGCTTTGTAGTTGAGTGAAGTCCTTGTCCTAAGGAATTTCATGATCCAGGGTGCATAAGGCTTCAACTCAAATGGAGAAAGTGCAACATTTGCCAGAGTCCTCATGAAGAAATCGTGATAATTGACAGGAATGCGGTGAACGATATTGAATACCAAATTCTTCATGATGCCAACAATTTCCTCATCAGATGAGTCGTGGCCTTTGATGGGACTCATTGTCCTCGTTAGAATGCGATAGACAGTTCTGGGCACATATAGTAATTCCTTCATGAGGAATTTGGTTCCTGGGGCATGACCTGGCTTCAAAGGTTTCATCAGAACTTGCATGTAGTGATTTGTTAGATCAGGTTCACTGTAAATGCAACACGCTTCTTCAAGAGGAGGACGGAGTGGTAAGGCACAAAGCAATTCAGTAGCTGGTGTTGTGTAGTGAGTGTTCTCAGACATCAAGTCCAGCACCCATGAATTCACATCTTTAGAGTCTCCTATGATGTGCACCATCGCATAAAATTGAAGAATTAGTTCTTCATTCCAATCGCAGATGTCAGAGCAGAAATTTAACAGTCCAGCGTCGTGAAGAACACTGAGGACTGGCATGAAGCACGATAGAGATTCCATATCCACGTGAGGAATGTGCTCATGTAGACAGAATTTTGTTTTTTGTTGAAATACGCACACTGAGGATTAAGAAATCAATCAGCCTTGAATTTTTGGCTTCCTGGAGAATGGATCCTTTGTCTTGGGTAGAGGAAAGTGTCAGTGAGTTGCATCACGCCTCCACGGAATCTCATCACATGTTCTTTCAGTGCTGAGGAATTTCCCTGATTCCTCTTTAGTGGCAGTTTGTGTCTTCAATATGTTTCAGCAGCAGCAGTTCTTCAGCACTAGTTTGCTGGAATTTCTTCACAATACAGATGAAGTGGGGTGAGTTTCTTCAGAGCCCATTTGAACAGTTTGTGCAGTAGGGGACTGAGGTATTTGGCTGCAACGGTGTGAATTGGAGAGTTTGGATGCTGACTTCCCAGAAGTTCATCACTTCCATCACTGGTGTGGGAGCAGCCAAACGTCCACATCTTCATCTTCCATGTCTTCAACAGGCCAGCCTCTTCAGGAGTGAAATGAGCAGGGTGAGGAAATGACAGGTGTTGAAGGGATCCATCCACCTCCAATTTCTTCATCCAACTGCTCTGACGAAGCAGCAGAAGGATTTTCTTCATTAGATCCGCTGGGGATCACATATTCTTCATCGAAAGGAACAAGGTCCTTTGATGGCATGGTAGAGAGAGGAACAACATCAATGGGATTTTCAAACGAGCTGGTCAAAGGCTTCATCTTCTTTGGAGCTGAAGAATCTGAAGTAGCTGATGCTTTCCTTTTCTTCACTGTTGCACGCTCTGCAGCCTTGGTTTTCTTCACATCTGATGCAGATGGAAGGATCGGGGTTGGTGTTGGCGCAGGAGGAGGAGAGGAATCTGGTTGATTTTCTTCAGGCAAAATTGGTGCAGTTGCCATGACTTCTTCATTTTCTTCAGGCGCACCACTAGTGGATGCCCTGGCAATTTCTTCAGCAGCTGGAATGCAGTCATCACCCCTAGAACTCACATTTTCTTTAGCAGCCTGAAAGTTATCAGTGGTGCTGGCATGTTCTTCAGTTGGCTGAGCACATGCTTCAGCCTGAGGAATTTCCTGTTGCGTTGGGGCTGCAACATTTCAGGTGAAGTTATCAGCAAGTTTCACAAAGCGAACCTTGGCTGCAAGCCAATCAGCGCGGTATGCATAAAATTCATCACTAAGTTTCTTGATCTCAGTTTGAACAATGACAAGTTCTTCAGTTGTCATAGAGATAATATTTTTCTTCAGATAGCGCTCCTTCTTGCATCGCGCTTTCTTGATCTGCCTGGCCTTCTCATATTTCCATTTTTCTTCTTGTATGAAGTGGGTCAACATGTGACTTTGGCCAGGAGTCATCTTGAAGTCAGGCATGGGAGTGTTGGGGTCCTTGTACCAAACATCAATGTATTCGAGGATCAACTTTGGATCCAAAAGTAGTGGCACATCTGTTCCCTTGGCTCTAGCGGCCCTGACTTGCCTATCTCTGATGATTTCAGCAAGTTCATCATCATCAGCTTCGTCTTCTTCAGATGGCACTTGGAAGGCGACCTGCTTCTTTTGAGGACTAGTGTGAGGACCTCGTCCAGCAGTGGCCTTTGTCTTCAGCAGAGAGGGTCCCGTTGAAGAATTTGGTGCAGCTGAGGAACTAGCTGAAGCTCCTGAGGCAATTGAGACACATGTGGTCCTTTGACACGTGGAGAGATGCACAGGTGCAGAGGACTTTGTCGGAGCAGCTGAGGATTTGGGAGGAGCAGGAGCAGCATGAGGAATTGGCCTTGATGGCTTTGAAGATTCTGGCCGTGAGGGCATTGCTGAGGAACTTGGCCTTGAGGGCACTGAAGGCGAAGCACTTGGCTTATGCGCAGGCTTCTTTGACATGGCCTTCTTAGGCTTGACAGAGGCCTTAGGGGAAGCAGTAGCAGCAGAGTCTTTGTCGAATTTCCTCACAACTTCTTTGGCTTGTTTAGCCAACTTGGCTTGGCGCTTGGCCCATTCATCAGGATAATCCTCACCACGCTTGAGGCTGGTGGGATCAGTTATTTGGCCAGGTGCCAATGGAGGTCTTGGGCATGGAGGATTGAGTGCGAATTTCTTCATGTATATTTGGGAGTGACATATCTGTACTCCCTCCACTCTCTAGCCCATCTCCTCTCTATCTTCTGAATGCGCACCTTGCGCTGATTTTTGTCTTCCTCAGGAGGTGTGCAGTACCCAGCATATATATCATCAGGGATCTCAAACGCGGTGTTGACCTCAGGCCTCTTTCCTCCTTTCTGTGGCTTCTTACCGTCAGCCATTTTCTTTAGTTGAGGAATTTGAACAATCGAATTCTCTGAAGAAGTATGCAACTTTTCTTCGAGGAACGCTGCAAATGAGTTAAGTTGATGAGAACCTACTGATTCAGTAGCTGACATGAGTACCTGTGAACAGAGTATAGTTGCGAGGAATTTGGATAAGTCATATGCGTTCTCAGAAGGTTTTTATAAAGAACAAATTTGAGGAATTTGACCAGATAAGTCTTGAAGAATTTCACTGAGCGTTCTTAGTCTTAGATTCCTGAGTTGTACAGATCAGAAATCCGCACAATTAAGGAATCTTGAAGAGAAATTTGCAGCTTAGAGAAATGAATCAAGAACAGATGATATGTGAGGTTTTTAGTGTGTGAAGATATGAAGAAAAACACCTTTGAAGATTTTGTAGATAATCATTTGAATTAACTAGGGCAGTAAAAGTAACTTTTAATTACCCTGGATGAAGAACACGACGAACTGGAATGTGGCGATGTGAAGTTCATCTCCACGCCCTAACTTGGCAGAGGAAGATGGCTACGGCGGTGGCGGAGTGAAGATTTCCGCGACCGGCACGAGTACGGCGGTGACAAGGTCGAGGCAGTGAAGCTCTTCCTCACCGTCGACGATGAAGTAGCGGCAGCGCTACGGTTTGAGAAGCTCGAGTTGGAGAGAGGTCGAACGGAGTAAAAGAAGTGAGGAAGGGGAGAGGGGGTATTTATAGCCACGGTGAAAAACTATTCGCCCGAAGAATTTGGACGAACGTGCCCCTGACCCTTCTCCTTCGGATGACACGTGCCACCCACGTACTGAGAAGTAGAGATCGTGTTAGATCGTGGGTGAATGGATAAGTATGTCATGGGATGTGGAACGGTTTGAGCAGCAAAGCCAAAAATTTGGATAAGATAAGTTAAAAGTTCCGTTCGCAAATTCTTCAGCTGACAAGGACACACTGAAGATTTTGAACAAGTTTCAAATAGAACGCACATGAAGAATTTGTGAATAGATTTGGTTGAGTATAGCATAGATGGGAAAGGTCCGATCACATTCACTTAGCGAAAAAAACCAACTTGAAGAATAAGCCATAAGTGAATGTTGTAGAGGACATAAACTCATATATATATAGCCAATGAAGAAAAACGACGGAAACAGTGAAGACAATGCAAAGTTGAAGAATATAAACAACTGAGGAATTTCAACTTTTGGTGGTGGCGTGACCCACCGTATAAGAATGATGATTTCAGACACCGCATACAATTGTCATAGGGTTCTGAGAATCAAATTCTTCATTAATTTCATCACACATAGAGTGTAATTCTTCATTGATTGAAGAAAAACGTTTCGTCATGTGTTGCACATCTAAGTCAACAATTTTGCATAAGTGTTAGGATAAGTGTTCTTTTCAAAGAACATTCAAAGATTCCAGGATATTTAGCTCACACCGCAACTTGCTAAATATCTTCTCATCCAAGGGCTTTGTGAAGATATTGGCTAGCTGTTCTTCAGTCTTCACATGCTCAATAGAAATGTTGCCCTTCAACACATGATCACGAAGAAAATGATGACGAATCTGAATGTGCTTAATCTTCGAGTGTTGAACTGGGTTGTGAACAATCTTGATAGCACTCTCATTGTCACAGAAGAGAGGCACATTCTTCATGTTAACGCTGTAGTCCTTGATAGTTTGCTTCATCCATAGCAATTGAGCGCAGCAAGAACCAACGGCAATATACTCAGCTTCAGCAGTAGATAGTGATACGCAGTTCTGTTTCTTCGAGGACCAACAGACCAAAGATCGTCCGAGGAAATGACATGTACCAGATGTTGACTTGCGGTCCACACGATCACCAGCATAGTCAGAGTCAGAATATCCAATGAGATCAAAAGCCGAGCCCTTGGGGTACCATAATCCAAGTGTTGGTGTGTGAGCTAGATATCGAAGAATATGCTTCACAACCTTATGGTGTGATTCCTTCGGTGTAGCTTGAAATCGGGCACACATGCAAACACGAAGAATTATATCTGGCCTAGCTGCACATAAGTACAATAAAGAACCAATCATGGAGCGGTATACCTTATGATCGAAGTCAATACCATTTTCATCAGTGCACAGATGGCCATTTGTGGGCATCGGAATTTTGACGCCTTTGCAATCTTGCATGCCGAATTTCCTCTGTACATCCTTGAGGTATTTCTCCTAAGATATGAATATGCCATTGCGTTGTTGACGAATTTGAAGACCTAAGAAGAATTTCAATTCTCCCATCATAGACATTTTATATTCTTCACTCATCATGTAGGCAAATTCATCACTATAACGTTGGTCAGTACAACCAAAGATAATATCATCAACATATACTTGGCACACAAACAATTCACCATCATAAGATTTAGTGAAAAGAGTAGGGTCGAGTGAACCGAGTTTGAAGCCTTTCTTCATGAAGAATTCCTTCAAGGTATCATACCACGCCCGTGGGGCCTTCTTGAGGCCATAGAGGGCCTTGTTGAGTCTGAAGACTTTGTCAGGATTCTTTGGATCTTCAAAACCTGGGGGTTGAGCAACATATACTTCTTCCTCAAGCTTACCATTGAGGAATGCACTTTTCACATCCATTTGATATAAAGTGATATCATGATGGTTAGCATAAGCAGGTAATATGCGAATAGCCTCAAGTCTAGCAACAGGTGCAAAAGTCTCATCGAAATCAATTCCTTCAACCTGTGTGTAGCCTTGAGCTACGAGTCCTGCCTTATTCCTCACCACAAGGCCATTTTCATCTTGCTTGTTGCGGTAGATCCACTTTGTGCCAATGATATTGTGCTTGCGAGGATCTGGATGTTTGACCAGTTCCCAGACATTGTTGAGCTCGAACTGATGTAACTCTTCTTGCATGGCCTGAATCCACTCAGGCTCCAGAAATGCTTCATCTACCTTAGTGGGCTCTGTGATAGAGACAAAAGCATAGTGCCCACAAGAGTTAGATAAATGTGAAGCTTTTGAGCGTGTGAGAGGACCTGGCGCTTTGATGTCATTGATGATCTTTTCAACTTGCACTTCTTTTGCAATGCGAGGATGAGCTGGTTGTCGCTGAGGAATTTGATCAACATTCTCTTCAGCACCATTTTCTTCAGTATTTTCTTCAAGTGCATTAGCTCGATGTTCTTCATGTTCTGGAATGAATTCTTTAGCAGGTTCTTCAGTAGGAATGACATCCTCAGTAGCCTTGAACTTGATAGTTTCCTCAGGTGCTGGTTCATCTATCACAGTAGGTAGGTGCTCTATTGGGTTTCTTATCAGTGAGAAGTTCAAAGGCAGTCTTCTTGAATAATTTGTGAAGATATACTCTATTGATGATGTGGCACGCAGTATCAATTTCCTCAATCCAGAAACGATGAGGCGTTTTGTATTCATCAAACATAGTGCGAGCCATCTAAGCAAGAGTCATGTTCTTGCGCTCCATGACGCCGTTCTGCAGAGGAGTATAAGGAGCAGATAACTCATGAGTAATACCAAGTTCATCAAGATAGTCATCTAGACCAGAATTCTTGAACTCAATTCCATTGTCACTTCTGACGTGCTTGATCTTCACACCAAAGTTGGTTGAAGCCCTCGAGGAAAATTGTTTGAAGACTTCCTGCACTTCATGTTTGTAAGTAACAATGTGTACCCATGTGTATCAAGAGTAATCATCAACAATAACAAAGACATATAGAGATGCATCATTTGTAACAGCAGAATAATGATTAGGACCGAAGAGATCCATGTGAAGCAATTCAAATGGATGAGTAGTGGTCATGATAGTCTTCACTAGATGCTTAGACTCTGTCATCTTCCCAGCTTCACAGGCTCCGCATAGGTGATCCTTGAGTAATTTGACATTCTCGATGCTGATGACATGCTTCTTCTTCGCAAGCGTGTGCGGATTCCTCATGCCTGCATGACCAAGTCATCGATGCCATAGCCAGCCTTCTGAAGCTTTTGCAGGTAGGCACACGACTGGTTGTGGTCTTGTAGAGAAATCAACAATATACAAGTATCCTCATCTAAAGCCTTCAAAGACTTTGGAATTGTTAGCTTCCATAACCACAACACAGCGGTACTTGCCAAAGACAACAACCATATCGAGATCTCAAAGCATTGAGACAGAAAGAGGTTGTATCCTAAGGACTCGACAAGCATGACTTTGTCCATGTGTCGATCCTTTGTGATCGCAACCATACCTAGACCCAATACCTGACTTTTGCCTTTGTCGGCAAAGATGATATGCTTCAGATGCGATGGAGATAATGGAGCATCCATCGATAGATTCTTGTCACTAGTCATGTGATTTGTACATCCACTATCGAGGACCCACTCAGTGGCTTTGGGTTGATCATCATCAAGCAATAGAACAGATAAAGCAGTATGAGGATGTGAGAAATGAAAGTTCATTTCTTCATGATTAGTCTGCATCCTTTTAGGCATACTCAGGTCTCCAGCAAATTCTTCAGACGATTACATACGTCTGGAGACCTGACCCTGTAGAAGAGATTAGTTCTTTTTCTTCACCACCCACATCTGAAGGGGTGGCAAAGAGTTCATCACTCTGCGAGCTCCATACGAGAAGGTGGCATAGAAGCCAGTCCATTTCGTTTCACATAAGAGGAGTTAGGATAAGCATATGAATAAGCAGAGAAATTCTTCGAGGACTTATGAACATGATGATTAGAAGAATAATGCTCATATTCATAGCCCTTAGCTCTTCCCTGCGAAACAGAGTTGTTAGAATGATGATATTCATATGAGGACTTCGATCCTTTTGAGGAATTTGATCCACGTGTGGAGTTTGGTCCGTATGAGGACTTGGATCCATATGAAGAATTTGGTCGATATGAAGAATTTGCTTTGGGGTTCCTATTCTTCACAGGTGGTGTCCTGAGGACATTCACCTGAAAACTTTCAAGGCACTTTTTGGGAACCCAGATTTTCTTCATAGGGGAACCGTTCCTGCAGTTAGTGCCAACATATCTAGCAAATACTTCACCATTTTGAGTTTTGAACAGTTTATAGTTGGAGTCAAATGACTCATCATCAGAACGAGGAGATTCACATGCAAATCCAGATAAGTTAGATGGATCAACTGGAGGTCCTTTTGCAGCAACCCATGTAGTTTTGGGGTACTGCTCAGGCTTCCAATATGTACCATCAGCATTTAGTTTCCTCTCAAAGGCAATACCCTCTTTCCTAGGGTTCCTGTTGAGGATCTGCTTTTTTAAGCACATCACAAAGAGTCTGATGCCCTTTGAGGATTTTGTACATGCCTGTCATGTACAATTCGTTCAGCCCTGCATCGTCCGTGATACTAGCAGTGTCCTCAGATGAGGAATTAGTGATAGCAGAGGCATGTGAAGAATTTTAAACATTAGCAACATTTGAACATTATGGTGAAGAATTAGTAGATTCACGTTCAATGCACTTTAAGCATGGAGGAACAAATTCTTCTTGAGAAGCGCTGATTTGTTGAGCAATTAATGAATAGCGCTCCTTCTGAAGATCTTCATAACTCACTCTTAGCTTTTCAAGAACCTACTTTCTTTGAAGAAATTCATAAGAAAGCTTCCTCATGATCAGATAAAAGAGTGTTATGTTGATCTTGAAGGGTGTCATACTTAGTATGAAGTCTCTCGAGACTTTCGGCCAAAGCTTTTGACTGATCCATTTCTTCACCCAACATATCATCGCTCTTATTTAGCAGGTATTGAACTTTTTCCAAAGCTCTTTGTTGTTTAGTGGCAAGGGAAGCAAGTTTGACATAGCTGGGTACAAATTCATCACCAGATTCATCATCACTAGACTCGGATAAGTAGCATTCAGTTACCTTAGCATCTTTTACCATAAGGCATGATGCAGAATATGATGATTCTGGTTCGAATGTCATCGCTGAGGGAGTCCTGGATAAGGGGGTCTCCAGACAGCCGGACTATCTCCATTGGCCGGACTGTTAGACTATGTAGATATAAGATTGAAGACTTCGTCTCGTGTCCGGATGGGACTCTACTTGGTGTGGAAGGCAAGCTAGGCAATATGTATATGGATATCTCATCCTTTGTAACCAACCTTGTGTAACCCTAACCCTCTCTAGTGTCTATATAAACCGAAGGGTTTTAGTCCGTAGGACAACAATCACAACATACAATCATACCATAGGCTAGCTTCTAGGGTTTAGCATCTCTGATCTCGTGGTAGATCTACTCTTGTGACACCCATATCTTCAATATTAATCAAGCAGGACATAGGATTTTACCTCCATCAAGAGGGCCCGAACCTGGGTAAAACTTCGTGTCCCTTGCCTCCTGTTACCATCCGGCCTAGACGCACAGTTCGGGACCCCCTACCCGAGATACGCCGGTTTTGACACTGACATTGGTGCTTTCATTGAGAGTTCCTCTATGTCGTCGCCGTCAGGCTTGATGGCTCCTACTATCATCGATAGCGATGCGGTCCAGGGTGAGACTTTTCTCCCCGGACAGATCTTCGTATTCGGTGGCTTTACACTGCGGGCTAATTCGCTTGGCCATCTGGAGCAGATTGAAAGCTACGCCCCTGGTCATCAGGTCAGATTTGGAAGTTTGAATTACACGGCCAACATCCATGGGGACTTGATCTTCGATAGATTCGAGCCACAGCCAGGCGCGCCGCACTGTCGCGATGGGTATGACCTAGCTCTGCCACCGGGCGGTACCCCAGAGGCCGCGCCCGCATCAGCTTCGACCCTTAGCTCGGAGCCAGCTGCGCCAATCGAGGACGGGTGGCTAGACACCACCTCAGGGGCTGCAGTCTCGACGGCGATCGATCCAAACACCAGCATAATCCTCTGAGCAACCCGTGACTCCAAGGTGCCGGACTCTCTTCCGGACCCCGAACCATCCGCGCCCCTGCCAATGTAATCCGATTGGGCGCCGATCATGGAATTCACCGCTGCAGATATCTTTCAGCACTCACCCTTCGGCGACATCCTGAGTTCACTAAAGTCTCTCTCTTTGTCAGGAGAGACCTAGCCGGATTATGGCCAACAGGATTGGGATGCGGACGATGAAGAAATTCGACGCCCACCCACCACCCACTTTGTAGCCACTGTCGATGATTTAACCGACATGCTCGACTTCGACTCCGAAGACATCGATGGTATGGACGACGATGTAGGAGACGAACATGAACTAGCACCTATAGGGCACTGGAAAGCCACCTCGTCATATGACATATACATGGTGGATACACCCAATGAAGGCAACGGCGACGAGATAGCGGAGGATGACGACTCCAAGAAGCAACCCAAGCGCCAACGTCAGCGGCGCCGCTCTAAGTCCCACCAAAGCAAAAGTGGTGATACCGGCACAGGAGATAATAACACTCCGGATAGCGTGGAAGACAACAACAATCCCCTCCAGCAAGATTTAGAGCAGGAGGATGAAGGAGCCAGCTCTCCTGAGAGAGCGGCTGGCGGAGAGGAGGAGGATGACAATTACATGCCCCCCTCCGAAGACGAGGCAAGCCTCGGCGACGATGAATTTGCCGTACCAGAGGATCCCGTCGAACAAGAGCGCTTCAAGCGCAGGCTTATGGCCACGGCAAATAGCCTGAAGAAAAAGCAGCAGCAACTTCAAGCTGATCAAGATCTGCTAGCTAACAAATGGACTGAAGTCCTCGTGGCCGAGGAATATAAACTCGAGCGTCCCTCCAAGAGTTACCCAAGGCGCAGGTTACTACCCCGACTGGAGGAAGAAGCGTATGATACGGATGATCGGCCACCTCGTGGCCGCGATAGAGAGGCATTCTAGCCAAAAGCTCAGCCTCCACCCCAACGCCATCCAAATAAAAAGGCATGGGGAGATACGCCAGACTTGCGAGACATATTGGAGGACAAAGCAAAGCATTCAAGATCGATCTACGGATCACGAGGGCGCACCACTCTACGAGACGGTAAACATCACGCCGGATACAGTAAAAGCAAATCCGGCCAGGCCGAACACAGCGGGCAGGACCCATACGAGCTGCGTCGCGATATAGCCCAATACAGAGGCGCCGCACACCCCTTATACTTCACAGACGAAGTAATGGAACATCAATTCCCAGAAGGTTTCAAACCTGTAAATATTGAATCATACGACGGCACAACAGATCCCGCAGTATGGATTGAGGACTTCCTCCTCCACATCCACATGGCCCGCGGTGATGACTTACATGCCATCAAGTACCTGCCACTAAAAATCAAAGGACCAGCGTGTCATTGGCTTAATAGCTTGCCAGCGGACTCCATTAGCTGTTGGGAAGATCTGGAAGCCGCATTCCTCAACAACTTTCAGGGCACTTATGTGTGACCACCAGATGCCGATGACTTGAGCCACATAATTCAGCAGCCAGAAGAGTCAGCCAGGCAATTATGGACTCGCTTCCTCACAAAGAAAAATCAAATTGTCGACTGTCCGGATGCGGAGGCCTTAGCGGCTTTCAAGCACAACATCCGAGACGAGTGGCTAGCCCGGCACCTTGGTCAGGAAAAGCCGAAATCTATGGCAGCTCTCACGACGCTCATGACCCGCTTTTGTGCGGGAGAAGACAGCTGGTTGGCTTGCAGTAATAACATATCAAAGAACCATGGTACCTCAGATACCAAGGACGGCAATAGAAGGTCATGTCGCAACAAGCATAAGCGCCGCATTAACAGCGAAAGTACTGAGGATACGACAGTCAATGCCGGATTCAAAGGCTCTAAACCCGGTCAGCGGAAAAAGCCATTCAAACAAAGTACGCTGGGTCCGTCCAGCTTGGACCGTATACTCGATCGCTCGTGTCAAATACACGGCACCCCAGACAAGCCAGCCAATCACACCAACAGGGATTGTTGGGTGTTCAAGCAGGCCGGCAAGTTAATTGCCGAAAACAAGGACAAGGGGCCGCATAGCGATGACGAGGAAGAACCCCGGCAGCCGCACACTAGAGGACAGAAGAGGTTTCCCCCACAAGTGCGGATGGTGAACATGATATACGCAACCCACATCCCCAAGAGGGAGCGGAAGCGTGCACTCAGGGACGTGTATGCGTTGGAGCCAGTCGCCCCAAAGTTCAACCCTTGGTCCTCCTGTCCGATCACCTTCGATCGCAGGGACCACCCCACTAGTATCCGTCATGGCGGATTCGCCACACTGGTCCTAGACCCAATCATCGACGGATTTAGCCTCACTTGAGTCCTCATGGATGGCGGCAGTAGCCTGAACCTTCTTTATCCGGACACAGTGCGCAAAATGGGTATAGACCCCTCAAGGATCAAACCCACAAAAACGACCTTTAAAGGCGTCATTCCAAGCATAGAGGCCCACTACACAAGCTCAATTACACTGGAAGTGGTCTTCGGATCCCCGGATAACTTCCAAAGTGAAGAGTTAATCTTCGATATAGTCCCGTTCTGCAGTGGTTATCACGCACTGCTCGAACGAACCGCATTCGCTAGATTCAATGCGGTACCACATTATGCATACCTCAAGCTCAAGATACCAGGACCTCGCGGAGTTATTACAGTCAATGGAAACACAGAGCGCTCTCTCTGAACAGAGGAGCACACCGCAGCCCTTGCAGCAGAAGCGCAAAGCAGCCTCTCAAGGCAATCTACCAGTTCGGCATTTCAAAGCCCGGACACCTTCAAGCGTGCTTGGGGCAATCGGCAGACAGACCGCCTGGCGCAATCTGAGCTCGCGTAGCAATACGGCGGCCACCCCAATCCCAGCCCAACGGCATTATTCGTGTCGCGCATACATAATTACGCATTAAAAATACCATGGGCACAGGTGGGGAGGGGGGGCACAACTGCGGCACGCCCCAAAACGCGGCCTAAACCGCACTAGGGGCTTTCCGTTTGGTTATTTTTCTTTTCCTTTCAGGACTTTAATCTCTGGAAACACTATCTGGCAGCTCTATTGTCGAACACATGATACAACAACCAAGGAGGCAGACAACTACGTTATACAACGGAATTCCCAGGTTGATTACAGATTTCATATCATTCCTCAGCTCGCCCTTGGAAGGGACATAGTCCTACTCTTTTTCTTATTGCACTATCTGTATCACTCTGCTTTAATGCAATTTTTTAATATACAATGCATGACATTACGACTATTATTGCATTTTTGTTATATATATATATATATCTACATGTTCATTAATGATGCCTTGCAATCGTACACTCTGGTATGGCCAATGCACCAGGGGCTCACGTACCCACAATATGGTGTGAAAAGTCCGAACACTTTCACAAGTGCGGCACCCTAAACTTATAGCATTATATGCATCAGCTCCGAATCATGTCTTTGGTCAAATGTTGGGTTTGCCCGGCTCCTATGTTTTGGTACCTTATGTTCCGCTCTATCGGCTAAGGTAGCGTTAGGAGAACTACTGCGATTGTGCCCCGGTTCTGCCGGGCCGAGCACCTCAGAAGAGAAAGCCAAAACTGACTGTCATGATAAGGCGAGAGACTGGTCGCTGTTCGGCGAGGTTTTTCGAGTCTGTAAAGACTTATGCCGCTTAGGGCAAGGGGCCGGCTCCGTCCGCCTTACAGGCGTGTATCGTGCACCAAATTCAGCCTTCCGAATACCAGGAGCTTCGCCGAAATTTGAAATTATAGAATTATATGGCTAAGTGAGAGTGATAAAGCATTATTAGTCTGATTGCCTTGTTTATTGTGCTGAGCACCTCCCTCGAAGGACCCAAATATGGGACCAAGAGTGCATAGCAAACATAATACAAGTTTTCATACATACAGGACAACACGAGCAAGTCTCATTCAAATATTACATTTTGCGAACACTCATCCGCGATAAGACGGGCACCCGGCAGAACACCCTCGTAGTACATCTCGGGGTGGCGGTGCTCCTTGCCCTCCGGTGGCCCCTCCTTGATCAGCTTCACGGCGTCTAGCTTGACCCACTGCATCCACAAGCCGCCTCACCAGGCCGAAGAAGCTGTTCGGAAGGGCGTCGCCAGGCCACAACCGGACCATGAAGCCCTTCATGGCCTGATCGGCCGCCTTATGTAGCTCGGCCATCTGCTTCAGCTGGTCGCTCATTGGCACCGGATGTTCGGCCTCAGCATACTGAGACCAGAACAGCTTCTCCGTCGAGCTTCCGTCCTCGGCCTGTTAGAATAGTGCGGCATCGGACACACTGCGGGGCAAATCTGTGAATGCTCCTGAAGAGCTCCGGATTTGGGTAAGTAATCGGTAATTCACCTTTACATGCTTGCTTTGCATATAGAAAGCCTTACCCGCCGCTATCTTCTTCATTGCATCGATCTCCTGAAGGGCCTTTTGGGCCTCGGCCTTGGCACTCTTCAAGTCAAGCTCAAACTCTCACGTCTTCAAGTCAAGCTCCAACGCCTCGTGCTTCGTCACGAGAGCCTGGAGCTCTTGCTACACCTCGCCCACCCGAGCCTCGTGCCTCTCTCGCTCGGTGCCCTCCTTGGCCGCTGTATCTTTGGCCTTGGTCAGCGCTTGCTTCAGGGTCGCCACCTTGGTCGTGGCCCCTGGCAAAACATACAATGATCCTATCATTTTGCAATCGCGTCCTTTTTTATATACATATATCTATAGACGGGGTATTACTTACCTTCGTTCTCCTCGAGCTGCCTCTTGATAAGGCCGAGCTCTTTCTTGGACCCATCGAGGTCCTGCTTCAGTACGGCGACCTCCACAGTTAGTGCGGCGGACGCCAGTAAAGAAGCCTGCATATGCATATTGACATACTTATATTAGACTCCTGCTATATTATTTGATCCTATGTCTGGCTTTTCTTTGCGAACACCGAACAAAGCATCAGGGGCTACTGTCTATGCGGTAATACTTCTACTACATTTTAAAACACTTACCTCGAAGCCTGTTAGAAGGCTAGTACAGGCTTCAGTCAATCCGCTCATGACGGACTGAACCTTCTGGATCACCGCACTCATGATAGTGTGGTGCTCCTCCTCGATGGAAGTGCTGCGAAGTGCTTCCAACATATTGTCCGGCGCCTCTGGATAGACAGAGGTCACCGGCATAGGCGTCTCACCCCTCTTAGAAGGAGATAGCCTGCCCGAGCCCGGAACCGCTGGAGGTTCCGGCGCGGTGTTCGGCTGAGGGCCGAACTCGGAGCTCTCATTGGCCCCGTCCCCTCTGCTCCCGGAGTCCGGAAGGTCGCCTTGAGGCACATCCGGGACTGTCTCCCCTCGATTCGGTGCCTCTTGAGACAACACCTCAGCGTCGTCGGCAGGATGAGGGGAGGTGGCAGTCGGGACTAGATCGCTATCCATGTCCGACGAACCCAGGGAGTCATCCGATGATACCTCGATGTTGGCTCGTGGCGGCCTGCGTAATTATGTTCGGCGATTAGGGAAAGCAGTGCGACAAAGGAATCCTATGGGTTACTTTGGTATCCGAATACTTACGATCTCCCCTGGGGCTTGGCCCTGGGCAACCACTCGTCTTCACTTTCATTGGCGGCGGTGGAGCTGTCCGGAAGGAGAGTCCTTCCCTTCTTGGACCCTCCGACCTCCCCAGTTGGGGCGGCCTTCCTTTTCTTGTCTCCCCCAGTCGGTGGGGGAGCCTTTTCTTCCTCCTCCTCATCTTCAGGGGAAGAGTGCGCCGCAGATTCATCGAACGGTGAGTCCGACGACGCCTGGCGTCGGGAACTCTTTCTAGATCCCTTGGCCTTCTTGGTCTTCTCTGGCACCTTATAAGGGGCCGGAGTCAACATCTTCGCCAGAAGTGCGTCTGCAGGGCCTTCGGGCAAGGGAGCCGGACAGTCGATTTGTCCGCCCATCTTCTGCCAGTCCTATTAATGGCACGGGAGTTTAGATCCCGCATAGAGTCAATCTATATAGAAAACAAGTATCCTGTAAAAGGAAAAACAGCTTACCGCACTGGCTTGGCGCTTCACGCTGAATCCATGATCCTCAGGAATGGGGGAGGGACCGCGGCGCCCTTGAATAGCACCCTCCAGGCATCTTCATGAGTCGTGTCAAAGAGCCTGTTCAGAGTTCGGTGCTGCGCCAGGTTGAACTCCCACAAGGTGAACTCCCGTTGTTGGCACGGGAGTATCCGGCGGATGAGCATAACCTGGACTATGTTGACGAGCTTGAGCTTCTTGTCCACCATGTTTTGAATACATGTCTGGAGTCCGATCAGCTCTTTTGAATTACCCCAGGACAGGCCCTTCTCTTTCCATGAAGTGAGCCGCATGGGGATGCCAGATCGGAACTCGGGGGCCGCTACCCATGCGGGGTCGCGCGGCTCGGTGATATAGAACCACCCCGATTGCCTCCCCTTTATGGTATCCACGAAGGAGCCCTCGAGCCATGTGATGTTGGGCATCTTGCCCACCATGGCGCCTTCGCACTCCGCCTGGCGGCTGCTCACTACCTTTGGCTTGACATTGAAGGTCTTCAGCCATAAGCCGAAGTGGGGCTTGATGCGGAGGAAGGCCTCGCACACGATGATAAACGCTAAGATGTTGAGGATGAAGTTTGGGGCCAGATCATGGAAATCCAGGCCGTAATAAAACATGAGCCCCCGGACGAAGGGATGGAGAGGGAATCCCAGTCCGCAGAGGAAATGGGTGAGGAATACCACCCTCTCATGGGGCTTGGGGGTGGGGATGAGCTGTCCCTCATCTGGGAGCCGGTGCGCGATGTCGTCGGGCAGGTATCCGGCTCTCCTCAGTTTCTTGACGTCTCCCTCCGTGACGGAGGAGACCATCCACTTTCCTCCCGCTCCAGACATGCTTGGAGAAGGTTGATATGGAAGTGAGAGCTTGGGCGCTAGAGCTCGAGCGTGCGGGGGCGGATGAGCAGAAGAGGAAGAAGGCATGGATAGAAAGGTCAATCCTTATCCCTTTATATGGGCGGACAAAATTAAGCGTCCCCACTTGCCTGGTAAAACTCGCTTATCCCCCAAGCGCCGCAATTGATGGCGCGGTTGGGTTACCCACGCCCGTATTGATGAGAATCCCATAATAAGGGGACACGAGCTCTGCTTTGGCAAGACGTGTAGAAAAACTGCCTCGCGTTATGTGCGGGGCTGGTTAAAAGAAATGGTTCGAATAATCACCGGGCCATGACGTAACGTCATGTTGCCGAAACAAGCTAGCAAATTAGATCTGCGAAAACATTATTCTCTCTGTGGTGGAATGTGGAACTTATTTTGCAGGGTCGGACACTATCCTCGTATTCAAATTCTTCTGTGATGTATTCGGAGAAGGAACCCGCCTTGCAATGTCGAAGACAACTGCGCGCCGGACTTACCGTCATTGAAGCCTGGTTCAGGGGCTACTGAGGGAGTCCTGGATTAGGGGGTCTCCGGACAGCCGAACTATCTCCATTGGCCGGACTGTTAGACTATGAAGATACAAGATTGAAGACTTCGTCTCGTGTCCGGATGGGACTCTACTTGGCGTGGAAGGCAAGCTAGGAAATACGTATATGAATATCTGCTCCTTTGTAACCGACCTTGTGTAACCCTAACCCTCTCCTGTGTCTATATAAACCGAAGGGTTTTAGTACGTAGGACAACAATCACAACATACAATCATACCATAGGCTAGCTTCTAGGGTTTAGCCTCTCTAATCTCGTGGTAGATCTACTCTTGTAACACCCATATCTTCAATATTAATCAAGCAGGATGTAGGGTTTTACCTCCATCAAGAGGGCCCGAACCTGGGTAAAAATTCGTGTCCCTTGCCTCCTATTACCATCTGGCCTAGACGCACAGTTTGGGACCCCCTACCCGAGATCCGCCAGTTTTGACACCGACAATCGCTTTGAGAGATTCCTTGAAGTCCTCAAACCAAGGATCATGACAGGTTCGATGACCTTCATAGACCTCAGAGAGACGGTCTCAGATAAGCTTCGCATGATCGAGATGCATGATATTCCTGAACTTATTTTGAGACAGACAGGAGCAGATGACATCCTTCGTCGTGTGGTTTTGAAGAGTGTACTTGCGAATGTCATCAGCTTCCGCCATCTTGCACAGATCGGTCAGACCAATCTCAGTGACGGTCCACAGCTTGCTGTTCATCGCCATGAGGCGCTTCTTCATCATGGCCTTCCACTTGGGATACTCGTGACCGTCAAATATGGGGCATGTCGCTTTCTTCATACCTGCGGTCGACATAACTAAACTCCAGGCGGTTAAACCAAAATCACATAGAACAAGGGAGTACCTTGCTCTGATACCAATTGAAAGTGCGTTATATCGACTAGAGGGGGGAGAATAGGCGATTTTTATGAATTCTTCACTGAGGAATTTATCGGTGAGGAAATTCCTTAGCGAAGAACTACTAGCAGCGGAATAAGTACTCAAAAGTAAACATAACAGAGCACAAGCATAGTCATCATGATGAATGAAGACAAGCATAGAGTATAGAGAGCATAAGCACAGGATAACATAGGATGAAGACAAACAGACTGAAGAAATTGAACTGAGGAAATTGAGAAAATCTTCAATCAAAGTCTTCAAACACAGATATGAATAAGCACACAACACAGTTATGAGGAAATGAAAGAGTTGAGGAAATAGAACCAGTAAGACTGGTGAAGACAATGATTTGGTAGACCAGTTCCAACTGTTGTCTCAGTTGTACGTCTGGTTAGGGCGGCTAGGTATTTAAACCTGAGGACACACAGTCTCGGACACCCAGTCCTGAACACGCAGCTCAGGACATTTAGTCCTCACCGTATTCCCCTTGATCTAAGGTCACACAGACCTCGCCCAATCACTCGTGGTAAGTCTTCAGGTGACTTCTGAACATTCACAAACTTGGTCACTCGGCGATCCACAATTACTCTTGGATGCTCTTGACCATGACACCTAACTGTCTGGAAGAAGCACAGTCTTCAAAGGTAACAAGCATCGGATCCATGCAGGATCAATCTCTTCAGTGATGCTCAATGACTTGGGGTTTGTAGGTGTTTGGGTTTGGGTTTTCCTCACTTGACGATATTCGCTCAAAATCGTCGGAGGATGGATTGCTCTCAAATGACAAGTGTCAGTTTCTCTCGGAGCAGCCAACCAGCTAGTGGTTGTAGGGGGGCGGCTATTTATAGCCTAGGGAGCAACCCGACATGATAAGACATAAATGCCCTTCAATGATATGACCGTTAGGTGGATAGATATTTTGGGACAGCTGGTGCATAGCACAGCAACTGTCGGAATTTTGAGTAGCAAAATCATCAGGGCTATCATGTTCCTCACTATGTAGGTAATCCGCACTCGCGAATTCCTAACTCCTCAGTCAGAACAAATTCCTCAGAGACCAGAAGAACTTCGTCTCTGTCACTGAAGAATATGACTAGACTGTATGAGATTTCCAATGGCTTCACACGAAGGGATTGGTAGGTGTAGGATTTTGAGTTGAGCATCACATAGAAATTTTTCCTTAGTATTTCTTCAACCCCCTATAACAGTACGGTGTTTCCTATGACTCAAGAGAGAGAAAATGAAACTACGAAAACAAAAGTCTTCATGCTTCATGTTCCTCGAATGAATACCAAGTCTTCAAGGTCACACCAATTTCATCACTTTCAAAGTCTTCAGAAAGTCTTCAGAAATCCAAAGTCTTCAGTCGAAGAACTTCATTTTTAGGGGTCGACTTTCTCTGTAAATATCAAACTCCTGATAGACTTATAGACCTGTGTACACTCACAAACGCATTAGTCCCTTAACCTATAAGTCTTCAATACACCAAAATCACTAAGGGGCACTAGATGCACTTACACCTGTGCTATGAGTTCTTTGGCACCTTCGCCGGCGGCCATTAAGAGCTGGGCGGGCACACTGACTTGCAGCTTCTCCAACAGAAGGAAGGAGAAACCCTCCATCAGTATTTACAGAGATTCAGCAAGGTTCATAGGAACATCCCAAATATCCATCCAGCAGCTATGATAGCTGCCTTCCAGTCCAATATGCGCAACCGTCGGATTCATTCCGAGATGAACGTGCGGTTGCCCAAGACTGTGAAGGAGCTCTAAAGTTTGGTGGATAAGTGTGCCCAAATGGAGGAGGGCAGGAAATTTCTCGGAGAGGAAGATTGCATCAATGTCAATTCAGAGGATGATGATGAATCAACTAGTCAGAAGAGCAAGAAGCGCAATAACAAGCGGAAGGATAAGGTAGTGATGACTGTTGAAGGATTGGGTGCACCAAGTATCGGCAAGAAGGCCAAGGCTGAGGTCCCCAGTAAGGAAGTTGTCGGGTGCGCTGACTGCCGGGAGGCCGCTGCTGTCGAGGAGGCTAGAAAGGTGATGTGCCATACTGCAAGACTCATCAGACCAAGGGCCACGACCTTGAAGAGTGCTATCAGGTGGAGCAGCTAGTCAAGAGACAAAGGACATAATATGAGAAGCATGACAAGGAAAAGGGTCAGAACGTTGCTGGCGGTAAGGGCCGAGGTGGTGAAGCAAATCACCCGGCAAACCCTTCGGGAACCAAGGAAAATCCGCCAGCCATCGAGAGAAGGAAGCTTGGGATGATGAGAGTTTTGGAGGGGATGAAGAGGAAACCAGTGAGCAGGAGTTTCAGAAGGCCACTAATGCCCTGTGCGTTGATGGGGGTGCATCTTTACACACCTCTCACTGCCAGCTTAAATGTTGGGCACGGGAAATCAATGCTGTGGAACCAGCACAGAGGCCCGGAAGCCGCTCAAATGGTCATGCACACCCATCATCTTTGACGAAGAGGATCATCCTAACTGCACCATAGCGGTAGGGTGTTTGGCATTGTTGGTCTCCCCAACAATTCGCAACCTCAAGGTGTTGGTGGATGGCGCGGCCAGGATGAATCTGATCTCCCCGGCAGTTATCAGCAAACTTCAGGTAGCAGAAGAAGAGCTAGAGGTTACCGGCATGTTTCAAGGAGTTAATCTGGGGAGGAGTCATCCTAAGGGAAATATCACGTTGCCCGTAACGCTTGGGGGAGAGCTGAACTACCGGACTGAAAAGATTGTGTTTGATGTGGTTTACCTCCCCCTGCCATACAATGGGATCCTTGGCCGCCTAGTCCGGGCTAAATTCATGGCGGAATCCCACTATGCCTACAACACCTTGAAGATGCCTGGGCTTTTGGGAGTCATTACCATTCCATCAGATGAGAAGAGTGCAATCATTTGCGTGGACAAGATGTATCGGGACACAGTCACGGGAGAGGCAGTGGTAGCAGTAGTTCCTGCCAAGTAGGACAGAGGAAGGAAGAAGGGTAGCAAGGATGTTGCCAAGGAATTCAGGAAGCATGCCTCTTCGGAGTGTGCTGCGCCTATCGATGACTTGCCGGAGAGTTCCAACAATAAGATATCCAAGGTTGCTGCACCCCAAGTAAAGCAGGTCCCAGCAGGGCTAGCTGGCGTTGATGGTACTTTTATGATCAGCGCCACCCTCGATGACAAATAGGAAAGCACGCTCATTGCCTTCCTGCAGCCGAATATCGATGTGTTTGCCTGGCAACCATCTAATAACCCCGGTGTCCCCAAGGAGGTAATCGAGCACCACCTTGCTGTCTGCCCACACGCCCGACTCGTCAAGTAGAAAGTCCGGAAGCTGGCCTTGGAGAGACAGCAGTTCATTGTGGAAGAGATAAAGAAACTTGAAGCAACTGGTTTGGTCAGAGGAGTGCTACATCCCACATGGTTGGCAAATCTAATGGTACTCCAGAAGGCTAACGGGAAGTGGAGGCTTTGCATAGATTTCATGGATCTTAACAAAGCTTGCCCGAAGGACCCGTTTCCCTTGCCGCACATCGATCAGATTGTGGATTCCACTTCAGGCTGTGATTTGCTCTCCTTCCTGGATGCATATTCGGTATCACCAGATCTCCATGTCCAAGGAAGATGAAGAGAAGACATCGTTCATCACTCCCTGTGGTACGTACTGTTTTGTCCGCATGTCGTTCGGATTGAAGAGTGTCGGGTCCACTTTTGCTAGGGAAGTCCAGATTGGTTTCGAGCCATAGTTGCATAGAAACATTGAAGCTTATATGGATGATACTATGGTCAAGACCAAGGATAGAGCCACCCTTATTTAGGATTTGGAGACATTTGCTAATCTGCGCAAGATCAACTTGAAGATCAGCCCGAAGAAGTGTGTGTTCGGCAGTCCTTCCAGCGAGCTGCTTGGGTTCTTTGTGTCCCATCAGGGGATTGAAGCCAACCCTGATGAGATTAAAGCTATAGAGCATATCCAAGCACCAATGACAGTTAAGGATGTGAGGCGTCTGACAGGGTCCGTTGCCGCGCTAAGCAGATTAATTTCCAAGTCTGCCGAGTGCGCCCTGCCGTTCTTCAAAATTTTGAAGAAGGCATCACCCATGAAGTGGACCCTAGAAGCAGATGCAACTTTGCAAGAGTTGAAGTCCTACTTGTCCACTATGCCTACCCTGGTTACTCCCAAACCACAGGAGCCATTATTGCTATACTTAGCGGCAACCAAGTATTACAGAACATAAACATGGACTAGAGAGATTACATTATTAGAAATAAAATTTGTCAAGTGCCTACAGATTTAAGATCGAAAAAATATAAGTGCCCCGTAATCTCCTCTTTTCGTTTAACCTCCACCAGGCACTGTGGCGGAAGGAGGAAAAGCCGAGAAAAGGGCACCCAAGTAGGAGCCCATCCCGGTCCTGTCACGACCCATTAGGAGTGGCCTCAAAAGACTGGGAGTGGCGAGGTTGCGAAAGAGGGGCATGGGGGACAGGACGGCGCCCTCTGGTCGCCACCTCCAGAGCCAGCAAGAAGCCCTGGCTTGAGCACCGATGGAGTCATCCACCAAAGCTCAGCCATAAGACTACTGGAGGGGAGGCGAAAGCGCCAAGAGAACATCCCTCCCCGGTTATCACCCTAGGAGGCTGGTGATGATGATGCCGAGGAGGGAGGGGAAGAGCAGAAAGACGAGGCGGCGGGTCGCCGGTTGGAGGCAAAGGCATCCACGCCATCGTAATCGTACCTACCCCCTGCCACTCACCTTCTCTGTCTTCCCTCGTTTTCTCCTCACCACCGCTGCTCCCGGGAAGCGCCAAGACTCCCGTACGACATCCCCTCCAAAAAGACGGCGAGCGACAAAGACGACCAGGGAGCTCGAGGTGCACTGCTCCCCACCTTGGCGAGCAGGAAGGCGCACCTCTCGTCGCCATCAATCCCAAGACCTCCGGGAGGGGCGGTGCTGGGATTACTAATGATTTCCAGCTCTGCCTCCCTGGCGAGCCCCGAAGATGCCAAGAGATTCACCATAGCAAGGACTAGGCTCACTCCCTGAGAAACAACACCAACATTTCATGACACCAGCCTCAACCAAGAGCCCGGAGGCTGGCCCTAGGCTCTTCCCTTTGACATAACCAACAAGAAGCAGAAATAAGAGGGGGGCGCAAGGATGAATGACTCCGCCTTCTATCCGGCCCTCCTTTTATAGGTAAGCCGGGGAGGGGAGCCGCTCCCTCAAAAAGTGGCCGTCATCCTCCTCCGTCAATTCAAGAAGACCGAGCCCTCGCCTTGATGCTCTCCCATGACATGCGCCTCCGTTACCTACCCCGCGCGATGCATGTCGCATAAGTGACTAAGGATAAGGGCGTGGTGGGAAGAGTGAATTGGCAGTTTCTACCTCGTGTTTTAAAGTCATTCACGGGCCATTACTAGGGCGGTCCCACCACTATTGGCTTTACACGACACGCGGGGAAACCAAAAACTGGCCTGGACCCAAGATAAATGAAGAAGCAAAGAAGACCTCAAGAGGCCAGCCTCTCCAGCACCTCCACGTGTGCACTAATTAGGCCCTACCCCGCCAACGCTCGGTAGCGCGTTTGGGGAAAACCCTGGGTCTGTTGCTGTGACTATGCACAGGCACGGGAACCAGATTGAGAAACCAACACAAGTCATAGTACAAGAGATCAAGATCATCGAAGGACCAACATGCAGATCAAGAGGGCCAAGATCAAGCCAGAAGGACAAGGTATCACCAGGAGAAAAGCCTTCCTTGCCGGGCAGGCGAGCTTGACAAGGACGAGGCCACCCCGGAAGAAGATGTCTGAGATGTCCTGGCAGGGCCTCATGGGACTCGCGAAGGCAAAACCACCTCATCCAACCACTCCGCCACGACCCACGACATCAATCAGTGCGGTGTCAAGCCGCAAAGTGACTAAGTGGCAGTCATTCGCCACACGGCGGCCTCTTTCTATAGGATATGCCTACAGATGACACCCGTACTGGGACATGCCAGGTGAGCAAGTGTGGAGCTCGCGAGATAGCCCGACAAGGCTTGTCGGGCACCCAATGACGTGACGTTAAGTGGTGCATTTAATGCACCCTGACATCCTACAGAGTTAGGTATGATAGCACTGTTTGCTATCTTCTCAGCATATAATGACTACTTTTCCATTGTGGTAACCCCTTAATCTATAAAAGGAGGCCCATGACAACCGTAGAAAGGGTTAGAAGGTTGGATAACTTACACACCCATACGCGTGTAGTGTACTACCGCCCCTGCCAGGCAAGTGTACTTTGCTCCACCACCATTCTTCCACCATCAATCCACCAAAGCAGGAGTATGGTTTTACGCCTCACGTTGGCCTGAACCTGGGTAAAATTGCCTGTATGATCTCTGTTGTGCAGCCCCACGCTCATCTTCTCTTTCTGCAACGCGACGTACCCCTACCGAACCAGCATGGGGCCCTCCGGTCCCATAGGTGGTCGTGGTTTCCCACGACAACAATATTCTTACTAAAGCATAATTACTCACCAACATGACTCACATATTACTATCTCCATATCACAAAACTATTGCAAGGAATCAAGTTTATAATATCCATTGATCTTCATGAAAGTTTTTATTATCCCTATTGAATATCTATCACTTTGGGACCAATTTCACATTTTAAGCAAATTACCATTGCTAATAACAAGCTCTCAAAGAAATTTAAGTGAAGCACGAGTGCATAAATATTTCTTAAAAAATTTCATCTCCCAAAATAATCTAGGTGAAGCATGAGAGCATATTTATTCAAAATTTTACTAACTCTCAAAATAATCTAAGTGAAGCATGAGAGTTTTTCTTCAAAGTTTTACTAACTCTCAAAATAATCTAAGTGAAGCATGAGAGCATATTTATTCAAAATTTACTAACTCCCAAAATGACCTAAGTGAAGCATGGGAGTATTTCATCAAAAATTAAACCACCACCATGCTCAAAAAGATATAATTGAAGTACTAGAGCAATTCCATAGCTCAAAAAATTTAAGTGAAGCACATAGAGCAATTCTAACAAATCATAGCATCATTATTGCTCTCTCAAATAGGTGTGTCCATGAAGCATGATTGTAACAAACTAAAAAGCAAACCAAGAAATATTCATATAATACAAGACACTCCAAGCAAAACTCATGATATGTGATGAATAAAAATATAGCTCGAAGTAAAATTACTAGCGGTCGTTAGAAGAAAGTGGGGATGCTTTCCAGGGCATCCCCAAGCTTAGTTGCTTGGTACTCCTTGAATATTACCTTGGTGTGCCATGGGCATCCCCAAGATTAGGCTCTTTTCACTCCTTATTCCCTCATCCATCGTGATTGCACCCAAAACTTAAGAACTTCAATCACACAAAACTTAACAAAACCTTTGTGAGATCCATTTGTATAAATAAGGAAATCACCACTTTAAGTACTGTTGAAAACCCATTCATATTTTACTATTGCATTATAACTAATGTATTCTAACTTTACCATGGCTTATACCCCCCGATACAATCCATAGATTTATCAAAATAAGCACACAATGAAATGAAAACAGAATCTGTCAAAAAACATAACAGTCTGTTGTAATCTGGACTTTTTCCATACTTCCATAACTCCAACAATTCTGGAAAATTAGGAAAACATGGGAAATTTGTATATCTGTCACATCCCTAGCTTATGGTACTGCCTGGTGTTTTGCATCTTGTTGCATCATGTATAAATTCTATTGAAGTTGAAATAGGGATTGACCAAACCCTAGCATCAGAAAGAATTCAACTAGGTTCAAATAAAAATATTTTCAATGAACCCAAAATGCCTTCCCAAAAAATGTTCATCATCTTTGGATTGGTCTAGAACCTCTGCCAAAAATGGTGCACATTTTTCTAGGACACTTTGGATTTTTGAATTAATCCATAAATATTTGAATTTGGACATTTAAATCTTATAAATATTTTTAATTGTCCAAGTAATCCTGAAAGAACTTGAGGGCCGTTGGGAGATATTTAAAAGGTGCCTAAAATTATTTCCAGGATTTTACCAAGTGGTTTAGTATTTTTACTAAATCAAAAACAACAGCAGAAAATAGAAAAAACAGAAATAAGAGAGAGTGTAACGCCCTCAATGCGGCTATAGCTCCCACATGTCGAGGCACGACTTAGAGACATAACCGCATTGAAAGCAATGTTGCAAGTTAGGCAATCATCACAACATCCCATGTAATATAGATATTAAAAGGGGAGATACATAGTTGGCTCACACTCGCCACGTCAACCAAAGTACATAAATAGCATTACAACATTCAAACACTCATGGCCCGACTATGGCGCCAAAATAAAAGATAACCCAACATGCGACACGGTCCCGATCACCCCAACTGGGCACCACTGCTGATCATCAGGGAAAGAAACGTAGTATCATTGAGAGTCCTCGTCGAACTCCCACTTGAGCTCAAGCGCGTCACCTGGAACGGAATCATCAGGCCCTGCATCTGGTTTGGAAGTAATCTGTGAGCCACAGGGACTCAGCAATCTCGCACCCTCATGATCAAGACTATTTAAGCTTATAGGTAAGGCAAGGTAAAATATGTGGAGCTGCAGCAAGCGACTAACATATATGGTGGCTATCCTGTTTGCAAAAGAGAGCGAGAAGATGAGGCAAAGCGCGAGTGAGAAACTAGAGGACAACCTGCGCAAGCATTACTCCAACACCGTGTTCACTTCCCGGACTCCGCCGACAAGAGACCATCGCGGTAACTCACACTGTTGATTCATTTTAATTAAGTTAAGGTTCAAGTTATCTACAAACGGACATTAACAAATTCCCATCTGCCCATAACCGCGGGAACGGCTTTCGAAAGTTCAAATCCCTGCAGGGGAGTCCCAACTTAGCCCATGACAAGCTCTCACGGTCAACGAAGGATATTCCTTCTTGCGGGAAGACCCGATCAGACTCGGAATCCCGGTTACAAGACATTTCGACATTCGTAAAACAAATCCAGCAAAGCCACCCAGATGTGCCGACAAATCCAGATAGGAGCTGCACATATCTCGTTCTCAGGGCACACCGGATGAGCAACACGTCGGGTAAGCCAGCCCAGAGTTGCCCCTGGTAGCCTCGGACATCGCTCAGTTGGACCAACACTCAGAGGAGCACTGGCCCGGGGTGGTTAAAATAAAGATGACCCTTGAGTCTGCAGAAACCGAGGGAAAGAAAAGGCTAGGAGGTAATGGTAAAACCAATGTTGGGCCTTGCTGGAGGAGTTTTATTCAAGGCGAACTGTCAAGGGGTTCCCATTATAACCCAACCGCGTAAGGAACGCAAAATCCGGGAACATAACACCGATATGACGGAAACTAGGGCGGCAAGAGTGGAACAAAACACCGGGCATAAGGCCGAGCCTTCCACCCTTTACCAAGTGTATAGATGCATTAATTAAATACGATATATTGTGATATCCCAACAAGTAAACATGTTCCAACAAGGAACAACATCTCCATGTTCCAACAAGGAACAAACTTCAATCTTCACCTGCAACTAACAATGCTATAAAAGGGGCTGAGCAAAGCGGTAACATAGCCAATCAATGGTTTGCTAGGACAAGGTTGGTTAGAGGCTAGGTTCAACAACATGGGAGGCATGATAAGCAAGTGGTAGGCATCGCAGCATAGGCATAGAAAAAGAGCGAGCAACTAGCAAGCAAAGATAGAAGTGGTCTCGAGGGTATGGTCATCTTGCCTGAGATCCCGCAAGGAAGAAAAAGGAGTCCATGAAGGAGACAAACGGACGAAGTCGAACGAATCCTCACAACACGACGTTATCGGAACCAACCCGAAGAAGCAACACCGGAAAGGAGCACACAACATAGTAAACAACCAACACATAATCATGGCATGATGCACAATCAAGTATGATGCATGTCCAGTTTTAAATATGCATGGCATGGCAAAGGGCAACAACCAAAACTACAAATTAAGTGGAGCTCAATATGCAACGGGTTGCATATGGACGGAACACCACATCCATTATTTAGTTCTCTCTCGGTTATGTATCCACCAATATTAAATGTTGGTTAACATGGCAAGAGGTGAGGCATAACAAAACTACACCATCTAAACAATTTAAATGGGGCCGGATATAACAAATAACGAATCTGGTGAATCCCCATATGCATTTAGCAAATTAAAGCAAACACAATTTAAACCATCTTAATGTTGTTAACATGATGCGGATGACATGTTCAAGTTTTAAGCCATATTTATGAGAATGTTGATAAGAGCATATTAAGGAGCATTTAACACCATGGTGGAAAGAAAAGGGGTGCCACGGCAACGACAAAGAAAACGGTGCCACTGCAACGTTCCGGTTCCGGTAACTCGATTGAGATACCGATGCAAAGGAGAAGTGTGCAGATGCGTGCAAAAGATGGTGGGGTGATCCTGGATTCCGGGTTCCCACGGGTCGACGACGGCAAAAGAGGAGGACCGAGCAAGTGACAACTCAGACACGGTGCAGACGATGGGTGCATCTCATACAACACATGCAAACGTTCTAGGACGGTCGTCTCGGGGTTATACCTTCGAAGCGTGCGTTATCGGAGGGGTTCAAGTTCAAAGTGGTGTAGGGGAAGTAGACGTTCTTGGGAACGTTCGGTAGTGGAAGTAGGGGTACATGACGACAGTAGAGGTACTCGTGATCTTGGCGGTGGTAGTCGTACACATGTTGTAGTCAAACTTGATGGAACCAATGTCCTCGAGGGTAGTCGTGGTACTCGGGGTCTTCGGACTTTCCGGTCCCGTTCTTGCGACGGTAATCGTTCACGTTCGTTCGGAGAGGTACTTGATGACTCCAACGTCTTCGGGGCAACGGTAGTTGTACACGGTCCACGAGACGTCTATCATTCAGGGTCCGACTTGCGGGTCTTGCCGACATGAGTGGTACTTGGCGTTTTTGTGTAGACGAACTTGGCGCATCTGAAGGGTCACACTTGTCGTCGTGGGAACTTGGTGAGTCCAAGGTCTTCGAGGTCGACGGTACTTGGCGGGTCATCATGTAGATGTACTTTCGAGAGGAACTTGGCGCGTCCAAAAATCTTCGGGGTTTGTCGTTGGACTTGGCGGTCCTAGTCTCCTCGGTTCAACAGTGATATGCAAAGGCCAAAGCAAACCAATTACATCTGAAAGCCGCAGGGTTGTGGTCGTCTTGCTCCGGGTGTTGCAACTGTGGTGGAGGTCATCCATGGAGGGGCGCTAGTTGCCGCAGGAGGGCCACGCCACGGGGCTCAGCGAGGGAGGCGGCGCGTAGGAAGAGTAGCTGCAGTAGCACAGCATTGCTGCAGACACAGGAGGAGGAAGGCCATGGCAGAGGAGGGGCTTGTGCACGGGGGGGAGTAGCAAGGCGGCACTGGAGGGAGGAGGCAACGAAGAAACCTGCGGCGGCCGGAGGAGAAAGACGAGGGAATTGGGTGCGGCGTGCAGAGGATGCAGCGGGGCGAAGGAGAGGCCGCTGGTGGAGGTCGACACGACGGCGGCTTGGAGGGGATTGGGTGCTGGGACTCTGGGAAGATGGACTCTGGGAAGATGAACATGGTGTGAGGCAGCGACCTGCGAGGTCGCCGGCGCGGGCGCCATGGCGGGGAGGCAACGAGGATCGGGGCAAGGGCATTGACAGCAGAGGTGCAGTGCAGGTCGCAGGGGAAGGAGAGGCCGATGCGGGCTCCTGCGTGTGGGGTCGAACGAGAGGAGGAAGGAGATCGGGAAGAGGAGGTTGTCGGCGCTGGGAGATCGAAGAAAGAGGAGGGGGATCGAGCCAGTCTTCCTGGCATGATGCGTGCGTTGAGCGGCGGCGTACAGGAACGAGAGATGGGGATCGAGTGGAGGGGATCGGGGTAGCTAGGGTTATGGAGCTGGTGGGGTGGCTGGGCCTTAGAGGCCAGTGCTGGGGTGGGCCTTGGGAGGCCCAAGTGGGCTGCGGCTGGCCTGAGGTGCAGCTGGGCCTAAATGGCCTGTTGGGCACCCTCTCTCCCACTCAAAAAACAGAGATAAGGAAGAAAAGAAAGAGAGGATAGGGGACGAAGTTGGACGCGCGGATAGTTTTCCGGGACTCACAAAAATGAGTTTGACCCAATAAAAATAGAAACGACAAGATTGAAAGATATAAATTCAAACTCATTTGAATTTAATTCAAATGGGTTTGAACTGGGACTTGGTAAAAGGAAGGTCCAAAAATGTTCGGATTTTTTGGAGGAGCCCCGGTAAAAGGGAAAAGAAATATTGGGTAAGGGTTGGAGATCAACTCGAAGCAGAGAAGGCATGGGGTTATATTTGCAAGTGTGTTCCGGTGAATTCCAACAAATGGAATATTTATATAGCTCCCTACTATCGGGAGGGTATGTTATAAAGAGAAGTCACCAGGTGAATTCCCTCGGTTTAAATGGATCAAAGGTCCATGCCATTTATTTAGTTGAGTTAAGAAAAGAAATGACATGATGGCATGATGACATGATGCAATGCACATGATGCAATGATGAATGCAAAGAACCAAACAAAACACACGACGAAACCCAGAAACCCTGGAAGGCATCTGAATCTCCGGTGTTGGGGCGTCACAGAGAGAGAGACTACCTGTGTTACCTACAGGCCCAGCCCACCTGGCCGGCCCACCGAGGGCAGGGGCATCTTCTTCCTCCTGCCAGAAGGCAGAGGAGAAGACAGCCACGGCGCCGCGACGTGCCATGCCGGCAGCTGCCTGCCTGGCTGCCCCCTCGTCGCCCTGGACTCCCTCCACGATGCCACGCACTCCCTCTCGACCCTCTCACTCTCTCCCGCGCCTTCTCCCCCTCCTCTGGCTCGCTCTCTCCCCCACCGAGCGGAGCTCGTCGCCGCCGCTCGCTGCTGCCGCAGCCACCGCCTCCCCCTTGCTTCTCCGACGTGCCCATGAGCTTTGCCTCGACTTCCTCATCCTCTCCTCCAAGCCATGGAGCTACGGACGCGCCACAACATCGCCAGCATCATCGTTTCCATCGCCGGCCACCGTGGATTCTCGCCGTCGATTTGAGAGCTACCGGACACCCCCGAGCCCGCTAACCATCCATGTAGCTCCGCGGTGAGCCGTTGACTCGATTCCCCCTTGCCCCGTCATCCCTAGCATCCTGTAGCTGCCATCCCCATGAGCTCCAAACCTCGCCGCCATCAGGCCTCATCGCCGCCGTAGACAAAGCTAGCAAAGCTCGCGTCTGAGCTTGTGTTCGTGATCAGCACGCTCCCAGGAGTCGAATGCACACACTAGCTCGTCCTGAGGTGCGCCGTAGCGCCTAACCTGCTAACGCCGAACGCCGGCTGCCTCCACGAGCTCAACACCGGCGAGCTCACTCCACCCCAGATCCTCCCGCATGCCCTACCAGATGCGCGCGAGCCCCAGCTACGCGTACGAGCAAACCACGGCCGATTTGGTCAACCGTAGGCAAATCCCGAGCCCCTCCGCCGTCCCGGGCTTCGACGGCGACGAGCCGCGGGTCAACTCCGACGAGTTGACCTGGGGGTTTGACCCCGTCTGACCAGGGTTTGACCACCCTGGGTCACTGGCGCGTGGGGCCAGCCCTGCTAATTAACCTAGGTTAGTGTGAATTTATTTAGTTAGTTTAATTAACCACTGATGTGTGGGTCCCAGCCGTCAGGTTTGACCTAGACTGGCGTTGTTGACCTGCTGACGTCGTGCAGTCGTCATCCTGACGCTATAAATCATTTTCTGGATTTAAGTTTATTCAGGAAATTCTAGAAAATGCCCAAAACTTCTAAAAATCATAGAAAATTATCTATAACTCCAAGTAAGATAAATTATATATGAAAAATGATCAGAAAAATCCAATCTTTCCATCTATACTAGTTTCATGCATGTTAGAACACTTTAACATTGCTGTTTAGGTGAAACAAGTTAATGCACTAATATGACTTCATAAAATGGGTTTGCATTTGAATCTTTGGTTCAAATGGACTCATTTCAATATGTTCTAGCTTGCATTAGCCCAAAACACATTCGTATTGACATGTCATAGCATGCATCATATTGTTGCATATCGTCATGTGTTGATTGTGTTCTTTCTCAGTTGCCGGTGTTTGTCCCCCCTCAGTAGACGTTGATCCAGCGATGAATTCGATGACACCGATGAAGAACTATACTATCTTCAGAAGTGCCAGGCAAGCAAAACCCCCTTGTTCATTCCGATACAATCCCACTCTCTCGCTCCTGTTCTATTTTACTGCATTAGGACAACACCATTTCAACTGTTACATGCTGCGGTAGCTGAACCCCTTTCCTCTGCATGACCTGTCATTGCCACAGTAAATAGATGAAACCCACTAGCATGAGTAGGAGTTGTTTGAGCCCTAATGTGCCTACTCATTCATGCTTGCTTTTCATGCCTGCTACTTCTTAGAGTTGAGTCAGGTCTGATTCATCGGGGATGAATTGGAATGGCGATGAGCATGTCCTACTGTGTGTGAGCTAAGTGTGTTGAACACGATTTGGTAAAGGTATCGATGAGAGGCCATGTGGGAGTACGTGGTGGGTTGTTTCATTGAGGCTGTCCTTAAGAACTGAGATCTGTATGTGTGATTTAAGAACCAGCTACTACCATGCATTGGGCCCGAAACCAATGGACCCTATCGGCTTCTTAACCACTCTAGTCCTCTGTCCAGGAGTTGCAACTAGTTTCGGGTGTTTATAGGATATGTGTTGGCGGCCGTGGGTAGCGCTGACCCTAGGGGTGGGCTATGTTGCGGTAGATACACCATGGCCGGGCATGCCGGGCGCCCGCTTGGTGTCTCGGAACCCTGTACACATCGTTCGGGGCCGTATGTGGAAACCTCGGTTGGACTCCCTACGGATGGAACCTGGATAGGCGATAAACCTGGACTAGAGACTTGAGTGTTTAGGTAGGCCGTGGCCGACACCCTCGTTGGGCTTCCGCTTGAAGGTTGCCGAGTACATGTCGTGTAAACGACGTTAAGTGGTGAGAGCGTGTATGAAGAAGTACACCCCTGCAGGGTAAACATCATCTATTCGAATAGCTGTGTCCATGGTAAAGGACTGCTTGGTTGCCTATATAGTTCATAGACAAGTGAAAGTGGATATTTTAAAACGCGCAAGATAAGCATGAGTGCTATGGATGGCGTTCTCGTAGGGAGACGGGAGCGGATCCATAGTGGTGTATTGATATGATGAATATGTGGACTCGTGTGCGCCACCTCAAAAGAGTTGCTTGCAGTCGTAGTTCAGGTTAGCCACTGAGTCAAAGCTGGCTTGCTACAGTTAAACTCCACCACCCCCTTGTTGATACCGATGCATACGTAGTTAGTTGTGTTGTAAGTCTTGCTGAGTACATTTGTACTCATGTTTGCTTAATTTATGTTTTGCAGAGAGACGTCAGTCTCGCTAGTAGTTTCGCGTGGACTTTGACGTTTAGTTTGTTACCTCAGCTACGATCTTGTGCCCTCGGCAGGGTATTGTAGATAGTCAGGCTTCTCATCCTTCTTCATTTGTAGTTGTCTGTACTCAGACAAGTTAAGCTTTCGCATGTGCTTGTTGCTTGTATGCTCTGTATGTTGGGTCATGATACCCATGTTCGTAATACTTGGCTCCTCGGAGCCTAATGAATTGTAGCGACCAGACCTCAAACGGTCTGATCTCTGGGCTTAGGTGTCATCCCTGGATCAGTAATGCTGACACCACACAGTACTCGGAGGATTTATAACAGAGTAGCAATCACACACTTATTACATCAAGTGTCTCAATAGAGAACTTATTACAATAAATATGGCTTAAGGCCATCTAATAACGATAACAGCGGAAGGCTTGGAAGATAAGTGAGTCCATCAACTCCAACGGCATCACTGAGTATAGAACCACGACCTAAAACTCCTTAATCGTCGTCTGAAAAGTCTGCAACATTAACGTTGCAGCCCGAAACGGGTCAGCACATGGAATATGCTGGCAAAGTAACACATAGAGAGTAATGGAATGAAAAAACTATACTATATGCATATTTGGCTGGTGGAAAGCTCTATGGTTACAGTTTTGCGTAAAGCCAATTTTCCCCTACAACAAAGGAATAAATTTTATTTAGCTATCATGGTGGTTGTTAACCATTGAGAATGGTTGACAGCATCCTCAATCCCAATTAAGCATCATCATTAAACAAAACCCAACAAAATTAATTTAGAGTAACATGTTGAGATTCACATGATAATCCAAGTACTAGATACTCAAGCTATCCATAACCGGGGACACGGCTAACCATGATTTGTTTATACACTCTGTAGAGGTTTGTGCACTTTTCCCAACAAGACTCGATCGCCTCCGTTTGGTTTCTCGCACTACATGGTGTTTGAGAAGACGGATGACCGAGACATAGTCTTTCAGAAGCGCTAGCACCTTACGATGGATAGACCGTTACACCTACTTTCCCCAACATCTGCTAGTCTACCCTGTAAGAGTTCGCACGACTTAATCAACTATGCTAGAGCCCATAATAGCTTGTGGCTGCACACGGAAGTTTCTAGTATGAAAAATCTCATGATCCCTTTGGGCCTGGGTGGCGGTCCATAAAGAAAAACAGGCAATCCTGGAATACCCAGGTACCTCAATCCACCCAGATGTGTGTTTAAGTTGCCACCTTAGATAAACCATAAATTAACAAACTCACATCTTTCATGGATATCACTCACCCAATTCCATGTCTACTAGCATAGCATGGCAATAGTAAGCAAACATAGAAGTAACTCCCAAAGGTTTGATAATATAACAGGTAATAGGTACTACCTCAACTACTTCCCATCCCTCAATTTAATTAGATCCTAATCATGCAATGTTTGAGGATTGATCTAATGCAATAAAACTAGGTAGTAGGAGGTATGATCACAGTGTTACTTGCCTTGCTGATGATCCGCGAAACCTAGAGATTCGAAGTAACAGGCGGCGCACTCCGGGTATTCAACCGCAGACAAACAAACAAGCATACAATTAGTATTCATCTAATGCACGTGTAAAACTCAAATAATAGATCTAACCAGAAGGTTCAACTTAAGAAATCCGGTTTGCAAAAAGAATCAAATCCAACGAAGCAACGAGAGTCAAACGGCAAAAGAAACAAGCTTCGTTTACTATTCTGGATCTGGGGCAATTTTTACAGTGGCAAAAACTTGTTTAAGTTCGTTGAACGGATAGGGGGTTTTGAGACGAAACTCCAGGCGCTTGAATCGCCTGATTCCGATAAACGAGCGAAAAGTTATACTAAAACGAAAATCGGATCAGGAATCGCGATCAGAAAAATCGCGGATTTAATCCGAGAAAAAGAAAAATGACGAACGTTCGCTAGAACGAACGAATGGACGAACGCTCGCTAAATAAATAAATCGGAAAAACCAATCTATTTAAAAAAACTGAAACTAAAAATAAAATAAAAACCGCGACTTTTTTTCTCTCCTTTTAAAAAAACGGGCGGCGAAAACGAGGTTGACCTCGGGCGGCGGGTCCGGCGGCGGCGGCGGCTGATTAGGGTTTCGGGCGCGGTGGGCTGGCGGCTCGGGTCGGGCGGCTTATAAAGGCTGCCCCCGGGCGGAGTCCCGCTCGGGTACGGCCCAAAGTCGATTCGCGTTTTTTTTAAATTATTCCGTACAGAAAAACAAATAAAAGAAATACTAAACGGACTCCAAAAATCCCGAAATAAATTTTCCCGGGCTTCTAAAATCAAGCAGCACAAGGTGAACATTTATTTGGGGCCTAAATGCAATTTTGAAAAACGCACATTTTTTCCTAAATTCAAATAAAATACCGAAAAACTCCGAAATAAATTCTTATTTGATTTTATTATTAAATCCTCAATATTTCTTTATTTTGGGAAAGTCATTTTATTTCCTCTCTCATATTTTTGTAATAGAAATAATTGATGATAAAATAATTAAAATCAAATGATCCTATTCGCAAAATTTGAAAAAACTCAAATATGAAGATAACGAAATCCCCAACTCTCTCCGTGGGTCCTTGAGTTGCGTGGAATTTCTAGGATCAAAACCAAAAGCAAATAAATTATGATATGCAATGATGGTCTAATGTATAACATTCCAAATTGAAAATTTGGGATGTTACAAACCTACCCCCCATAAGATGAATCTCGCCCTCAAGATTCGGGTTGGCTAGAAAATAGGTGAGGGTGGTCCTTGAGCAAATCTTCCTCTCGCTCCTAGGTGGCTTCATCCTCCATGTGGTGGCTCCATTGAACCTTGCAAAACTTGATAACCTTGCTGCGGGTGACTCGACTAGCATACTCTAGGATCTTAACTGGTTTCTCCTCATAGGTCAAATCGTTATCCAACTGAATTGCTTCCAATGGCACGGTGTCTCTCAAAGGTATGCCAGCCATCTCCGCATGGCACTTCTTCAACTGAGAAACGTGGAACACATCATGAACTCCTGACAATCCTTCAGGCAATTCCAACTTGTAGGCCACTTCTCCCATACGTTCCAATACTTGGTATGGTCCTACAAATCGTGGCGCTAACTTTCCTTTAACACCAAAGCGCTTTGTTCCCCGAAGTGGAGATACTCGAAGATAAGCTCTATCTCCAACTTCGTAAACTGTCTCCTTGCATTTAGAATCTGCATAACTCTTTTGTCTGGACTGGGCTATCTTGAGCCTATCGCGAATCAATTTCACCTTATGTTCAGACTCCTTAATCAAATCAGGTCCAAACAACTGGCGGTCTCGAACTTCATCCCACGACAAGGGTGTCCTGCACCTCCTTCCGTACAAGGCTTCGAAAGGGGCCATCTTTAAACTGGATTGATAACTGTTGTTGTAAGAGAAATCTGCATACGGCAAATTCTCGTTGCAACTAGATCCATAATCTAGCGCACAAGCTCTCAGCATGTCCTCCAAAATCTGATTGACTCTCTCGGTCTGTCCATCTGTCTGTGGATGAAAAGCTGTGCTGAACTCTAGCCTGGTACCCAAGGTTTCGTGCAAGTGATTCCAGAACTTTGAGGTAAACTAGGTTCCTCTATCTGATACTATACTCCTCGGAACTCCATGTAAGCATACAATCCTGGTCATGTAAATCTTTGCCAACTTAGCACTGGTGTAAGTGGTCTTTACTAGGATGAAATGAGCTACTTTCATCAACCGATCAACTACAACGCAAATCGAGTCATAGCTTGAACGAGTCCTAGGTAATCCCGTGATAAAATCCATGCCTAACTTATCCCACTTCCATTCGGGTATCGGCAATGGCTGTAGCAATTCTGCTGGCTTCTGATGCTCTGCCTTTACTCTCTGACATACATCACAAACTGCTACATACTCCGCAATATCTTTCTTCATTCCGGTCCACTAGGAAATATCCTTCAAATCCAAATACATCTTGGTATTTCCTGGGTGAATCGAATATGGTGAATCGTGTGCCTCTTGCAGAATCAACTTCCTGATCTCCGGGTCATTGGGCACATAAACACGGTCTTCAAACCATAGGGTGTCGTGCTCATCCTCACGAAATCCTTTAGCCTTTCCTTCGCTCATTTTCTCCTTTATAGAGGCAATCTCCTTGTCAGTCTTCTGAGCTTCTCTGATTCTATCCATCAAAATTGACTGAATCTCCAATGCTGCTACATAGCCTCTCGGAACTATTTCTAAACATAAGTTCACGAAGATTTTCCGCTAACTCCCTTGGTATTTCTCCCGTCATTAGTGTATTGACATGGCTTTTGCGACTTAATGCGTCAGCTACTACATTAGCCTTTTCGGGATGGTAATGCAATCTCATATCATAATCCTTGATGAGCTTAAACCATCTCCTTTGTCTGAGGTTCAACTCCTTCTGCGTGAAAATGTACTTCAAACTCTTGTGATCCGTGTACACATCACAATGATTTCCAATGAGGAAATGTCTCCATGTTTTCAATGCATGCACTACGGCTGCTAACTCCAAATCATGCGTAGCATAATTCAACTCATGAGGCTTCAGTTGTCTTGAGGCATATGAAACAACTCTCCTTCCTGCATAAGCACTACTCCAAGTCCTCGACGTGAAGCGTCGCAATACACCTCATAGTCCTTGGTTTGGTCTGGCAAAATCAACATTGGTGAAATAACCAAGCGTGTCTTCAACTCCTGGAAACTAGCCTCACATTCCTCAGTCCATTTGAACTTGGTATCCTTCTTTAATAACTCAGTCATAGGCTTCGCAATCTTTGAGAAATTCTCAATAAATCTCCGGTAGTATCCTGCGAGTCCAAGAAAACTCTGGATCTCTCCAACTGTTGTTGGCGCTTCCCAATTTGTCACAGTGTCATCCTTAGTGGGATCTACTGCTATACCTTCTCCGGATATAACGTGTCCGAGGAATCCTACTTCCTTCAACCAAACCTCACATTTGCTGAACTTGGCATACAACTGATGTTCTCTGAGCTTCTCAAGTACCAATCGCAAATTTTCCTTATGCTCCTCTTCACTTTTCGAGTAAACCAGAATATCATCAATGAACACCACGACGAACTTATCCAAGAACTCCATAAACACTTTGTTCATCATGTTCATAAAATAGGCAGTGTCACATCCCTGGTCCTGTTATGCACTAGGCTAGACCTCAGGTGAGCATCATGTTTTAATTCAAATGAAATTTGAATTGAGGAATTTTCAAAGCCTCAGAAACCTTCTAAAAATGATCAACATTAAAATCTCCTCAAAGAAGTCCAAGAAAATGTTCCTCTTAGTCTCTGAAAATATTGCAAAGAGGTAAAACTCAAAACAATATTTTTGGTATCTCAGAGTTAATTATTTTGGGCCTTTGAATTAAATAAATAGCTATTTGCATTGGATATATATTTGATATATAAATAATATATGTCCAATAATTACTGGAACATTTTATGTGGTTTGGTATATTTTAACTCTAGCCACATAACTATTTTCAGGATTTTATAAAATGGTTTAGTATTTTACTAAACTAAAACAACACAGAACAAAATAGATAAATAAAAACAGAAATGGAAAGAGAGAGAAGGACTACCTGGCGCTCACCTGGTAGCCCACCTGGCCCAGCAGCACGGCCCAGCCCATCTCCACTTCCCCCCCTGTCGCCTTCCTCCTCGCGCCAGTAGGCACAGGCGCGTGGCCGACGCACGCCGGCGCACGCCCCGGCCACCTCCTGCTTGCCGCTCCACCTCGACACCCCGGACGCCTCCATGCGTGCCACGCCACCCCCTGGAACTCCCTCACTCTCCCGAACTCTCCCCCCCCCCTCCTCTGCTTCCTCTCTCCCTCACTCGCCGAACGGAGCCGCCGCCACCGACGAGCTCCCTCGCGGCCACCGCCACCCCCTAGCCTCGCCGATGCGCTCAAAGGCTCCGCCTCGACCCCCTCTTCCTCCCCACCGATCCACGGCCCTCCGGAAGCCCTGGATGCTGCCAGCTTCGCCGTTCCCCTCCTCGGCCACCGCGGATCGCCGCCGTCAAATCCGCCCTCGTCCGGCCTCCCTCAAGCTCGCCGTCCACCTCTACAGGGTCTACGTGAGCTCTTCGTCCGTTTCCCCCTCTCTGTTTCGTCGTTCACGCGCCGTAGCTAGGTTATCCACCGCGGCCGAGAGCTTCTCACCGCCGGCCATGGCGTGGCCGTGGCCACAGCCACCGCAGCTCGCTCCCGAGCCCACCGTCGTGCTCACCGCAACCCCAGGAGGCCGCAGCGCCCTTCCGTTTCCCCTCTTGTGCACCGTAGCGCCGTTCCCCACGAGCACCGAAGCCACCGTCCGCCATTGCTGCTGCACGCATAGCCTCCGTGCTCCCCTGGCCTCACTGTGCTGCTCTTAGTGCTCCCCATGTCTAGCAGGTGCTGCCCAGCCTCTCCATTTGCTCACTGATGCATCGTAGCGACGCGCCCGAGCACCACCGAACACCATACCCGCCAAAGCTCGTCGCCGGCATGAGTTCCGGCGACCCCACGACCTCCCACTTGGTCCTCTGGATGCGCGAGAGCAAGAGCTTCTCCCTAGTGCCCTCAGCGCGCCAAACCACCGCTCGTAGCGCCAAACCCGCCACCACCCGAACTCCGGCCGCCGCTGTCGTCATGATTGCTGTCGCCTCCGGCCACCCTAGCTTCTCACGTTGGCCCTGTTAGATGCGCGCGAGCCTAGGCATCCCGTAGAGCCCCTCCGCCGCTCTTTTGGTCATCGGAGGGCGAATCCCGACACTCTCCGCCGTCCCTGGCCTCGCCGGCGACGAGCCTCGGGTCAACTCCGGCGAGTTTGACCCGGGTTTGACCCCCCTCTCTCTCACTGACATGCGGGCCCCGCCCGGCTAATTAAGTTAGGTTAGTATTAACTAAGCTAGGTTAGTTTAGTTAGACACTGACACTCGGGACCCACCGGTCAGAGTTTGACCGGACTGTGCCACGTTGACCTGCTGACGTCATCATGACGTCAGGATGATGCAGTAATGTTTTCTGGATTTGTTCTTATTCAGGAAATTCCAGAAAATGCCTAAAACTTCTAAAAATCATAGAAATTCAACCGTAACTCCAAATGAGATAAATTATATATGAAAAATGACCAGAAAAATCCAATCTATCCATCTGTACTATTTTCATGCATGTTAGAACAACTTATAGGTGCTGTTTAGCACAAATCATATAAATGGCATCTGAATAATCACATATGGAGTTTGAATTTGAATCTTATATTCAAACCAACTTCATTTAATCTGTTGCTAGTTGCATTAGCTCAAAACACATTCATATTGCCATGTCATGAGCATGCATCATATTGTGCATTGCATTGATTGTATTTCTTCTTTGTTGTCGGTATCTGTTCCCTCCCGGTAGAGGATGTTCCGACGTTGTGATCGTTGACACTGATGAAGACTCAATGTTATCTTCAGAAGTGCCAGGCAAGCAAAACCTCCTTGTTCATTCTGATAAAATCCCACTCTCTCGCTCCTGCTCTCTTTTACTGCATTAGGACAAAAACGATTCATCTGTTACCTGTTGCGGTAGCTGAACCCCTTTATCCTTTGCATGACCTGTCATTGCCACAGTAAATAGATGAAACCCACTAGCATGAGTAGGAGTTGTTTGAGCCCTGTTGTGCCTACTCATTCATGCTTATTTGTCATGCCTGCTACTGCTTAGAGTCGAGTCAGGTCTGATTCATCCGGGATGAATCAGAGGTGTGTGAACATGTCCTACGGTGTGTGAGCTAAGCGTGTGAACACGATTTGGTAAAGGTAGCGGTGAGAGGCCATGTAGGAGTACATGGTGGGTTGTCTCATTGCAGCCGTCCTCAGGAACTGAGTTCTGTGTTTGTGATCCATGATTCAGCTACTACCACGCATTGGGCCCGAAACCAATGGACCCTCTCGGCTTCTTAATCACCCTTGTCCTCTGTCCAGGAGTTGCAAGTAGTTTCTGGTGTTTGTAGTATGCTGGAGGCCGTGTGCAGCGCTGACCGTAAGGGTGGGCTGTGATGTGGTAGGCACGTGGCACGGTGTACCGGGCGCCCATTTGGTGTCTCGGGAACCCTGTTCACATCGTTTGGGGCTGTGAGCGAAACTCCGGCCGGATCTCCTCATGGATGGAACCCGAATAGGCGATAAACCTGGACTAGAGACTTGAGTGTTTAGGCAGGTCGTGGCCGACACCCACGTTGGGCTTCCGCTTGAAGGTTGCCGAGTACATGTCGTGTAAACGGCGGTAAGTGGTGAGAGCGTGTGTGAAGAAGTACACCCCTGCAGGGTTATCATCATCTATTCGAATAGCCGTGTCCGCGGAAAAGGACTTCTGGGTTGCTTATATCAGTTCATAGACAAGTGAAAGTGGATACCCTAAAATACGCAAGATAAGCGTGAGTGCTATGGATGGTGTCCTCGTAGGGAGACGGGAGCGGATCCATAGTGGTGTATTGATATGGTGAATATGTGGACTCAGGTGCGCCACCTCAAAAGAGTTACATTGCAGTCGTAGCTCAGGATAGCCACCGAGTCAAAGCTGGCTTGCTGCAGTTAAACCCCACCACCCCTTTGTTGATAATGATGCATTTGTAGATAGTTTTGATGTAAGTCTTGCTGGGTACATTTGTACTCACGTTTGCCTATTTTATGTTTTTGCAGAGAGACTTCGGTCTCGCTAGTAGTATCGCGTGGACTTCGACGTTTAGCTTGTTACCTCAGCTACGATCTTGTGCCTCGGCAGGATTGGTAGATAGTCAGGCTTCTCAGCCTTTTTTTTTCATTTATAGATGTCTGTACTCAGACATGTTAAGCTTCCGCATGTGCTTTGACTTGTATGCTCTGATTGTTGGGTCATGAGACCCATGTTTGTAATATCTCGCTCCTCGGAGCCTATTGATAAATTACTTGAGTCATAGAGTCATGTTGTGATGCCATGTTGTATTTGCACATATCGAGCATATTGTGTGTATGTTATTGAAATGCTTGGTATGTGTGGGATCTGACCATCTAGTTGTTTATCTTTAGTAGCCTCTCTTACCGGGAAATGTCTCCTAGTGTTTCCACCGAGCCATGGTAGCTCGCTACTGCTCTGGAACACTTAGGCTGGCCGACATGTGTCCTTCTTCGTTCCTGTGTCTGTCCCTTCGGGGAAATGTCACGCGATGAATACCGGAGTCCTGTTAGCCTGCTACAGCCCGGTTCACCTGAGTCCTGCTAGCCCAGTGCTACAGCATGGATTCACTCGCTGATGACCGACACGTTCGATGCTGGGTCATGGATGCCTGTCCCTGTAAGTCTTTGCCACTTTGGGTTTACGACTAGCCATGTCAGCCCGGGCTCCTTATCATATGGATGCTAGCGACACTGTCATATACGTGTGCCAAAAGGCGCAAACGGTCCCGGGCTAAGGTAAGGCGACACCGTGGGAATACCGTGCGTGAGGCCGCAAAGTGATATGAGGTGTTACATGCTAGATCGATGTGGCATTGAGTCGGGGTCCTGACAGCGTTGGTATCAGAGCTTGACTGCCTGTAGGATTACCAAGCCAAACTGGTCGAAGTTGAGTCTAGAAATTCTTAGTTATATAAGGGAATTGATTGTGGGATGGAACGTAAGGCTCTTTTTACTCCTTATACCTCATGGCCTTCTGATCTGAGTCATCATCTTCTCTTCTACGGGGATTAAGAACTAGGCTATCTCTTCTTTCTATCAGGATCACGTGTTACTAATCCGTAGACTTAAGATTGTTGGGTTTAAGTCTCAGTTCAGTTCCTACTACTTCCGTATGTTAATTGTTGATCTCGGAACCTTGATATTGTGCTTCTGAGTGGTTATGCCACCATTTTTGTGAATGTCTCAAATCTTTTCTGAGCATTTACAGCCGTTATGTTGTCCGAGTCATCCCAGGTTTCTAAGTAGTCTGATGCATTTGCAAATCCTTTCTTCCCGTTTCAATGTTCCCATGGGCCAGATTAACCACACTAATCAGTGAGTTGAGGTACTCTGTTACCTTGACATATATGTTGGAGATATTATTATGACCCTAGGTGTCTTAGGGGATCATCTAGTAATTTAGCCATGATTTGTGTTCCCAGTGTGATGATTCTGGCCATCATTCTCGAAAGCATCCCGTGATGCTACTTAGTAATAGGTATTCTGTTCCTGGGTTCTTGAACCCGAGATTCACTCTACCTACTTCATGTTGATAGTAATTGCTAGTGCCTTTAGGATATTAGTAACCTTTGCGATAGTCCTTGAAGTCCGTGGTATCTCCTTCTTCCAAATACCATGAACTACTTATGGCAGAAGTTCCTCGTTGAACTGAACGATCACAACCAGAGTGCTCTTGATGAGTTCTCCATTATATATTGTGGCTCTGCCAGTTCTACCTTTCTACATGGGTTATCCGGAAGAAATATGTTGAACTTCGTTCGACATGCTAAACCATGCATCCACAACTCAGGAAATCATATGTTCTTTTGAGTTGTCCCTCTGTAGTTGTATTTGACCCTTGTCCAGCAGTTGATAGTCAAGGTGATGTCGTGCATTCGTGTTCACTGATGCTCGTTATTCTTGTGGTCCGTCAAGCCGTTCTAGTTCGGAATGACTAGGAGAAACAAACTCCAGTACCTCTTCCATATCCAGGATTGAGTCAAAGAAGTTGTATGCCGCAGATCAAATGCCAATCCAGCTTTTGGTTCTGTTCTACCTTGGAGTATTACCCCTTTATGTCAGAATTATCGTGAGAACTGCACCAACTCTCATGAATTTTGACGTAGTGATACTTCTCACCATCATTAGTCATTCCTCGGCCCTCGTGTTGATGCAATCGGAATACCGACAAATGAATTGAGATGTGTGAAATCAATACTCCCAGCAACCTCGTTGCTTGGTAGTTAAAGGATAATAATTTCATTCTTAGCGTGTTGGTTTTTGAATCATCCTTCTAAGACTGATCGTGCTACCTAGTCCTTATTTCGGTGCACCCTTCGATTGATGATTTAGGATCTTGTCAAGTCCTCACTCATTTGATCATATCGTCTTGCCCTCAAAAGCGAGATTGTTCCCGAGCTTAGTGACATACCGGTGGTTCGTGATTTTCCAAATATCTTCTCGGAAGTATTACCAGGTTGTTCCCTGACTGTTATGTTGAGCTCGTGATCAAGTTGGTTTCTTGTGAACCACCTTCTCTCCAAGAATCGGTGTTAGATATCCCTGAGCTAGTTGGTTAAGCTAGACAACAACTTGGAGAGTTGGAAGATAAAAGCTTGCCTGACTAAGTTCGTTCCAAAGGGATATTCTTGTGTAGTGTGTGTTGAAGAAAGATGATATCTTCATCGGTTGGTCCTTGTGATCAGTTGCTGGACCTATTGTCTTATCAATCCTTTGATTTGAGTGTGGGCTATCGTCAAATCAAATCAGTACCAACGATGCTCGTAATGTTGTCTTATTCGTGGTTGATCCCTCGAGCATACACCATTACATCTTTGGTCTGACCAATGCTATCACCGTGTTCACTTAACTATGGAATTCCTTTTAAAAGGAAACCTAGATGAATTGTTGTTGAGCCCATTGGCAACATCCTTATCTCCTCCATGATGTTGTTGAACATTAAGCTAGTGTTGGAAACTTTTGAAAGCATTTGTTCATGCTAGCTCATGAAGCATATGTTTGGATGAAGGTAGTGACTTACTTTAATTCATGTGCATCTGTTGCAAGTTGCCGCCGTGGATTCGAGAAAGTCAATGTTGCTTTCTTTGGAATCATTCCAAATCAGTCATGCACACGTGCGAAGAATGCTGTGGTTTGAAGACTTGCAACCTTCAATCTATATGTATCCCTAGCACACCAAGCCACTGATTGATTTGTTCAAGGAGAAGAAGTTCCTTCATAAGAGCTAATCCGGACTTATGTAAGGACTTCGATACCCTCGTTGATGGTTCCACCTCCTGAACTCGGTAGTGTTTTATTATAAGACTACTATGTGGTCATGCTTGTCTGGGACAGCGTGTTCACATGTGTGTAGCAGAACCAGCTCATGTTTTGGAGCTTACTATCGTAGTTCATTCCCCGAGAATCTCGCAACGTCATCTCGTCGATTTGTGTTGCAAACTTTCGTTTTTCTTCCTAGACTCGATGAGTCTGGAATATCCTGACACCAACCAGATCTGAATCTCAGGCAGATATGATGGTTTGGAACATTTTCCAAGAACTATAATATCGATCCCTTGGAAACTGGTAAAGTGGATGTCGTGGCCAACACACCCAGCCGGAAGACCTGTTATTATAATATCTTGATTGAGGAAGTTGGCCACCTCCCCATAAGGATTTTGTAGGATTTACCTCCCTAGTTCTTCCTTATGGATTCTTGTGCTCCCGAAGTCCGACCTTTACTTGATGTTCTAGATATCAAACCATATCTATGAATGGGTTACACTAGCACATCAAGAAGAACATTAGAAGCGGAGTGCTAAATGTCTCTCGGTCGATCATCCAGATTTTATTTCCTTGGCCTCGCTAAGATGAAATCTGAGAAGTGTTATCTTCCTTTGCATCTGCATCATCCATCATCATTCATCGTGGTAGCAAGTTGTGTTGCCAGGATCCTTGACACGGATATTGGTAAAACCTTGATGAATGTGGAAATGCTCAAGTTCTTGAGAGCACGCACAAGCGCTACGTGTTATCATCGGCACTAACTGGGTTTGCTCTCAGTTTCCTCGGCAATGCTATGACCTATTCAAACAGTGAATTCACTCCCTATTGTTGGGTTCTTCCCCAATTACCAGAATCATTCCCAGCATTTGCATTCTGTTCCCAGCTTGCACCGCCATTGTGCCATTCAACCATGGGTCTCTTACATTTCCGGTGATAAGCAAATTAATCCATTACGTTGTCTTCAACAAGGTAATCCACATCATCCAAGTCCGAGTATGCCATTCTACCGACCCCCTCCAAACGATCGCCCGAAAATTGCCTTAGGCTGGTATGAAGAGTTTCAATGATCTCTGAATCAAAAGTAATTCTTTTTGCCACTTAAGGGGATATATCTACGAATCACCCCCCCCCCTCCAGGATGTCTCGTTGAGGTATCATGGCAACTCAACTCCTCGCTACGTTGACAACCGTTCACCACCTTCTTAGGTGTGGAATCGTTGTCTACCTAGTGAACCTTCGTCATCTGTTCCACTCCATTCCTCTAGAGGTGTGCTTCGTCTCTCAGCTCGAGAGATGTTGCTATGTCCCATTCCGTGAGTTAATCCTGAGTTGTTCGTTCTTTGAGAAGATTAATTCTTCTAGAGTTTTCCTTCCCTCTTCTTGTCATGTTAGTTGGAGTTCTTAGAGAAAGACTTCGAGACAATGATGGTGATCGAATCAACGCTCTTATGAAGTGCACCCTGGATCGTGAAGATTATACTAGTTGCATTTCCCCTTCACCTTACCCTACGCTTGAATCTCGGGACGAGATTTTTGTTTAGTGGGGGTGAGTTGTCACATCCCTGGTCCTGTTATGCACTAGGCTAGACCTCAGGTGAGCATCATGTTTTAATTCAAATGAAATTTGAATTGAGGAATTTTCAAAGCCTCAGAAACCTTCTAAAAATGATCAACATTAAAATCTCCTCCAAGAAGTCCAAGAAAATGTTCCTCTTAGTCTCTGAAAATATTGCAAAGAGGTAAAACTCAAAACAATATTTTTGGTATCTCAGAGTTAATTATTTTGGGCCTTTGAATTAAATAAATAGCTATTTGCATTGGATATATATTTGATATATAAATAATATATGTCCAATAATTACTGGAACATTTTATGTGGTTTGGTATATTTTAACTCTAGCCACATAACTATTTTCAGGATTTTATAAAATGGTTTAGTATTTTACTAAACTAAAACAACACAGAACAAAATAGATAAATAAAAACAGAAATGGAAAGAGAGAGAAGGACTACCTGGCGCTCACCTGGTAGCCCACCTGGTCCAGCAGCACGGCCCAGCCCATCTCCACTTCCCCCCCTGTCGCCTTCCTCCTCGCGCCAGTAGGCACAGGCGCGTGGCCGACGCACGCCGGCGCACGCCCCGGCCACCTCCTGCTTGCCGCTCCACCTCGACACCCCGGACGCCTCCATGCGTGCCACGCCACCCCCCTGGAACTCCCTCACTCTCCCGAACTCTCCCCCCCCCCTCCTCTGCTTCCTCTCTCCCTCACTGGCCGAACGGAGCCGCCGCCACCGACGAGCTCCCTCAAGCTCGCCGTCCACCTCTACAGGGTCTACGTGAGCTCTTCGTCCGTTTCCCCCTCTCTGTTTCGTCGTTCGCGCGCCGTAGCTAGGTTATCCACCGCGGCCGAGAGCTTCTCGCCGCCGGCCATGGCGTGGCCGTGGCCACAGCCACCGCAGCTCGCTCCCGAGCCCACCGTCGTGCTCACCGCAACCGCAGGAGGCCGCAGCGCCCTTCCGTTTCCCCTCTTGTGCACCGTAGCGCCGTTCCCCACGAGCACCGAAGCCACCGTCCGCCATTGCTGCTGCGCGCATAGCATCCGTGCTCCCCTGGCCTCACTGTGCTGCTCTTAGTGCTCCCCATGTCTAGCAGGTGCTGCCCAGCCTCTCCATTTGCTCACTGATGCACCGTAGCGACGCGCCCGAGCACCACCGAACACCATCGCCGCCAAAGCTCGTCGCCGGCATGAGTTCCGGCGACCCCACGGCCTCCCACTTGGTCCTCTGGATGCGCGAGAGCAAGAGCTTCTCCCTAGTGCCCTCAGCGCGCCAAACCACCGCTCGTAGCGCCAAACCCGCCACCACCCGAACTCCGGCCGCCGCCGTCGTCATGATTGTCGTCGCCTCCGGCCACCCTAGCTTCTCCCGTTGGCCCTGTTAGATGTGCGCGAGCCTGGGCATCCCGTAGAGCCCCTCCGCCGCTCTTTTGGTCATCGGAGGGCGAATCCCGACGCTCTCCGCCGTCCCTGGCCTCGCCGGCGATGAGCCTCGGGTCAACTCCGGCGAGTTTGACCCGGGTTTGACCCCCCTCTCTCTCACTGACATGCGGGCCCCGCTCGGCTAATTAAGTTAGGTTAGTATTAACTAAGCTAGGTTAGTTTAGTTAGACACTGACACTCGGGACCCACCGGTCAGAGTTTGACCGGACTGTGCCACGTTGACCTGCTGACGTCATCATGACGTCAGGATGACGCAGTAATGTTTTCTGGATTTGTTCTTATTCAGGAAATTCCAGAAAATGCCTAAAACTTCTAAAAATCATAGAAATTCAACCGTAACTCCAAATGAGATAAATTATATATGAAAAATGACCAGAAAAATCCAATCTATCCATCTGTACTATTTTCATGCATGTTAGAACAACTTATAGGTGCTGTTTAGCACAAATCATATAAATGGCATCTGAATAATCACATATGGAGTTTGAATTTGAATCTTATATTCAAACCAACTTCATTTAATCGGTTGCTAGTTGCATTAGCTCAAAACACATTCATATTGCCATGTCATGAGCATGCATCATATTGTGCATTGCATTGATTGTATTTCTTCTTTGTTGTCGGTATCTGTTCCCTCCCGGTAGAGGATGTTCCGACGTTGTGATCGTTGACACTAATGAAGACTCAATGTTATCTTCAGAAGTGCCAGGCAAGCAAAACCTCCTTGTTCATTCCGATAAAATCCCACTCTCTCGCTCCTGCTCTCTTTTACTGCATTAGGACAACAACGATTCATCTGTTACCTGTTGCGGTAGCTGAACCCCTTTATCCTTTGCATGACCTGTCATTGCCACAGTAAATAGATGAAACCCACTAGCATGAGTAGGAGTTGTTTGAGCCCTGTTGTGCCTACTCATTCATGCTTGTTTGTCATGCCTGCTACTGCTTAGAGTCGAGTCAGGTCTGATTCATCCGGGATGAATCAGAGGTGTGTGAACATGTCCTACGGTGTGTGAGCTAAGCGTGTGAACACGATTTGGTAAAGGTAGCGGTGAGAGGCCATGTAGGAGTACATGGTGGGTTGTCTCATTGTAGCCGTCCTCGGGAACTGAGTTCTGTGTTTGTGATCCATGATTCAGCTACTACCACGCATTGGGCCCGAAACCAATGGACCCTCTCGGCTTCTTAATCACCCTTGTCCTCTGTCCAGGAGTTGCAAGTAGTTTATGGTGTTTGTAGTATGCTGGAGGCCGTGCGCAGCGCTGACCGTAGGGGTGGGCTGTGATGCGGTAGGCACGTGGCACGGTGTACCGGGCGCCCGTTTGGTGTCTCGGGAACCCTGTTCACATCGTTTGGGGCTGTGAGCGAAACTCCGGCCGGATCTCCTCATGGATGGAACCCGAATAGGCGATAAACCTGGACTAGAGACTTGAGTGTTTAGGCAGGCCGTGGCCGACACCCACGTTGGGCTTCCGCTTGAAGGTTGCCGAGTACATGTCGTGTAAACGGCGGTAAGTGGTGAGAGCGTGTGTGAAGAAGTACACCCCTGCAGGGTTATCATCATCTATTCGAATAGCCGTGTCTGCGGAAAAGGACTTCTGGGTTGCTTATATCAGTTCATAGACAAGTGAAAGTGGATACCCTAAAATACGCAAGATAAGCGTGAGTGCTATGGATGGCGTCCTCGTAGGGAGACGGGAGCGGATCCATAGTGCTGTATTGATATGGTGAATATGTGGACTCATGTGCGCCACCTCAAAAGAGTTACATTGCAGTCGTAGCTCAGGATAGCCACCGAGTCAAAGCTGGCTTGCTGCAGTTAAACCCCACCACCCCTTTGTTGATAATGATGCATTTGTAGATAGTTCTGATGTAAGTCTTGCTGGGTACATTTGTACTCACGTTTGCCTATTTTATGTTTTTGCAGAGAGACTTCGGTCTCGCTAGTAGTATCGCGTGGACTTTGACGTTTAGCTTGTTACCTCAGCTACGATCTTGTGCCTCGGCAGGATTGGTAGATAGTCAGGCTTCTCAGCCTTTTTTTCATTTATAGATGTTTGTACTCAGACATGTTAAGCTTCCGCATGTGCTTTGACTTGTATGCTCTGATTGTTGGGTCATGAGACCCATGTTTGTAATATCTCGCTCCTCGGAGCCTATTGATAAATTACTTGAGTCATAGAGTCATGTTGTGATGCCATGGTGTATTTGCACATATCGAGCCATGGTAGCTCGCTACTGCTCCGGAACACTTAGGCTGGCCGGCATGTGTCCTTCTTCGTTCCTGTGTCTGTCCCTTCGGGGAAATGTCATGCGATGAATACCGGAGTCCTGTTAGCCTGCTACAGCCCGGTTCACCGGAGTCCTGCTAGCCCAGTGCTACAGCCTGGATTCACTCGCTGATGACCGACACGTTCGATGCTGGGTCATGGATGCCTGTCCCTGTAAGTCTGTGCCACTTTGGGTTTACGACTAGCCATGTCAGCCCGGGCTCCTTATCATATGGATGCTAGCGACACTGTCATATACGTGTGCCAAAAGGCGCAAACGGTCCCGGGCTAAGGTAAGGCGACACCATGGGAATACCGTGCGTGAGGCCGCAAAGTGATATGAGGTGTTACATGCTAGATCGATGTGGCATTGAGTCGGGGTCCTGATAGGCAGGTGCGTTAGTCAGACCAACTGACATAATGGTATACTCGTACAGCCCATACCTGGTGATAAAAGCTGTCTTAGGTATATCCTGTTCTCGAATCTTCAACTGGTGGTATCCTGATTGCAGATCGATCTTGGAAAATACCTTAGCTCCTTGCAATCGATCAAATAGATCATTGATCATTGGTAGTGGGTACTTGTTCTTGATGGTTACTTCATTCAATCCTCGATAATCAACAACCATCCTTAACGATCCATCCTTCTTCTCCACTAGAAGTACTGGCGATCCCCAAGGCGAAGAACTTGGGCGAATATATCCCTTATCCAATAACTCCGTAATCTGCTTCTTAATCTCCACCAAATCCTTTGCAGGCATCCTATATGGTCTCTTTGATATTGGCCCTGTTCCTGGCAATAGCTCAATCAAAAACTCAATATCTCTATCCGGTGGCATGCCTGGCAACTCTTATGGAAATACTTTAGGGAAATCCCTTACCACTGGTACTTCCTCCTGCACAACTCCTGTTAAACAATTTACTTGAGTCCCTTTTGGCACATGTCGGGATACATACTTGATCCTTATCCCTTCTGGGGTGGTAAGAAAAATTGTCTTACTGGCGCAATCGATGTTTCCTCCGTACATCGACAGCCAATCCATACCCAGAATTACATCCAATCCTTGTGATTCCAAAATGATTAAATCCGAGGGAAACACATGCCTACCTATACTCAATGGCACTTGAAAACATCCTTGACTGGCCATATACTCCGCTCCTGGTGAGCTTACTAGCATGGGTGTTCTAAGAACCTTAGTGGGCAAGTTATACTTATCAACAAATCCCCTTGATATGTATGAATGCGATGCACCAGTATCAAAAAGAACGAGTGCAGTAAATGACTTAACCAAAAACTTACCGATTACTGCATCCGGTTGCTCTTCAACCACCTCCACGTTAACGTGGTTCACCTGTCCCCTCTTGAAAGGGTTCGGCTTCTTCCCAGAGCTTCCATTGCCATTCTGGCCTTCAGGACATTCATTGGCATAATGTCTGGTCTTCTGGCACTTAAAGCAAGTAACTTGGCTCAGGTCCTTCTTGGATGGGGTTGATGGGTTGGTACGGTTCTGGCCATTGCTTCCTCCATTACCATTCTTGGTGCCGTTGTGATTGTGCGAGCTACCTCCTCCATGGGTATGCTGAAAATGTCCTCTCGATCTAGGGGTAAAACGTGGCTTCTGCTGAGCTCCAGAATTGTACTTCCCTTGTCCATACTTCCTCTTGCAATTTGCTGCTGCTTGCCTTCAATCATAAGAGCATGGTCTACCAACTCCTGGTAGTTGTTGAAGGTTGATACCATCAACTGCATGCTCAACTCATCATCCAGTCCTTCCAGAAACTTCTCCTGCTTAGCAGCATTCATAGCAACGTCATCTGGGGCATAACATGCTAATTTACTAAAGTCCTCCACATACTGGCCAACTGTTCGTCCTCCTTGGCGCAAGTTGCAAAACTCACGCTTCTTCATGGCCATAGCTCCTGCTGAAACATGGGCAGTTCGAAAAGCCTGCTGAAACTGGTCCCAAGTGACAGTGTCGACAGGGAAAGTGGCTGTGAAATTCTCCCACCATGATGCTGCGGGTCCTTCAAGCTAATGTGCGGCAAACTTCACCTTCTCCGCATCTGTGCATCCTGCTGTGGTCAACTCTCTAGCTGTCTTGCGGAGCCAATCATCTGCTACTATCGGCTCGGTGCTACTGGAAAACACCGGCGGATTCAACCTAAGAAAACGGGCTAAGTGATCAATAGGTGGTGGTGGTGGTGGGTTGTTGTTGTTGTTCCCCTGATTCTGATTCTGGACTAGCAACTGCATCAATGTGTTCTGCTGCTGGATCAACTGGGTGAGCTCCGGTGGAAAGGTAAATTCGGAGTCACGTCTTGGAGGCATCTGAGGGTTTAGAAAAGATGAGATTTAAGAATAGAGGGGGTCTAAAGAGAAAACACTACCCATATGCACATGAGGCAAAAGCAAACAATTCATTTCATTCAATCAAACAAGGGCATACAATCGATCTAACTATCGCAAAAGTGCTCAGACTATTGTATTTACATGGTGGACTACTACTACTGATGAGGTGGTCTACTAGAAATATTCCTCGGTTGCAGACTCTATGATATCTGCTCCGGCTTCATCAACATAGTCATCATCGCTATCATCTGGATCCGAGTCAGTGTTGTCGATGATGATGTAGTCTTCCGGGCGAATCTCCTTCGGTTCTTCATCTTCATCTACTGGTGTAGGGCCTCCCATAAATATTCCGATCTTCTTGATCAGATCGTCATTCTTCTCCACCAATACTTCAATTTCTTCTTCATAATCTTCTCATGTAGCCTTGAGTTCTTCCTCCAGTTCCTTGATTCTTGTCCTTGCCTTCTTCAGATCTATCATGTCGGCGCACATTTGGTTCTCCTGTCGTTGAATGTGCTGGTTTAATTCCTAGATAAAAGCTGCAATTGATCTATCCTTTCTGGTGTTGATCATCTCCCAGTGCTCATCTCGGCGCCCACAAATCTGGTACATAGTATCCTTGAGATCATTGCGGTAGACTTCTCCAATGCGTCCCATGGCGATGTGAGCTGCCATGCTCTTTCCTAGACTCCAAGTTGGTGCATCAAAAGAAAACTCTATGAGCTCAGTGACTGGCATGAACGTCCTTCCTGGAACTTGAACTTGAATCATCCAGCGCTATTCTTCAGGTAAAGTGGCGTTGTAGGTTCCGGTGAAGCTTGGTACTCCTATGTTCAGGTATCTAGTGACTTCCTTCAAGTGACGTCCAAAGGGTGTATCTTCATCCGGTTGCGTGAACTTGTTCCTTTCATCTGCCATCCTAAAGAGTAGAAAAGATGAGAGGTCAGAAGAGAAGAGAGTGAATAGTGATCTAGGTCTTTAGCTTAGTGGTCGTGTCCTACAGTCAGCGTGTGCTCTGATACCATCTTTGTAGCGACCAGACCTCAAACGGTCTGATCTCTGTGCTCAGGTGTCATCCCTGGATCAGTAATGCTGACACCACACAGTACTCGGAGGATTTATAACAGAGTAGCAATCACACACTTATTACATCGAGTGTCTCAATAGAGAACTTATTACAATAAATATGGCTTAAGGCCATCTAATAACGATAACAGTGGAAGGCTTGGAAGATAAGTGAGTCCATCAACTCCAACGGCATCACTGAGTATAGAACCACGACCTAAAACTCCTTAATCATCATCTGAAAAGTCTGCAACATTAACATTGCAGCCCGAAACGGGTCAGCACATGGAATATGCTGGCAAAGTAACACATAGAGAGTAATGGAATGAAACAGCTATACTATATGCATATTTGGCTGGTGGAAAGCTCTATGGTTACAGTTTTGCGTAAAGCCAATTTTTTCCTACTACAAAGGAATACATTTTATTTAACTATCATGGTGGTTGTTAAACATTGAGAATGGTTGACGGCATCCACAATCCCAATTAAGCATCATCATTAAACAAAACCCAACAAAATTAATTTAGAGTAACATGTTGAGATTCACATGATAATCCAAGTACTAGATACTCAAGCTGTCCATAACCGGGGACACGGCTAACCATGATTAGTTTATACACTCTACAGAGGTTTGCGCACTTTTCCCCACAAGACTTGATCGCCTCCGTTTGGTTTCTCGCACTACATGGTGTTTGAGAAGACGGATGACCGAGACATAGTCTTTCAGAAGCTCTTGCACCTTACGATGGATAGACCGTTACACCTACTTTCCCCAACATCTGCTAGTCTACCCTGTAAGAGTTCACATGACTTAATCAACTATGCTAGAACCCACAATAGCTTGTGGCTGCACACGGAAGTTTCTAGTATGAAAAATCTCATGATCCCTTTGGGCCTGGGTGGCGGTCCATAAAGAAAAACAGGCAATCCTGGAATACCCAGGTACCTCAATCTACCCAGATGTGTGTTTAAGTTGCCACCTTAGATAAACCATTAATTAACAAACTCACATCTGTCATGGATATCACTCACCCAATTCCACGTCTACTAGCATAGCATGGCAATAGTAAGCAAACGTAGAAGTAACTCCCAAAGGTTTGATAATATAACAGGTAATAGGTACTACCTCAACTACTTCCCATCCCACAATTTAATTAGATCCTAATCATGCAATGTTTGAGGATTGATCTAATGCAATAAAACTGGGTAGTAGGAGGTATGATCAAAGTGTTACTTGCCTTGTTGATGATCCGCGAAACCTAGAGATTCGAAGTAACATGCGGTGCACTCCGAGTATTCTATCACAGACAAACAAACAAGTATACAATAAGTATTCATCTAATGCACGGGTAAAACTCAAATAAGAGATCTAACTAGAAGGTTCAACTTAAGAACTCCGATTTGCAAAAAGAATCAAATCCAACGAAGCAACAAAAGTCAAACGGCAAAAGAAACAAGCTTCGTTTACTATTCTGGATCTAGGGAAATTTTTACAGTGGCAAAAACTTGTTTAAGTTGGTAAAACGGATAGAGGGTTTCGAGACGAAAATCCAGGCGCTTGAATCACCTGACTGCGATAAACGAGCGAAAAGTTATACTAAAACGAAAATCGGATCAGGAATCGCGATCAGAAAAATCGCGGATTTAATCCGAGAAAAAGAAAAACGACGAACGTTCGCTAGAACGAACGAACGGACGAACGCTCGCTAAATAAATAAATCGGAAAAACCGATCTATTTAAAAAACCGTAACTAAAAATAAAATAAAAACCGCGCCTTTTTTCTCTCCTTTTAAAAAAAAGGGTGGCGAAAACGAGGATGACCTCGGGCGGTGGGTCCGGCGGCGGCGGCGGTGGCGGCTGATTAGGGTTTCGGGCACGGTGGGCTGGCGGCTCGGGTCGGGCGGCTTATAAAGGCTGCCCCCGGGCGGAGTCCCGCTCGGGTACGGCCCAAAGTCGGTTCGCGTTTTTTTTAAATTATTCCACGCAGAAAAACAAATAAAACAAATACTAAACGGACTCCAAAAATCCCGAAATAAATTTTCCCGGGATTCTAAAATCAAGCCGCACAAGGTGAACATTTATTTGGGGCCTAAATGCAATTTTGAAAAACACACATTTTTCCTAAATTCTAATAAAATACCGAAAAACACCGAAATAAAATCTTATTTAATTTTATTATTAAATCCTCAATATTTCTTTATTTTGGGAAAGTCATTTTATTCCCTCTCTCATATTTTTGTAATAGAAATAATTGATGATAAAATAATTAAAATCAAATGATCCTATTCGCAAAATTTGAGAAAACTCAAATATGAAAATAACGAAATCCCCAACTCTCTCCGTGGGTCCTTGAGTTGCGTGGAATTTCTAGGATCAAAACCCAAAGCAAATAAATTATGATATGCAATGATGGTCTAGTGTATAACATTCCAAATTGAAAATTTGGGATGTTACATGAATAAATACTTGAGTTGTAGAGTTATGTTGTGATGCCATGTTGTATTTACACATATCGAGCATATTGTGTGTATGATTGAAATGCTTGGTATGTGTGGGATCCGACAATCTAGTTGTTTATCCTTGGCAGCCTCTCTTATGGGGAAATGTAGTCTAGTGCTTCCATGAGCCATAGTAGTCCGCTAGAGCCCGGTTCACCGGAGTCCTGTTAGCCCAGCACTACTGCTCAGGACACTTGACTGGCCGGCATGTGTTTCACTTCGTTCCTGTGTCTGTCCCTTCGGGGAAATGTCATGCGGTGACATCCGGAGTCCTGCCTAGCCTGCTACAACCCGGGTTCCCGGAGTCCTGTTAGCCCTGTGCTACAGCCCGGATTCACACGCTGCTGACCGACATGCTTGATGTGCTTCATGTATGCCTGTCCCCATAGGTTAGTGCCGCTTTGGGTTCATGACTAGCCATGCCGACCCGGGTTCACTGTCATATGGATGCTAGCGACACTATCATATACGTGAGCCAAAAGGCGCAAACGGTCCCGCGCCATGGTAAGGCGACACCCGTGGGAATACCGTGCGTGAGGCCGCAAAGTGATATGAGGTGTTACCGGCTAGATCGATGTGACTTGGAATCGGGGTCCTGGCAGCTTTGGTATCAGAGCCTGACTGCCCATAGGATTATCAAGCCAACTGGTCGAAGTCGAGTCTAGAAATGCTTTAGTTATGTAAGGGAATTGATTGTGGAAGGGAACGTAAGGCTCTTTTTACTCCTTTACCTTATGCCCTCTGATCTGAGTCATCCTCTTCTCATTCTGCATGGGTTAAAGACTAGGCTATCTCCTTCTATTAGGTTCACGTGCTACTAATCTGTAGTAGCTTATATGATTTTTGTTACAAGCCTCAATACAGTTTCTACTACTTTTAGTATCTTGTCAGTTGAATCAGAACCTTGATATTGTGTTGTTGAGTGGTTATGCCACCATTTTGCAGGATGTCTCAAATCTTTTGAGCATTTACAGCCGTTATGCTGTCCGAGTCATCCCAGGTCTCTAACTAGTCTGATGCATTTGCAAATCCCTTCTTTATGTTTCCAATGTCCTTTTGGGCCAGATTAAGCACACTAACGGTCTGTTGAGGTACTCTACTCCTCGACATATATGTTGGAGCTATTATTATGACCCTAGGTGTTTTAGGGAGTCACCTAGTAATTTAGCCATGTTTTGTATCCCCAGTGTGTGATTCTGGCCATTATTCTCGAAAGCATCCCGTGATGCCATGTAGTAGTAGGTATTCTATTCATGGGTTCTTGAACCCGAGATTCACCCTACTTACCTCATGTTGATAGTGTTGCTAGTTCCTTTAGGATATTAGTAACCTTTGTGATAGTCCTCGAGGTTCGTGGTACATCCTTCTTCCAATTATTATGAACCATTCTTGGCAGGAGTTCTTTTGAACCAAAAGGTCACGACAGAGTGCTCCTGATGAGTTCTCCATTCTATGTTGTGACTCTGCCAACCCTACCTTTCTGCATGGGTTATCCGAAAGAAATATGTTGAACTCGTTGGACATACTAATCTATGCATCCACAACTCAGGAAGTTATATGTTCCTTTGAGTTGTCCCCCTTCCGTTATATTCTGACCTTCATCTATCAATTGATAGTCAAGAGTATGTGAGCATTCGTTCATCGGTGCCTATTATTCTTGTGGTCCGTCGAGCCGTTCTATTTCAGAATTACTAGGAGAAACAAACTCTAGTACATCATCCATTTCTAGGATTGGGTCAAAGCAGTTGTATTTCGCAGATCAAGTGCAATCAAGCTATTTGTCTGTTCTACCCTGAAGTATTATCCACTTTATGTCAGGAATGTCAAGAGAATAGCACCTTCCCTTATGAATTCTGGACGTAGTGATACTTCTCACCATCATTATTCATTCCTCGGTGTCGTGATGTCGCAACCGGAATACCGACAAGTGAATCATGATGTGTGAAATCAATACTCCTAGCAAACCTTTGCTCGGTAGTTAATGGACATTAATATCATTCTTAGTGTGCTGATTATTGGATCATCACCCTAAGGTTTATCGTGCTACCTAGTCCTTATTTCCGGTGCACTTTTTGATCAATGAGTTAGGATAGTGTCAATCCTTGCTTATTTGATCATATCGTCTTGCCTTGAAAAGCAAGATTGATCTCGAGCTTAGTATCATGTCGGTGGTTCGTGATTTTCCAAATATCTTCTCAAAAGTATTACCAGGTTGTCACCTGACCGCTATGTGGAGTTCGTGATCAAGTTGGTTTCTTGCAAACCAGCCATTCTCCAAGAATCTGTGTCGATTACCCCCTGAGCTAGTTGGTTAAGCTAAACAATAACTTGGAGAGTTGGAAGATAAAAGCTTGCCAGCTTAGTTCATCTCAAGGGATATATTTGCGTGTGTTGAAGATAGATGATATCTTCCTCGATTGGTCCCTGTGATCAGTTGTTGGACCTATTGTCGTATCAAACTTTGATTTAAGTATGGGTTATCACCAAATCAAGTCAGAACCAATGATGTCGTAGTGTTGTCTTACTCGTGGTTGATCCTCGAGCATACACCATAATATCATTTGTTCTGACCAATGCTATTGCTTTGCTCACATAGTTGTGGAATTCCATCTTCATGGAAATCTTTATGATTTGTTGTTGAGCCCATCAGCATCATCTTATCTTCTCCATGGCTCATGTCGAACATCAAGCTAGTGTTGGAAACTTGTGTAAGCATTTCTTCGTGTTTCATTCATGAAGCATATGTTTGGATTCACGTGCATTTGGTGAAAGTTGCCGGCGTGAATTCGAGAAAGTTAGTTTTGCTTCCTCTGGAATCATCCCAAGTCAGTCATGCACATGTGCGAAGTATTTTACGGCTTGGAGACTTGCAACCTTCATTCTATATGTATCCCTAGCACACGAAGCCACTGATTGATTTGTTCAAGGATAAGAAGTTTAAATGCTATTCCCGAAGGGCCCAGACAGACATGCACAAGACTTCGTTATTTCAATGATGGTTCCCCATCTGAACCTGGTAGTGTTTTACTGTAAGACTACTATGTGATCATGCTTTCTTGGACAGCGTGTTCATAGGTTTGTAGCAGAACCAGCTCATGTTTTGGAGCTTGCTATCGTAGTTCATTTCCCGAGAATCTTGCAACGCCATCTCATCGACTTGTGTTGCAAACTTTCTTTTCAGACATACTGAGTCTGAAGTATCCTATCACCAATCGGATCTGAATCTTAGGCAGATATGATGGTTGGAACATTCCCAACAGTTGCATTTTGTTCCCAGCTTCCACCGCCATTGTGCCAATTCCCCATGGGCTGCCCTTCTCAGTAGTTGCTGTCCAATATCATCTTCAAAAGTGGACTTACCATGACTCCCATGCATTTCCGATGATAAGCAAAAATCATCCATTGCGTTGTCATCAATAAGGTAGTCCACATCATCCATTCTAGTCCGGGTATGCCATTCCTCTGAACTTCACCAAACGATTGTTGGTGAATTGCCTTAGGCTGGTATAGAGAGTTTCAATGATCTCCATATCAAAGGTAATTTCTTTTGCCACTTAAGGGAATAACTCTATGAGTCATCTCCCCTAAGATGTCTCGTTATGGTATCGTGGGCAACTTAACTCCTCGCTACCTTGAAACCCCCTCACCATCTATTTAAGCGTGGAATTGTTTCCTACCAAATCGAGTCACCACCTTCTACTTCCAATCAACTCGATGAGTGTCTCGTGTCTTAGCTCAAGAGATACTCCTACATCTCATTCTGTGAGTTGATCCTGGGTTGTTCGATCTTCGAGAAGATCGATCCTTCTAGAGTTTCCCTTTCTCCTTTGTGTCGTGTTGGACAAAGATCTCGAAGGCCAAGACGTCAAGATCATGTGGTAGAACGAATGAACATCTTCTATGAGGGCACTTGGATCATGAAGATCATGCTAGCTTTGTATCCCCTCTGTCTTCTTACCTCACGTCTTGAATCTTGGGACAAGATTCTTGTTTAGTGGGGGTGAGCTGTCACATCCCTAGCTTATGGTACTGCCTGGTGTTTTGCATCTTGTTGCATCATGTTTAAATTCTATTTAAGTTGAAATAGGGATTGACCAAACCCTAGCATCAGAAAGAATTCAACTAGGTTCAAATAAAAATATTTTCAATGAACCCAAAATGCCTTCCCGAAAATGTTCATCATCTTTGGATTGGTCTAGAACCTCTGCAAAAAATTGTGCACATTTTTCTAGGACACTTTGGATTTTTGAATTAATCCATAAGTATTTGAATTTGGACATTTAAATCTGATAAATATTTTTAATTGTCCAAATAATCCTGAAAGTACTTGAGGGCCGTTGGGAGATATTTCAAAGGTGCCTAAAATTATTTCCAAGATTTTACCAAGTGGTTTAGTATTTTCACTAAATAAAAAACAACAGTAGAAAATAGAAAAAAAACAGAAATAAGAGAGAGAGAGAGAGAGAGAGAGAGACTACCTATGTTACCTGCAGGCCCAGCCCACCTGGCAGCCCAGCCACCTGGCCGGCCCACCGAGGGCAGGGGCGTCTTCTTCCTCCTGCCAGAAGGCAGAGGAGAAGACAGCCACGGCATCGCGGCATGCCATGCCGGCAGCTGCGTGCATGGCTGCCCCCTCGTCGCCTTGGACTCCCTCCACGATGACACGCACTCCCTCTCGAACCTCTCACTCTCTCTTGCGCCTTCTCCCCCTCCTCTAGCTCCCTCTCTCCCCCACTGAACAGAGCTCGTCGCCGTCGCTCACTGCTACCGCAGCCACCGCCTCCCCCTTGCTTCTCCGACATGCCCACGAGCTTCACCTCAATTTCCTCATCCTCTCCACCGAGCCATGGAGCTACGGACGCGCCACAACATCGCCAGCATCGCCGTTTCCATCGCCGGCCACCGTGGATTCTCGCTGTCGATTCGAGAGCTACCGGACGCCCCCGAGCCCGCTAACCATCCCTACAGCTCCGCGGTGAGCCGCTGACTCGATTCCCCCTTGCCCCGTCGTCCCTACCATCCTGTAGCTGCCGCCCCTATGAGCTCCGAAGCTCGCCGCCGTAGACAGAGCTAGCAAAGCTCACGTCTGAGCTTGTCTTCATGACCATCACGCTCCCAGGAGCCGAACGCACACACTCGCTCGTCCTGAGGTGCGCCGTAGCGCCTAACCCGCTAACGCCGAACGCCGGCCGCCGCCACGAGCTCAAATCCCGCGAGTTCACTCCACCCCAGCTCCTCCCGCATGCCCTACCAGATGCGCACGAGCCCCAGCTACGCGTAGGACCAAACCGCGGCCGATTTGGTCAATCGTGGGCAAATCCCGAGCCCCTCCGCCGTCTCGGGCTTCGCCGGGGACGAGCCGCGGGTCAACTCCGGCGAGTTGACCCGGGGGTTTGACCCCGTCTGACCAGGGTTTGACCACCCTGGGTCACTAACGCGTGGGGCCAGCCCTGCTAATTAACCTAGGTTAGTGTTAATTTATTTAGTTAGTTTAATTAACCACTGACGTGTGGGTCCCAGCCGTCAGGTTTGACCTGGACTGGCGTTGTTGACCTGCTGACATCGTGCAGTCGTCATGCTGACGCTATAAATCATTTTCTGGATTTAAGTTTATTCAAGAAATTCCAGAAAATGCCCAAAACTTCTAAAAATCATAGAAAATTATCTATAACTCCAAATAAGATAAATTATATATGAAAAATGATCAGAAAAATCCAATCTTTCCATCTGTACTAGTTTCATGCATGTTAGAACACTTTAACCTTGTTGTTTAGGTGAAACAAGTTAATGCACTAATATGACTTCATAAAATGGGTTTGCATTTGAATCTTTGGTTCAAATGGACTCATTTCAATATGTTCTAGCTTGCATTAGCCCAAACACACATTCATATTGCCATGTCATAGAATGCATCATATTGTTGCATATCGTCATGTGTTGATTGTGTTCTTTCTCAGTTGCCGGTGTTTGTCCCCCCTCAGTAGACGTTGATCCAGCGATGAATTCGATGACACCGATGAAGAACTATACTATCTTCAGAAGTGCCAGGCAAGCAAAAACCCCTTGTTCATTCCGATACAATCCCACTCTCTTGCTCCTATTCTATTTTACTGCATTAGGACAACACTGTTTCAACTGTTACATGCTGCGGTAGCCTGAACCCCTTTCCTCTGCATGACCTGTCATTGCCACAGTAAATAGATGAAACCGCTAGCATGAGTAGGAGTTGTTTGAGCCCTGATGTGCCTACTCATTCATGCTTGCTTGTCATGCCTGCTACTACTTAGAGTTGAGTCAGGTCTGATTCATCGGGGGAGAATTGGAATGGCGATGAACATGTCCTACTGTGTGTGAGCTAAGTGTGTTGAATACGATTTGGTAAAGGTATCGATGAGAGGCCACGTAGGAGTACATGGTGGGTTGTTTCATTGAGGCCGTCCTTAAGAACTGAGATCTGTATGTGTGATTTAAGAACCAGCTACTACCATGCATTGGGCCCGAAATCAATGGACCCTCTCGGCTTCTTAACCACTCTTGTCCTCTATCCAGGAGTTGCAACTAGTTTCTGTTGTCTATAGGATATGTGTTGGCGGCCGTGCGTAGCACTGACCCTAGGGGTGGGCTATGTTGCGGTAGATACACCATGGCTGGGCATGCCGGGAGCCCGCTTGGTGTCTCGGAACCCTGTACACATCGTTCGGGGCCGTATGTGGAAACCTCGGCTGGACTCCCTGCGGATGGAACCTGGATAGGCGATAAACCTGGACTAGAGACTTGAGTGTTTAGGTAGGCCGTGGCTGACACCCTCGTTGGGTTCCGCTTGAAGGTTGCCGAGTACATGTCCTGTAAAAGACAGTAAGTGGTGAGAGCGTGTGTGAAGAAGTACACCCCTGCAGGGTTAACATCATCTATTTGAATAGCTGTGTCCGCGGTAAAGGACTGCTTGGTTGCTATACAGTTCATAGACAAGTGAAAGTGGATACTCTAAAATGCGCAAGATAAGCGTGAGTGCTATGGATGGCGTTCTCGTAGGGAGACGGGAGCGGGTCCATAGTGGTGTATTGATATGGTGAATATGTGGACTCGTGTGCGCCACCTCAATAGAGTTGCTTGTAGTCGTAGTTCAGGTTAGCCACTGAGTCAAAGCTGGCTTGCTGCAGTTAAACTCCACCCCCCCCTTGTTGATACCGATGCATATGTAGTTAGTTCTGATGTAAGTCTTGCTGAGTACATTTGTACTCACGTTTGCTTAATTTATGTTTTGCAGAGAGACGTCAGTCTTGCTAGTAGTTCTGCGTGGACTTCGACGTTTAGCTTGTTACCTTAGCTACGATCTTGTGCCCTCAGCAGGGTCTTGTAGATAGTCAAGCTTCTCAGCCTTCTTCATTTGTAGTTGTCTGTACTCAGACAAGTTAAGCTTTCGCATGTGCTTGTTGCTTGTATGCTCTGTATGTTGGGTCATGAGACCCATGTTTGTAATGCTTGGCTCCTCAGAGCCTAATGAATAAATACTTGAGTTGTAGAGTTATGTTGTGATGCCATGTTGTATTTACACATATCGAGCATATTGTGTGTATGATTGAAATGCTTGGTATGTGTGGGATTCGACAATCTAGTTGTTTATCCTTGGCAGCCTCTCTTATGGGGAAATGTAGTCTAGTGCTTCCATGAGCCATAGTAGTCCGCTACAGCCCGGTTCACCGGAGTCCTGTTAGCCCAGCATTACTGCCAGGACACTTGACTGGCCGGCATGTGTTTCACTTTGTTCCTGTGTCTGTCCCTTTGGGGAAATGTCGCACGGTGACATCCGGAGTCCTGCCTAGCCTGCTACAGCCCGGGTTCCCGGAGTCCTGTTAGCCCAGTGCTACAGCCCGGATTCACACGCTGCTGACCGACATGCTCGATGTGATTCATGTATGCTTGTCCCCATAGGTTAGTGCCGCTTTGGGTTCACGACTAGCCATGTCGGACCGGGTTCTCTGTCATATGGACAAGGGTGGATATCTTTTATAATAGCATCCTTTATAATAGGTAGCTCATAAAACAATCTTTGCAAGGTAGGATGAGTATGAATAAATATTTTTTCAAGTTTAAGAACAAGTGCTGAAATAGCTTCCACATAAGTTTTAGTTCTTTTAAGCATACACTGGTACAACGAGGTGCTATACAAATGGTTTTTAACCCTTCCCACGACAGTATTTTGAACAGTCGCCAAGAAAGTGTGTGCGGTAGGGGGGTCCTTTCCACATGACCTAGAAACCATCAGGGATAGGGAGCCTTGATGCATACAGTTGTCCTTAAAACTATTTCTAATATCTCTAATATCCCAAACTCTCCATCCTTGCTACTCATGTGTGCTAGCATTACCATCACAGTCAGACTTCTATGGTTTTACCTAAAACCAGGTGCAGTGCTGGCACATTCCAGGCACGAGATTTTTCAAGGCACGTACCAAACTGGCTCTATGTTTATGATGCTTGACACATCACAAATAGTTCATGATTGTAAACCGTGTACGATAGGTCGACAATCACACACAGTTAGTTTCCGCACCGTTTGTGATATTGTCTGCCATCACACACGCTTCGAAAACGGCAACTGTATGCATGGTTACACATGTTTCCTCCCCATGAACCATGTCGGATTATGATGTATATCATACACGCTATGATTGATAGGCCGTGCACGCCGTAATGACCTGCAGAGCGTAATTTCACCATAATTTAATTGCCGCTATTTAAAATTGTACCTAATTTTAATTTGAATTTGAATTTCGCCCGACTCTAGTCCAAACCCTTGTGATGTCCTGGACTAAGGGGTCCTCAGGCGTCTGACCTGTTGGCCATGGGCCGGACTGATGGGCTGTGAAGATACGAAGACCGAAGACTGCACTCGTGTCCGAATGGGACTCTACTTGGACTAGAAGGCAAGCTTGGCGATCAAATATGTAGATTCCTTTCTTTGTAACCGACCTTTTGTAACCCTATATCCTCCTGGTGTCTATATAAACCGGAGGACTTTGTCCAGAAACAGGGATACTCACTACCATAGTCATACAGGCTAGACTTCTAGGGTTTAGCCATTACGATCTCATGGTAGATCAACTCTTGTAATACTCATATCCATCAACATCAATCAAGCAGGAAGTAGGGTATTACCTTCATAGACAGGGCCCGAACCTGGGTAAATATCGTGTCCCCTGTCTACTGTTACCATCGACCTTAGACGCACAGTTCGGGACCCCCTACCCGAGATTTGCCGGTTTTGACACCGACAACCTTCCACCTCCCACCTCCACTCCCACCTCTGGCGATCTCCTCCCACCGCCACTAAAACCCTACTCCTCTCAGACCAATCTCTCCAGCGTCTCTCCCTCTCCTAGGGGACATGGTTTTCTCTTCGAGATCAACCCTTGGCTTGGACTTCTCCAAGGGTTTGGAATTTGTGGAGAATATCTTCAGATCTACTAGATTTTCGATTCACCCTACGGATTCCACTGGTCATTTCACACTAGTAGTGTCCTTTAGCCGTCATGAATTCAGGCTCAATCATCATTCTATGGCGGCGGCACTGGAGGCTGCGATTGGTTGATCTGCGATCGAACTGGGCGTCTCATGCATACGTGACAACGTTTATTGTTTCAACGTTTCCTCCAAGCAAGTTGGTTTCTATATTGTTGATCTTAGATCCTTTGCTTGCCCCCAATTCAAATGTTATTTTAATCTCTGGGGCCGTGGGTGTCCAAATTTGGAACGTGAATTTAATCTTTGGAAGTTAGAATGTGATGCGGAATGGATCTTAGTTAGTCCATCTAAGCGAAGGGCGGCGCTTGGGATGATTGCTATGCATAAGCCACCATCTAAGTCCTCTTTACGATCTTCTGGTTTTGTGCCAAAGAAACTTTCCTTTGCAACCTTTCAGAATTATCAAGCGTGCAAGGGATATAGATACCCTGCCATGCAGGTTTGTATTGATATAGTTTCTGATGCTGGATATGTGCTCCCTGCAAATGAGCGTTTGGTCATTCGACCCTCGCCGCCGGCGAATCTCCAATGGACGGTGGCTACTCCACCTATTTTTTTTGCTTTGTTGGATCGCCGCGGATTCGTCGGGCTACTTCTTCAGCCCAGGATTCTCATCTTCGTGATCCTCATGTGCCATGCGATCCACCAACGTCGGTTAGTTCGGTTACGTGGGCCCTTGCTTCTCCGGTTTCCCTTGTTGGGCCAGTTTTGCATGACGGGCCACAACCCACCACCCAGCTAGTGGATATCCCCTCTACCTAGGAAGCTGCTGATATGTTTGATGATATGGTCAATGACATGGTGGATCGTGTTCTAACCCGCTCTAAATGTCACCAACGGGGACACTTGTCGGTCTCCTGTCCTGTCTGCCTGGCTTGCTCACGCAATGGTCATCTTCGACGAGATTGCATTAATTGGGCAAGGGATAATGGTTGCGTTTGGAGAGTTAAACAACCGCAACAAAATCCAGAAAAATCTACACTGTTGATTCCCATACCCGCCACGAGTCTGCCTCCTATTCCCTCTCCTAGGGACTCCTCGGGTATAGAGACGACCCACGCGCCAGTGCAGACGAGTCCCATCACGTCTTCACCTCTTCCCGTGCACCAGCAACCTACTCCACCTCCACCAGAGCAAGATATGGCAAACTTTCCCTTGGATCCACTCGAGTTCCTTCCGCCAGGGTTTGAGATCATCGACGGAGGACCAACTCGGCTGCCTCGGACCTTCTACTCTTCGGCCATTGCTCCTGAGTGTCGGCATGAGCAGTTTTCTGTTGGCATTGTCGAGCCTCCGCCGCCTGGGCAGATTCATCACTTCCAGCAACTGGTTAGTGATTATGTGATGACTCAGCTCCACCGCTATGTTCTTAGTGATCAGCAATGGATTGAAGGTGTGGGCTTGCTTGAGTTTCGTACTCCTGCATCTAGGCATGCTATTATGAACCATCCTCCTTATGATCTTGGCAATGGTCACTTTGTTCGGTTTATTCCTCATGATCAAGGCATCAATCACAGAGCCACTCAGGGTTTTTGTAGGGGTTGGATTATGATGTTGGGTGTTCGGTTGGACTACCGTACTACTCAGCATATCTCTGATGCAGTTAGCACTTTTGGTCGTTATCATATCTGGCATCAAGATGATCCGCGGATGGTCAGGACTTCGGTTTATGTTTCTTTTCCCTCCCTCAGCAAGTGCCTAGAGATATTGTTTACCCTGAGTATGCTGATTTTGGAGCTACACGTATATCTTGGACTGCTCCGATCTATGTTCTCTCTGCCAAATTTGCTGATATTCTGCCAACGGATGAAGACCCGATGCCGTTCAATGGAAACCCTCATCCGCTGCCTGGAAATATGCATTTTGATGATGTCAATTTTGTCATGCCTGAGTTTCCGGAGCTGGATGGAACGAGGCCCCTCTTGCTCACAATGATAATCAGCGGCAAGCTAACCAGCAAGAAAATGTCATTATTGAGGAAGTTCTTCAGGATGAAACTCAACCTGTTTCTCAAGAGTCAGTGGTTTTGCAGAACTCTATTCAGTTGATTCTGCTGAGGGATCGGTTAATGATCAGCAAGGGGCTATTGCAGCCTATGTGCCGCCTCTAATCCAACCTCCTATTGTTATCGGCCAAGTTTTGACTGTTTTCAGACATGTGCTTCCTCCGGTGATGCAATGGACCAGATCTTTTCAGCGCATGCTGCCCATCTTTGATATGATGCAAATTCCTCAAGGGTTACAGTTCTCTAGCCCTTTTAAGCCGGTAATCCTAACAAAATGCTCTTGGGAAGGCTCATTTTCTTACTCGGCTTTGGGTAACAAACTGGTTTTTCACCCTTCCCCTGTTCGTCGGACCCTGACTGTCCCAAGGAAGCCTCCTATTGCTCATGCTCTCTATTTTGACACTGTTGATGAGGATTGTTCTATGGATGATTCAGCCCTGTCTTCTGTTGAGATGTCTGCCTTCAACTTCTCTACTGCTCCGGTTGGGCGCCCAGTTCATGCTTGCAAACCAAAGCCTGTGATCGTCGAGTCTGTGGTCAGATGCAGTGCTAGGCTCTCTGCCTTACGTGATGGTTTCATGCATTCTTCTTCCGCCAAGTCTACTCCTCTGAAGAAACCAACAGAAAAATCTCAGAAGAAGCGTGAGGTTTCAACAAATGATCAGCTGCCGCAGGCTCCTCCTCAAGCTGCAAATCAAGATGCTATCCTGCCTCCCACTCCAATCAATGTGCTACAATGTGTTGGACTTCGCCTCGACATTGGACCTGAGAAGCTCACTAAGGAGGAGCTTGAGGCTTCTTCAAGCAAGCCCTCATCTGCTTCTTCTTGTTCTAATGATAGCTAAATATTTTCTTTGGTGGGGTTTATGGTTAACCCTTGCGAAAACCATTTATCTTGCTTTATGTTTTAGGCTTTCTCTGACTTTTATGCTGTTGCCTGGCTGATCTGGCACTGCCATTATGTGGCAGTCTTTTGTTGTTGCTTTATTTTGGTTAGTAATGAATCAGTACGACTCTAGAGACTGGAAAGTGCTATGCTGGAATGTTCGTGGTCTAAAGTCGGATGATAGACATCGTGCAGTTCGTCAGAAAATTGATGAAAGTGCTTGTTCCATTGTTTGTCTCCAAGAAACTAAATGTGAAGTTATTGATCAGCACTTTATTCGCAAGTGTTGTCCATGACGTTTTAATCAATTTGTTCATGTGCCTTCTTCTGGAGCTTCAGGTGGGCTGTTGGTCGTGTGGAATACTGCTATGTTTGCTGGTAAATTAGTTCAGTCTGCTAGTTTTGGTATTGTGGTGGAGTTCACATCTACCCATAACTCTCAAACCTGGACATTGGTCACAGTTTATGGGCCCTGTCAAAACCCAGCTAGGGAAAATTTTATTAATTGGTTGCATGATCTAATTATCCCTGATGATGCTAACTAGCTGTTGTTGGGAGATTTTAATTTCTTGCGCACGATGGACAATAGGAACAAGCCTGGTGGTGACATTAATGACATGTTTATTTTCATTGAGGTTATTGGGCATCTTGGCTTAATTGAACTTCCTCTTAAGGGAAGAAAATATACATGACCAAATATGCAAACTGTTCCTTTACTTGAACAGATTGATTGGTTCTTCACATCTCCCTCATGGACCTGTTCTTATCCTAACACTATGGTCTTACCACTAGCCAGAACTGCTTCAGATCATGTGCCCTATGTGGTACAAATCAAGACTTCTATTCCTAAGGCCAAAGTCTTTAGATTTGAAAATTACTAGACTAATTTGCCTAGCTTTCTTGATTGTGTCAGTGATTCTTGGAAGAGGCCAGTGCATAAGAAATCTTCTGCTGCTGTTATTTCTGCAAAATTTAAAGCTCTCAGATAGGCACTCAAATATTGGCACATTAGCCTTTCTAAGGTGAAAGCTTTGATCTCTAATTGCAATAGAGTCATACTTTGTTCGGATGGCCTAGAGGAATATAGGCCTTTGTCTGGTCCAGAGGAAAATTTCAGGAAGATTGTTAAGCTCCATCTGGAAGACATTCTCAGATTGCAGTTCATTTACTGGAAGCAGAGGTGCACATCAGGAGCATTAAAGTTGGAGAGGAAAATACTAAATTTTTCCATGCCATGGCCACTGAGAGATATAGGAGTAACTCTGTTTCCAGTATAACTTCTGATAATGGGCAAGTGACCTCTGATCATGCAACAATTGCTGGGCTTTTTTTGCAGGAATTGAAACAGAGCATGTGATGTGCTAATAACACTCAAATGGGTTTTGACATGCCCAATATTATAAAAAAAAGTTGAGGGACTTGATGATTTGACTAAGCCTTTTTCTCAGCAGGAAATTGTCTGTGTTATTAAAGAGATGCCTCCTGACATAGATCCTGGGCTGGATGGCTTCGTTGGCCTCATTCTCAAAAATTGCTGGGAGATTATCAAGGATGATTTTTACCTTTTGGTCAAGGAGTTTTCTGAAGGACACCTTGATCTGGAGTGTATCAACAGCTCTCTCATAACTCTCATTCCAAAAAATTTATCACGTGAGGGTTTGAATGACTACAGGCCAATTTCTTTGACAAACACTTGTTTAAAATTCCGCACTAAACTTCTTGTAAATAGACAATAGAAAGTGATCCTCTCCTATATTTACAAAAAACAATATGGGTTTATCAAATCTAGGTCTATTCAGGATTGTTTAGCTTGGTGTTTTGAGTATATTCATCAATGTCAAGCATCAAAAAGACCTATTGTCTTGCTGAAGTTGGATTTTACTAAAGCTTTTGACACTATTGAGCATGATGCCATTCTTAGGATTATGAGATACAAGGGTTTCAATGATTAATGGATAGCCTGGATGCAATCCATTCTGTCATCTGGTTCATCTTCTGTGCTTCTCAATGGTGTACCTGGACATCATTTTAAATGTAAGAGGGGAGTCAGACAAGGTGATCCAATGTCACCTTTACTGTTTGTGCTTGCTGTTGACCTACTCCAGTATGTAGTCAATGATATGTGCTCTAAAGGAATTTTGACCCTTCCAATTCCTTCCCACAGTCAGGATTACCCCATAGTGCAGTATGTTGATGATACACTCATTGTGTTACCTGCTTTAGACCAACAGCTCCTTGCTCTTAGAAACATGCTTGATGTTTTTGCTGCTTCAACTGGATTATCTGTGAACTTTACAAAATCCATTATGCTTCCTATGAACATGTCAAATGATGAAGCTAATAGGTTGGCTTCCATTCTAGGATGCAAATTGGGAGTTATGCCTTTCACATATTTGGTTCTCCCCATGGGAACTACCAGGCCCTCAAATCAGCCTCTATTGCCCCTTGGGCATAGAATTGAAAGGAGGTTATCTGCCACTTCTTGTTTTCTGAACCAAGGATGTAGATTACAATTGCTCCAGTCTGTCTTAACTTCCATGCCCATTTACTTTCTATGCACACTTGTCATCCCACCTGGAATTCTGAAGCAAATTGAAATGATTCAGAGACAATGCCTATGGAGAAGGAATTCTGATACTCCAAGACAATCTCTGGCTACCTGGGATTTGGTATGTCTACCAAAAAATAACAAGGGTCTTGGTGTGCTAAATTTAAGGGTGCAGAATGAGGCTCTACTTATGAAATTCTTGCACAAGTTTTATAACCATTATGACATCCCCTGGGTTGGTCTCACCTGGAACACTTATTATGATAGCTCTGTCCCTCATTCTACCAGCCTTTGTGGGTCCTTTTGGTGGCATGATGTGTTTAAATTGGCACATAAATATTGTCAGTTGGACACTCCAAAGTTGGGGGATGGCAGGTCTATTCTGTTTTGGATTGATAGTTGGGTGGTTGAGCTTAAGGGTTCTTCCATCAGAGAAAAATTTCTCAGGCTCTTTTCTTTTGTTATTGATGGACAACTCTCAGTTTTTGATTTGCTCTCTCAAGACCTCCTGTCATCTATGCATCTACCTCTGTCTGCACAAGCTTTTGCTGAGCTGGAATGTCTACAACAAATGATAAATGCTTATGCGTGCTCTACAGACCAAGAATCATGGATATGGCCTTTTAATAAGGGGTGCTTCAGACCTAAATACTTTTATATGCATGAGCATCAAGATATTGTTGTTGATCCTACTTTCCAATGGATTTGAAAATCTTCATGTACTCTGAAAATTAAAATGTTTGGGTGGCTTCTGCTGAGGGACCGTTTAAATACCAGAGATATGTTACAGAGGAGGCACTGGCATGTGGAGGATCATTCTTGTGTGCTATGCCCATATCTCATTCATGAAGATGTTGCCCACTTGTTTTTCTCCAGTAATTTCAGTGTTAGAGTCTGGGATTACTATCAGATTCACTAGGATCCTCAGCCTGGGATGACCACTTATAACATGGCAGTAAAGGCTAGGAAGGATTTTGGGCATAATTTCTTCACTGAAGTGGTCTTTACAGCTGCTTGGAATATCTGGATTCTAATGAATGGCAAGGTTTTTAGGAATGAGAGGCCTACTTTCAGATCCTAGAGACATAACTTTATTCATGACATAACCTTGCTCTCTCATAGGATTAAATGTAAATACATGGATAGCCTTCTCACCTGGATTACTAATCTTCCTTAGTTAGCTCTTGTTACCCAGTTTGGGTTGTAAGTATGTCTTTCTCCTTTCTACTTTCTTATGTAATTGAATTGTACATGACTCTGTTTTTCCTTTGTTGCTTTTAATAAAGAGCTGTGAGGCTTTTTGCCTTGTAGTATATAGTCAAAAAACAGTTTTCGAGGGTAGAGTATTCAACCCAAATTTATTAATTCGACACAAGGGGAGCCAAAGAATATTTGCAAGTATTAGTAGCCAAGTTATCAATTCAACCACAACTGGAGATTAATTATCTGCAACAAAGTGATCAGTAGGAAGTAGTATGATAGTTTTGATAGTAGTAGCAACAGCAATAGTAACAGTAACAGTGATAGCAATGATTTTGTAGCAAGTGTAACAGTAATGATAGCAATAGTAACTTAGCAAGAACAATATAAGAGAAATTCGTAGGCATTGGATCGGTGGATTGGTTGGATGATATTCATCATATAATAGTCACAACCTAGGGCAATACGACACTAGCTCCAGTTCATAAATATAATGTAGGCATGTATTGCATAAATTGTCATACGTGCTTATGGAAAGAACTTGCATGACATCTTTTGTCCTACCCTCCCATGCTAGCGGGGTCCAATTGGAAACTAAGGGATATTAAGGCCTCCTTTTAATAGAGAACCAGAACAAAGCATTAACACAAAGTGAATACATGAACTCCTCAAATTACGGTCATCACCGGAAAGTATCCTGACTTCTATCACTCCGGGATTTACGGATCATAACACGTAATAGGTGACTATAACTTGCAAGATCGGATCTAGAACATAGATATAGTGGTGATAACATAAATAGTCCAGATCTTAAATCATGGCTCCCAGGCCCAAAGTGACAATCATTAAACATGGCAAAGCCATAGCAACATCAATCTCAGAACATAATGGATACTAGGGATCAAGCTCTAACAAAGCTAACTTGATTACATGATGAATCTAATCCAACTCCTCACTGACCAGCGAGCCTATGAAGGAATTACTCACTACTTGTGGGGAGCATCATGGAATTGGTGATGGAGAAGGGTTGGTGATGACGAAGATCGAAGATCCCCCTCTCCGGAGCCCCAAACAGCTCCAGATCTGGTATCTCAATGAAGAATAGGAGGTGGCGGCGACTCCGTCTCGTGATATGCAACAATTCTTTCTCCCTCATTTTTTTCTCCGAAAATGTGATTTTATAGTGTCAGGGTTGAAATCTGCAGGGCCACTAGGTGGGGACAACCCACCTGGGCACGCCAGGAGGGGGCGCCCTAGTGGGTTGTGCCCACCTACGTGCCCCCCTCCAGTGGTTCTTGGCTCCAGTAATTCTCTTTTATTGTATAAAAAATCCTCGCAAGTTTCGGTCCAATCTGAGAACTTTTATTTCTACACAAAAGCAACACCATGGTTGTTGTACTGAAAACATCATCAGTCCGGGTCATCTTCATTCAAATCATGCAAATTATAGTCCAAAACAAGAGGAAAAGCGTTAGGAGAAGTAGATATGACGGAGACGTATCAACTCCCCCAAGCTTAAAATTTGCTTGTCGTAAAGCAATTCAGTTGATAAACTAAAAGTGTAAAAGAAAAACTTTTACGAACTCTTTTGCTCTTGTTTACATAAATAAGCGTAAGTAGCACCCAGGTTTTCAGCAAAGATTATAACTAACCGTCGAAAATAACTCTTGAAAATTATATTAACTCATATCAATGGCATAATCAACTAGCGAGCAATAATAAGATATCTCAAATGACATCACTTTGTCAAAACAACCATGATATAATATAACAATAGTGGTATCTCGCTAGCCATTTATGAGACCGCAAAACATAAATGCAGAACACCTCCAAAGTTCAGGTAGCAACTAAACATTGTAATTCATGGTAAAAAAGATCCAGTCATGATGCACCCAACGTTAGCTACACACAATGCATGAGGATGACAATAGTGATCTCAAGATCTGACGCTTATTTGATAAGGTGATGACACAAAGGGAAGCAATGATTTGCAGCGGTGCCAAAGCTCAAGTTTTTTTTAAAACAGAGGTAAATGAAAATTTGAGAAATGCACCCTTCTTGTTTACTTCGCCACCATTAGTTATCGGTATCTTCCATGCTAAACACATTAGTGGCATTTTCCATGTGATAAAAGTAAAGGCTTACCCCCCCTCCACCAATAAACACACTCCACGGCTGGTCCGAATCCATGGGTACCGTCCATACCAACAACAGTCCTGGGGGAGTTTTGTTTAATTATTTGCAATTTGAGTTCGGGACAATACACTCATCATGAGAATAACCCACTTAGCATGGAAGATACTGAAAATCTCCTATCACTCTATGAACAATACAAGCACACAAAAAGGATATTCATTTGAAATTTTTAGAAGTGGCACATGCAAATTTACTTAGAAAGGTAGGGTAATGCCGCATATAGGTAGATATGGTGGACTCATTTGGAATAACTTGAGTCAAGATTTTTGATGCACAAGCAGTATTCCCACTTAGTACACAAGCAGTATTCCCGCTTAGTACAAGCGAAGGCTAGCAAATAGGTTGAGAAGCAGCCAGCTAGAGAGCGAAAACGGCCATGAACATGCATTATGCATAAGTAACATAGGATACTAGCATGAGTAGGATATGAACACCATGAACATAAATATCATAAAGGCTATGTTGGTTTTGGTTCAACAACATGCATGAACATGTGCCAAGTCAAGCCACTCGAACATTCGGAGGAGGATACCATATCATCATACCACATCACAATCATTTTAACACAATGTTAACATCCAAGACAAATCATTATCCACTCCTAGCTACTTAAGCATGGCATGAGAAACTATAATCGATAAAGGTCATTGCAAACATGTTCGATCATAATGTGTTGAATCATGGATACTAGATTAAACATATTTACAAAACAGAACAATTTGAGTTGATACCTGTTTCTCTCTGCCACAGCCAGTTCAGCAAATATCATCATTATTGCCTTTCACTTGCACGACCGAATGATATGAAAATGATAATAATGCAAGAGTGTCGTGAAATAAGCTGGAATCTGTGAACATTTTATTCAAAAGGAGAAGACAAGGTAATGTGGGCTCTTTGTTAGATTAACAATAATGCATATGAGAGGTGTCAAAAAAATAATGCATATGAGAGCGACTCAACATTTTCATCGTGGTCTTCTCCTCGGCACGACTCAATAAGAAGAAAAGAAATTCAGAGAAACACACGGATATATTTTTGGAGTTTTTGGTTTTTTTTCTGGAGGAAACCAAATATTAAAGAAAAGCAAAAATGATAAAACTATTTACACGGGAAAGCTACCAACAAGCAAGATGAAGAACAATGAAATCTTTTTGGGTTTTCTATTTAAATGCTACAACTAACTACACTAGAAAGAAAAACCGATAAGAAGCATGAAATATTTTTGGATTTTCTCAAAGTTTTTCAAACACATAAGAAGAAAGCGGGAAAATAATTCTAGCATGAATAATACATGAAAAAGTGTGGACACTGACAACTGGAATGAGATGTGTGAATAGTGAATGTAATGTCGGTGGAAATACGTACTCCCCCAAGCTTAGGCTTTTGGCCTTACTTTGTAATCACCACTTGAAGAAGCCATCCGGTCCCACGTTGAAGTGCTGGGCAGCGGGCAACTGAGGGTCCCACTCCTAAGGTTCCTCCTCTGCCGCAGCCAGGTTGTGCTGGTAAGCGACAATGTCCTCAGGCATGATCCTGTATCCACCCCTGGCAATATGATCAAACAAAGTAGGTGCAGGCAATGGAATATCATCACGGGTAATCTCACTATAGATGAAGTTATAAGGAACATCCATAGTGGTGTTCTCTATATCAATAAAGTGGTGATGTGTCATAGCCTCGTGGTGCAGGTAAACCTTGGGCAAGGGATAATCATGTTGGCGTATCTGAACGTTAAAGTGACTCACTAAGCGAGTAGCATCAATACCGCCATGAATTTTACCCTTAGACCCGTTGATGTGGAGGCGACGTGCCACAATAGCTCCCAAGCTATAAGTGTTGTCGCTGTAAAGTGCACGACATAAGATAGAGAAATTTGGGGCACTAGGTGCACCTACCAATTCTCTAGCAAGAAAACACTTCGCAATGAATGGTATAAAATAATGCATAGCGGGAAAATGCAAGCTAGTATCGGTGACACCTGACACCCCTCTCTCACCTCCACTGTCTGAGTGCGGTAAAAACCATCAAACTCTGCGGGCCTAGGCTATACTAAATCCCCATCAGAAGTGATCAAGCGTATGTCACAAAATTTAGTGAGTGGTATCTGATGGGTTTCAACATATAAGTTAAACTGCACCTCAGGAAGATTCTTCCTACTCATGAAATGAAAACTTTGCACAAAGGAATTTGTGAGGAGATGATACTATTCACACTCAGCTGCTATGAAGTCGGTGAAGCCGGCATTAGTAGCATATTGTGCAAACTCTTGACGGATTCCACCTCCATCCATGGATAGGTTGTGCTGACATTCGCACGGTCGTACCTCCATGTCACAGGAAACCATGGCCACCTATGGGACCAGGAGGTCCCTTGCTGGTTCGGCAGGGGGACAACGCATTGCACAAAGAGCAGACGAGCATGGGGTAGCGCGATAGAGATCGCACAGGAAATATAACCAGGTTCGGGCCACCGCGAGGTGTAAAACCCTACTCTTTACTTTGGTGGATTGATGGTGGAAAAGGTGGTGGTGGTGCGTAGTACACTTGCCAATAGGGGTTGCCTCAGGCATCAGCGACTACAGGCGTATGGGGGTGTGAGTTATCCAACCTTGTAACCCTTTCTATTGTTGCCATGGGCCTCCTTTTATAGATCAAGGGGTAACCACAGTGGCAAAGTAGTCATTACGCACTGATAAGATAGAAAACAGCGCTATCATACCTAACTCTACGGGCTGACAAGGCGCATTAAATGCACCGCTCAACATCACATCGCGGGTTGCCCGACAAGGCTTGTAGGGCTATCTTGCCAGCTCAGCGCCTGTTCTCTTGACACATCGTAGGACAGGTGTCATCTATGGGTTCGTCTTGTAGGAAATGGCTGCCATGTGGCGAATGGCTGCCACTTTATCACTTTGCGGCTTCACACCGCACTGATCGACGGCATGGGTCATGGTGGAGTGGTTGGTGAGGTAGCTCTGCCTCTGTGAGCCCCGGCAGGCCCTGCTGGGGTTTTTTGGTTGTCTGCTTCTGGGGGTGGCATCATCGCTTGCTGGGCTCGCTTGCCCGGCAAGGGAGGCTTTTCTCTTGACGATATCCTGATTCCTTGGCTCGTTCTTGGTCCTTCGAATCTCTTGGTTTCTTGTATTCTGATTTGGTCTAGTGCTTCATTCTTGTTCCTATGCTTGTGCACAGTGTGGGAACACACCCAGGGTTTGTTGCACCGATAGAAGCCCCCGGGCCTACCCCGAACGTGTTGCCGAGCGGCGTCGGGGTAGGGCCAAATAAGTGCATAGGCGAGGGTTGCTGAAGAGGCCGGTCTCTTGAAGTCTTCTTTGCTTCTTCATTAGCCTTGATTCCAGGCCGGTTTCCGGTTTCTCCGCGCGTCGTGTGCAACATTTGTGGAGGAACTTTGATCATGGCCTGTGGATTCTTCTCGCCCCACGATCACGGGGCGGAAACTACCATCCCACCTGCCTCCTGTTTCGCACATACCTGCCACGTGTTCTGCATGCATTGGGTGTGGTATGTGGTGGATGCGGAGGGCATGGGCAGGAGTGCCATGGCTAAAAACTGAGCGCCGATGGTTGGAGCAGAGTGTTGGCCTCGACTCTCAGAGTCGCAGAGTGTGCAGAGAGGCCATATTGGAGGAGCTGGGCAGCCGTTTCCCGTATGAGTAGCCATTCCCCCTACCCGTTTCCCTATAAAAAGGGGCAAGGGTGGTGCCTCTCTACCAACACTTCTTCTTATTCTTCTTCGCAACCCTTTCCTTCTAGCCATGGTGAGAGGGCGAGGGTGCGGTGGTGTCTTGGCGGCGGCAATGAGGGCTTCTGCCCGGCAGTGTGTCCCTCCTCCCTCGGATCCTGATGTGGTGGAACCGGCTGCGGGGGGGGGGGGGAGGAGGAAGAGGACGAGGTCGTGGTTGTCGTGGCGCTTGGGGAGGAAGGGGTGGGGCGGTGCCTTGGTGGTGCCTCCACCGATGGTCCCTCCCCCAATGGAAGGCCACATCGGTGACCAACCTCGGGAGTTCATCATCAGGTTGTACAAGCCTCTGTGTGGTCATCTTCGCCTCCCAACTCCCTTCGCATGGTAGATGGAACTTGAGCAACCACGTGCTCTGTGGCTGCACATGAGGGGCTGTGGGAATGGAGGTATGAGGGTCGATGTCGACTTCCTCGCCCCCCATGTGATGTGCCTTCGTCATGGTTGTAAGACCTTCACCCGCGCCCATGTCTTCTCGGAGGGGCACGTTCTCCAGTTCAAATTAATGGAGAACAGCCTGCTCTCTATCAAGATCTTTGAGCACTCGTGGCACGCTTAGGGTGCTGCGTGGAGACCTCGACCGACGATGAAAGCTCCTCCTTGAGCAAAAGCGACGAGGAGGATAATGACGGCGATGATGACGACACCAAGCGAGGGAGCGAAGACTCTAACTCCGGCTGAAAGTCGCCCGCACCATCTTCATCAGGCGGCAGCACCATTATCTACATCTGCGTCTCCTCCCCTGCAATGTAATTTGCCGGGGAGTTGGATGCACAGGCGTGGATGGTGTTCCCGGGCTCCTCCGGCAGTCTTCCAGCTGGACCTCGGCAGGCTTCCTCTCGGGTTGCAACTCTGTTAGCCCTGTCATGTCCTTCTAGCTCTGGTGACGGTGGTTAATGGGGCCGCCATCCGTTGTGCTCTCCATTGTGGCATTCCCTCGCACTCTCGTTCCCGCCAGGCTACCTCTCCTAGAGCCCGATGGGAGCAGGCTGGGCTCCCGCCCAGGCGCTCCTTTTGCCCTCCTCGCCTTCGACGGTCGTGCCTAGGAGGAGAGGAAGAAGAAAGGGCATTACGGAGCACTTATCTTTTTTCAATCTTAAATCTGTAGGCGATTGCCGAATTTTAATTCAAATAATGTAATCTCTCGAGTCCATGTCTGTGCTCTGTAATGCTTGTACTTGTATTAGCATATTAATGAAAAAGATGAGCCTTGTCGGGAACCCGTGCATGTGTATGTCCATGCAGAGGTGAGATGCCTCCTTAATATAAATAAACGAGTTTTTCCTCGGCAGGCTATCTTGCCGGTACCCTTCTTGTCTGCTGGAGAGCGCGCCTGCCGGGGAACAGATAGAGGGACCAGCCCCCCACCAACTCCTTTTTACCAAAGGCCACTGCGATCATCCTGACTGAAGTAACATTTGAGTCATGGATGGGAGCACCTAAGTCTCAAAAGAGAGGCGAGGTTCTCTTATGCAAAGTTATAGCTTTACCGAACACTAATGGACATGTGGTGGAACTTATCTGCTTGGCTCGACGTGGACTGCAGTGCTGGGCAATCTTCTCACTCCTTGTCGAAGCCAAGTTCGCGGCAGGAACCTGCAACTTCATGTAGATGAGAATGAATGCAGGATGCGATCCTATCTATATGCATATTTAAATTCTCATGAAATGATTAAGTCGTGATCTTGGAATGCTCATGCATGCATGCAATCTTGGTCGGAGGCCCCCCAAAGCGCTTCTTTATTTTCTCTTGCACGGGGTCATTGCCCCGACTTTGTACAAGGGGTTACATGCATCTGAGGCAAGGCCTGTACAAAAGGGTGGCTGCCGGGCAGGGCCCGACAGCCGCGCCTTATAGGTAGAACTTGTGGAGATGCTCAATATTCCATGAGTTTTGCAACTGAGTGCCATCTCTGGTCTCCAGACGGACTGCGCCAAATCTGGTGACTCGTACTGCCTGGTAAGGGCCTTCCCACTTTGGGGACAACTTTTGTGTACCCTTGGTGAACTAAATGCACCTAAGGACAAGGTCACCTTCCTCAAAATGCCGGGCATGAACCCTGCGGCTATGATAGCAACACAGGGCTTGCTGGTAGCATGCAGCACACGTAGCATCCCGTAGACGGTTCTCCTCGAGTAGCACAGTGTCGTCACGCCGGTGCTGATCTTGCGCTACTTCATCGTAGGCAAGCACTCGAGGTGACCCGTAAATGAGTACCGTGGGGATAACTGCTGCTACCCCATAGACCAGGGAGAAGGAAGTATGTCCGGTAGCTCGGTTTTGGTGTCGTTCTAAGGGACCAAAGAACTACGGGTAGCTCATCGATCCTCCGCCTGCCATGCTTCTGCGACGTATCAAAAGTTCTTGTCTTGAGTCCACGCAGCACTTCAGCGTTGGCCCTCTCAGCTTGTCCTTAGCTCCAAGGGTGTGCCACAGAGGCAAATGAAATCTTGCATCCGAGGGCATGAACGTATTGCATGAAGGCATGACTCGTGAACTGGGTGCCGTTGTCGATGATGATCCTTGCCGAAACTCCAAAATGACACACCAATTCTTTCAAGAACCTGATAGCTGACTGACCAGTCACCTTTCTCACGACAGTCACATCCGGCCACTTTGTAAACTTGTCGATGGAAACGAACAAGAATTCAAAACCCCCCAATTGCTCGGTGGAAGGGGCCGAGGATATCGAGCCCCCAGACCAAAAATGGTCATGATAAAGGTATTGTTTCAAGAGCTTGGGCAGGCAGGTGTGTTTTCTTGGAATGGAGCTGACAGGCTTCACATGCCGTGACTGGCTTGACCGCATCTTCGAGGACTGCGGGCCAATAGAATCCTTGCCGAAATGCTTTCCCAACTAATGCCCTTTATCCAATGTGGGAGCGGCACATTCCTCTGTGAATCTCATCCAGCAGTCCCTTTCCTTCTTCCCGGCAGACACACTTCAATTTCACACTATTGGGCCTCCTTCTGTACAGAGTGTCATCGACAAACTGGTAAATTTTGGCCCTCCGGGCTACTCTGTCAGCTTTATCTTGGTCACCGGGAAGCTCTCTGGTTTGGAGAAAGTGGACAATGTGCCTTGTCCAAGTTGGAGCCTGGGTCTTGGCAACGAGGACTAGCGGCACCTCCTTAGCTGCGGGAGCACCAGCCTCATTCGCGGTGTTCATGGACCCGACTAGAGGGGGTGGTCCAGCAGGCTATGAGGAGTTGTTTTCGGCAGGGTCTCTACTGGGAGCGGACGCCTGTATAGGGAGAGGCTTGCTGTAGTCCAACTTCCTCCTCTTCGGGTCCATCATTGCTAGGCATACAGAGGGATGAGTGAGATGGAGAACAAAAGTTCCTGGTTCCACATGAAGCTTCTGCGCAACACACTTTGACAGATGATCAGCTATGTTGTTTTCCGCATGGGGTATGTGCTCTATTTGCAATCCGTCAAAGCGCTCCTCCAATCTTCACACTTCCTCCACGTATGCCTCCATCAATGGACTTTGATAATCCTTGTTGACTTGTCTCACCACAAGTTGTGAATCTCCTCGAATGATCATCTTCTTAATTGCCAATTTAGCTGCAATCCAGAGCCCGGCAACAAGCCCTTCATACTCAGCTGTATTGTTGGTTGCTTCTTCTTGGGAAAAATGCATTTGCATGATGTACTTCAAGTGCTCCTCGGAGGGGGCGACAAGAAGCACGCTAGCTCTTGCACCTTGTAGGGAAAAAGCACCATCAAAAAACATAATCCATTCTTGGGGCGATTCCTTGCCAGGGATGACTGTCTCTGTCACTTCCTCATCAGAGGTTGACGTCCATTCTGCAATAAACTCGGCCATTGCCCTGGTCTGAATAGTTGATGTGCTCTCGAACTTCAAACCAAAGCTGGATAACTCCAAAGCCCACACCACTATTCTGCCAGTAGCCTCAGGGTTTTGGAGTATCCTTTGCAACGGAAAATGAGTAACAATTGTGATCTCATGGGCTTGGAATTAGTGGTGAAGTTTCCCTGATGCCATAATGAGACCAAAGATCAACTTCTGCACGCCAGAGTACCTCGATCTAGCCCCCTGTAACAAGCAACTGATGAAGTACACTGGATGCCGCGTCCTTGGGGTCATTCTCGTTGCCATGCTCATTGATGTACTGATTCTTCCATGATTCTGCCAGTCTCTTCTCACTTTCTGCCTCATCCACTTCTCTTTGTGCTACCAAGGCCGCACCAACCACTTGGTTGGTCGCTGCCAAGTATAGCAACAACGGCTCCTAGGGTTTGGGAGCAACCAAGGTAAGCATAGAGGAGAAGTAAGCTTTCAACTCATGCAAAGCTGCATCTGCTTATGGGGTCCACTTCATAGGGCCTATCTTCTTCAAAATCTTGACGAATGGCAGGGCGCGCTCGCCAGACTTGGAAAGGAATCTTCTTATCATGGCAACACATCCTGCCAGGCGCCTCACATCCTTAACTATCCTCGGTGCCTAGATCTTCTTGATGGCCTTGATTTTGTAGGGGTTGGCTTTGATCCCGCGGTGGGATACAAAGAAACCAAGCAACTTGGCAGAGGGAACACCAAATACAAACTTCTCCAGGTTGAGCTTTACATTGATCTTGCGCATATTATCAAATGTCTCTTCCAAATCCTAAATAAGGGTGGCCTTATCCTTGGTCTTGACCATGATGTCATCCATGTAGGCTTATATGTTTCTGTGCAATTGTGGCTCAAAACCAATCTGGAATGCCCTTGCAAAAATGGACCCGACACAGTTTAACCAGAATGGCATGCGGACAAAGCAGTACGTACCACAAGGAGTGATAATTGATGTCTTCTCTTCATCTTCCTTGGACATGAAGATCTGGTGATACCCAGAGTATGCGTCCAGAAAGTAGAGCAAATCACAACGTGAAGTGGAATCCACGATCTGGTCGATGCGCGGCAAGGGAAATGGGTCTTTTGGGCAAGCCTTGTTGAGATCTATGAAATGTGTGCAAAGCCTCCACTTCCTGTTAGCCTTCTGGACTACCACTGGATTCACCAACCACGTGGGGTGCAATACTCCTCTGACCAAACCAGCTGCCTCAAGCTTCTTGATCTCTTGTACAATAAAATGTTGCCTCTCCAATGCCTGCTTCCGGACTTTCTGTTTGACAAGTCGAGCATGTGGGCAGACAACAAGGTGGTACTCGATTACCTCCCTGGAACACCGGGGATATCAGATGGTTGCCAGGCAAACACATCGATATTCGCCCGCAGGAAGGCAATGAGCGTGCTTTCCTATTTGTTATCGAGGTGGCGCTGATAGTAAATGTATCATCAACACCAGCCATCCCTATCGGGACCTTCTTCACTTGCGGTGCGGTGACCTTGGATCACTTGCTGTTAGAACACCCCGGCACATCGTCAACGAGTGTCGTGCACTCTGTGGGGGCACGCTTCCAGGACTCTTTGTTGAAGTCCCTACAGTCTCTCTTCTTTCCTTTACTTTCCTTGGCTGGAGCAGCCGCTACCTCTGCCGCGACCGCGTGCCGGTACATCTTGTCCACACAAATGATCCCATCCTTCTCATCTGAGGGGATATTAATGTCTCCCAGTGGCCCATGCATCTTCAATGTGTTGTAGGAATAGTGTGATGCCGCCATGAACTTAGCAAGGTCCGAGTGTCCAAGAATCCCATTGTACAGCAGGGGGAGATCAATCACATCAAACACAATCCACTCAGTCTTGTAGTTTAGTTCTCCCCAAACGTTACCGACAACGTGATCTTTTCCCTTGGGATGGCTCCTGCCGGGATTAACTCCTTGAAACGTGTCGGTAACCTCTAGCTCTTCTTCTCCTATCTGAAGCTTGCTGATGACTGCCGGGGGAATCATATTCAACCCGGCCCCACCGTCCACCAGCATCTTTGTGACCTTGAGGTTGCGGATTGTTGGAGAGACGAACAACGGCAAACATCATACCGCAATGGTACGGCTAGGATGGTCCTCTTCACCAAAGATGATGGGCGTGCGGGACCATTTGAGCGGCTTCCAGGCCTCTGGCACTAGCTCCACGGCATTGACTTCTCGCGCCCACCGCTTGAGCTGGCGGTGAGAAGCGTGTAGAGATGCACCTCCATCAACGGCTCCTAGGGTTTGGGAGCAACCAAGGTAAGCATAGAGGAGAAGTAAGCTTTCAACTCATGCAAAGCTGCATCTGCTTATGGGGTCCACTTCATAGGGCCTATCTTCTTCAAAATCTTGACGAATGGCAGGGCGCGCTCGCCAGACTTGGAAAGGAATCTTCTTATCATGGCAACACATCCTGCCAGGCGCCTCACATCCTTAACTATCCTCGGTGCCTAGATCTTCTTGATGGCCTTGATTTTGTAGGGGTTGGCTTTGATCCCGCGGTGGGATACAAAGAAACCAAGCAACTTGCCAGAGGGAACACCAAATACACACTTCTCCAGGTTGAGCTTTACATTGATCTTGCGCATATTATCAAATGTCTCTTCCAAATCCTAAATAAGGGTCGCCTTATCCTTGGTCTTGACCATGATGTCATCCATGTAGGCTTATATGTTTCTGTGCAATTGTGGCTCAAAACCAATCTGGAATGCCCTTGCAAAAATGGACCCGACACACTTTAACCCGAATGGCATGCGGACAAAGCAGTACGTACCACAAGGAGTGATAATTGATGTCTTCTCTTCATCTTCCTTGGACATGAAGATCTGGTGATACCCAGAGTATGCGTCCAGAAAGTAGAGCAAATCACAACGTGAAGTGGAATCCACGATCTGGTCGATGCGCGGCAAGGGAAATGGGTCTTTTGGGCAAGCCTTGTTGAGATCTATGAAATGTGTGCAAAGCCTCCACTTCCTGTTAGCCTTCTGGACTACCACTGGATTCACCAACCACGTGGGGTGCAATACTCCTCTGACCAAACCAGCTGCCTCAAGCTTCTTGATCTCTTGTACAATAAACTGTTGCCTCTCCAATGCCTGCTTCCGGACTTTCTGTTTGACAGGTCGAGCATGTGGGCAGACAACAAGGTGGTACTCGATTACCTCCCTGGAACACCGGGGATATCAGATGGTTGCCAGGCAAACACATCGATATTCGCCCGCAGGAAGGCAATGAGCGTGCTTTCCTATTTGTTATCGAGGTGGCGCTGATAGTAAATGTATCATCAACACCAGCCATCCCTATCGGGACCTTCTTCACTTGCGGTGCGGTGACCTTGGATCACTTGCTGTTAGAACACCCCGGCACATCGTCAACGGGTGTCGTGCACTCTGTGGGGGCACGCTTCCAGGACTCTTTGTCGAAGTCCCTACAGTCTCTCTTCTTTCCTTTACTTTCCTTGGCTAGAGCAGCCGCTACCTCTGCCGCGACCGCGTGCCGGTACATCTTGTCCACACAAATGATCCCATCCTTCTCATCTGAGGGGATATTAATGTCTCCCAGTGGCCCATGGATCTTCAATGTGTTGTAGGAATAGTGTGATGCCGCCATGAACTTAGCAAGGTCTGAGTGTCCAAGAATCCCATTGTACAGCAGGGGGAGATCAATCACATCAAACACAATCCACTCAGTCTTGTAGTTTAGTTCTCCCCAAACGTTACCGACAACGTGATCTTTTCCCTTGGGATGGCTCCTGCCGGGATTAACTCCTTGAAACGTGTCGGTAACCTCTAGCTCTTCTTCTCCTATCTGAAGCTTGCTGATGACTGCCGGGGGAATCATATTCAACCCGGCCCCACCGTCCACCAGCATCTTTGTGACCTTGAGGTTGCGGATTGTTGGAGAGACGAACAACGGCAAACATCCTACCGCAATGGTACGGCTAGGATGGTCCTCTTCACCAAAGATGATGGGCGTGCGGGACCATTTGAGCGGCTTCCAGGCCTATGGCACTAGCTCCACGGCATTGACTTCTCGCGCCCACCGCTTGAGCTGGCGATGAGAAGCGTGTAGAGATGCACCTCCATCAATGCACAGGGCGTTTGTGGCCTTTTGAAACTCCTGCTCACTGGTTCCCTCTTCATCCCCTCCATCACTCTCATCATCACAGGTTTCCTTCTCTCGACCTCTGGGAAGCTTTCCTTGGCTTCGAAAGGGTTTGTCGGAGCGGCCTACTTCACCACCTCGTCTCTTACGGCCAGCAAGATTCTGACCTTTTCCATATCTCGCTTGTCATACTCTACTTTCTATTTCTTGACAAGCTGCTCAACCTGATAACACTATTGAAGGTCGTGGCCCTTGGTCCGATGAATCTTGCAGCATGGCCCATCACCATTCCCGGCTTTCTCAGCAGCAACGGCTTCCCGGCAATTAGTGCACGCAGTAGCTTCCTTGCCAGGGACCTCAGCTTTGGCCTTCTTTCCGGTACTAGGGGTCGTGGAATTTTCATGGCAGATGTCCTAGCGAAAGGACTTAGTCGTGGAGCCATCACAGCTAGGTTAGCTTAAAGGGGTTACACGGGACAAAAGACAGAGAGTTTATACTGGTTCGGCCCCTTGTAGTGAAGGTAAAGGCCTACTCCAGTTTGGGGTTGTATTGCTAAGGTTTCGATTACCAGGGAGCGAATACGCTTGACCTAGTTCTTGACCTCTTGTTTCTTGCCTTAAACCGCCGCCTGGTCGTCCCTTTATATACACAGGTTGACGCTCGGCCAGCTCATACACAACATGTCTGGCTCATTGACTAGCTACGCTTGCCTTACAATACAAGTCATACATACATTGCGGTTCATCCTCCTGAGCCTTAAGTCACCTCTGGGTCTTGGGCCGTCAACAGGCTCGCATGATCCGCCATCTTCACCATTTAAGCCGCCAGTGGTATAACCCGGCCCCTCCAGGGCGGTTCATACCTAATAGTCATATCCCCAACATTAGGCCCTAGGTTGTTTTGAAATTGTTCACATCAATCTTCAATATCTAACTTGTCACAATCTTGCATCACTTGTCTGATAAACCTTGCTGCAACCCGCCATGACGTCAGCTCACAGAATTTTCTTAAACCGCCATGACGTCACTTTGCATTAACTTCCATGTGGCCCAGAACATCTTAACTGATCTTTATCTTAATAAACATCCTGAGAATCGAGGGATCCATATAGCCATTTGATGATTTTGGCCTCCTTGATTCCCGCGCATGCCTTGTATCCACCCCCTTATAAATAGGGGCAGGGAGTCTTTATCATTTCCCCCCTCGCTTCCTCCTTCGTCTTCCTCTCATGTCTCATCTGTCGCTCGAGCTCTGCCGCCGCGACCTCCGATGTTGCACCAACTCAGGACGCCACATCGACCGGATCAGACCAGAAAAAACTCCGACGCGCCGCCGCCGCTCCATCGCGTCTGTAAGTCCCCTTTTATCCAAGCCTCAGATATGTGCTAGGGTTCAGACTGTTCATTGGTGTTCTTGCTGTTCTTCATATTCCTCAACTCCAAACAGGGTTCAATCTGAATAAGTCATAAATTTTTTGCATTATTAGTTTAGCATTCGTGTGCATCGTCAAAGTAGTGTCTTTCCATAAAAAACCTTATGAGAGCATCGAAACTTGCCGCTGCCACCACCTTAGGTTTAGAATTTCACTGCCTTTTCTGAACTACGATAGATCCGAAACTGTAGCTTTAGCTTACAAAATCTAGTTGTCCACCACTTAGCAAATCTTTCATTTGACATATCTGAAGCACCAACACTGCCATGGCGGCTTATGACACAGACCGTAACCCACTATATATCATTAGGCCACGTTTAAGCCGCCATCCTGTACTTCATGGTTACTAACTCTGTAACATCCTTCCGGTTTAACAGCTGCATTTTTTAACTATATCTCCATAATTATTAGCCTTGTATAGAGAACAATAATTTTTAAGTCACCATATATCTGTCAGTTTTAATGACATCTTGAACCGCCTTGTGTAGGTTGTACATCAAACCATGACTATGACTATCACATCATGCAATTGGGTTCCGTCCATCGTTACTGAGAGAATTCTCCAAGAATATGTCAAGATTGGCTTCTTACCGGCCAAGAATGTCATTCACTGGTGTGCTCCCATACTAGATGAAGTCAGGCCTCAGCCCCAAGACGATGAAGGATCTTTTTTACTGACCACATGAACCGGGGCTTCTCACCGCCCTGGTCAAAGTTCTTTTGTGACGTTCTACACTTTTTTCAACTTCATCCTCAAGACATCGGTCCCAATTCCGTGTCAAACATCTGCAATTTCCAAGTATTCTGTGAAGTATATCTTCAAGAGGAACCAAGTGTTGAACTTTTTAGAGTGTATTTTTACTTGAATCACCAAAATGAATTCACTGATGGGCCCAGTCAGGAGTTCGGAGGGATCTCGATTCAACAATGCAGAGACGCCACCTTTCCTTATGCCAAACTTCCAAGCCATCCTAAGGATTGGAATAAGACCTGGTTCTACTAAAAGGATACGTCTCCTGCTGATGAGAATCCCATGCCCGGCTTTCATGACCAACGCCTCAATCCAAAGCATCCTCTCCCTGACCGGCTTACCACTGGTGAGTGGGCCAAACTTGCGCCTACCTTCTCAAAGGTCGGAGCTCTACTGGGCAATGGATTGACCAGAATTGACCTGGTTCGATGTTGGGTAGCCTGGAGGATCATACCTTTAAGCCGTCGGTCCGGTTTAATGTGTATGTATACCGGTGACACCAAAGATTCATTGTGTTACACTTCAACATGTTTAACTAGCAACGCTATCAATGAGATGACCAAGACTCTTCTCAATGAGAGTTTGGAGAGTTGCACTCAAGTGGGTCTGAATCCCTTCTGCATACTCAACCCTGCACCGGATGTAAGTTTGTCTGGTTTATATACCTTACTTTGTTGTTCATAAAATCTAGAAATTCCCAACCTTTGTTGTAATTTGTTGCAGGCTAAATCAGCCTTTTGGGATAAACAGTATGATGAAAAAGCCACCAAAAGGGCCAGGGCTAAGACCAAAGCCGTCAAGAAGAACAAGAAGAAATCCACTTCTTCTGATCTATTCAATTTGGACGAAGATGATGATGAGTCGGAGGTAGACCTTGATTCTCTTGGCTCTTTTTTTATCCATCTTTATTGACACTGATTGCTATCAGGATGATGCGGAAACCAGCCAGGCGGGTAATGACGAAGTAACTATTATTTCCTCCGACTCAGAGCCATTGCAAGCCAGAAAACTCAACAAGTGATCCGAAAAGTAAGGTTTTCTAACCCTTTAGCTCACTTGGATCCCAACTTTATTTTGAAGCAACGACAACATGAGAACCGGTGTAGAACCCGGAACAGTGGAGGTGGAGAACTTTCCTCTGGCTTGCCCAACACGCCAGCGCCACGCAAGCAACGGAATGAGGTACTTCCAAATAATTCCAACTCTTGTTTATTCTCAGGCAGATTTTATTTGTCAAATGCTGAGCCCTCTGATCAAATTACCAGGGGAGCTCTCACTCTTCATTTGGGGATTCATCTCAGACCCTACTTCCGTCTTTCAAGACTGCCCTTGGGTACTAACTTAATCTGACCTTTTCAACATCTATAAACTCATACTGACTTTTTAACCCTTTTGTAGTGGGAAAGCAAAGCCTAGCAAAAAGGCTAAGACAAACAAGCCAACAGAGGATCCCAAGACTCATGAACCTGAGAAGCAAGCACCTATTTCTAAAGCTTCCGTAGAACAACAGGAGGAACCTGCTGATGACCTGCCACCAGAGGATTGTGGTACCTCTGCTGATCATATAATTGTCGACCCCTTAAGCACTCAACCGCATATTCCAGTCAAATCTTTGAAGCCAGACACTGAGGAGGTATTGATCACTGGCACTGGTTTCCAAGAACTGGGAATTCTATTACTCTAGCAAAGCATTCTGCCAAGGAAGAATTGGTTGAAAGGTGCAAGGTCAAATTTAACATGGCCAATATTCTCATATAAGAATGAGTGAAATCCTCTCCGGTTATTTGAATCAAGTACACAACAGCAGTGATCTAGAAATTGACATAGTCAAGCACATGCATCAGAAGCATGATGTATTATTTCCTGCTTTCACATAAGTTATATTCCTTTAGCCCCCAAGTCTACTAAATATGATAGAATTGAATATATTGTAGACTTGTTAGTTAGCCTTAAGCCAAACGTTAAGCCTCAAGGGTAGGCTTACACTTATAAAGATAAGTCGGTACTTGTAATGATCAACTTTGCACTTGTATCCCCCAAGGGCCGGCTTACACTTATAGAGATAAGCCGGGACTTGTAATGATCAACTTTGCACCTGTAGCCCCCAAGGGCCGGCTTAAAGAATTGAACCGGGTCTTCAGTAATAATGATCAATTTCCCAGCGACGACCACCAAAATTTGGTTGAATCCATATGATTAAACCGGAATTTATGATTTGTCAGATCATCTTTAATCCCTCTTGCAATCGGGTTAACTTTATTATAAATTATGAACCGGGTTCATCTGTCATCATATCATAAAGGAAAAAAATGCACATGCATTAGCCCCCAAGTGCCAAGTGCTATTGCTTGCAAAGGGCTTGGGACTTAGCAATATGTAAATGTGATACAAGAAAACTTTCTGCATGCATTCACCCCCAAGTGCCAAGTGCTATTGCTTGCAAAGGGCTTGGGACTTATCAAGATATACTATTTCATAATTGTGCACACTTGTTTGAACCTGCTATTTTCAGGAAGCATCCAGTAAATTTCAATCTCAGCTGACTGGTTTAAAAACCCGGCTTGAAGCACAAGAATCTGAGACCTGGAAGGCTGACTCCAAGTTCAAATTTAGCTTGGAAGAAAATGAGAAACTCAAGACTGAGTTTAATATTAAAAAAGCTGCTTGGGCTGAAGAAAAAGCTTCCCTGATCAAGAGAGCTGAAAAAGTTGACGGCTCATTAGAAAAGGTTAACACTAAACTTATGATCTTGAAGCATGATATCAATCAGATGACTTTTGCTATCTTTGCTAAGACATGTTATCTTGTAATGATTTTCCATCCTCCATGTTATAACCATCAGGTGATTTAATCATAATATGCCACATGTAGGTCCCAGAAGCAACAATCTTGGGAAGTAAATGTGGACAAAGCTGAAGGCAGTTTACACGTTGGTGGAACAACTATACACCGGAGTTCAGCATACAATAGTCACCATCTCCCCAAGTAATCAAGCTCCAACTTTGCTCAGCAATGTTTTAAGCCATCTTTATGTTCTACCTGCCCGTATCCAAGAAAAAAAACGGTTGGCTCTGAGAGCCGGTGCCATTACGGCTTTAAGCTGGGGGAAGGCATGGCAGTCAGAATTAGACCCGGCCGAGCTAGCCACTGGCTATCCTAGTTTCAAAGAGGACGGGTCTATTTTCGATAAGAAAGATTTTGCTGCATGTGTGAAGGAGATGCGTCCCTTGGCAAGCCTACTTGTTGAAGAAACAAATTTGACCAAACCTCAGGCGGCTTATACTGCAGACAACCAGAAGATGCCCATGTCGGCTTACAAAATTGCAGATCTTATCCCTCCAATTCGTAAGCATACCTTTTCCACTGAAATCGACCCGTCTGAGCTTATCGATGATGAAGCTGAATTCCAAGCCTTGTCTTCCATTGATTGGTCATCATCTGACTTCCAGATGGTGGAGGGAGAAGGAGAACCGGCGCAGGATGACCCGGAAGCCTCGAACCTCCAAGACCAGGGGAGTTGAACCACTAGACAGCTCACAATGTTCATCATCAAGCATTACCTTTGAAAACACTTAATCAATTGGGCTCGGGGAGCCATGTAATAGACTAGTCAAACTCTGATCTGCCATGCCATCATGCACATTTTGTTTCACACAATATTGTTGATCTGCCAATTGAAGATCTTCCAGTTATGCTCATGACCTCACAAAGTATATAGATCAGAACTACTATTTTTCCTGCACACAAACAAATCACAAGTGCCCTTGCAGTTCACCCCAGCGTGGGTCATAACACCCCATGTTGGGGATATAATTATTGGGTTAACCCGCCTAGGAGGGGCCGGGTTAAGCCCCTGGTAGTTCATTAAGACAAAGCCCATGAAGATGCTTAAGACGGTAGTCCACTACGCAGACTCATCGAGGGCCTAAAGCACGAAGGCGACTTAAGGCCCAAACAAGTGTAAACCGCTGTATATGTGTAACTTGTATTATAAGGCATGTACAGTTAAGTCACTGAGCCGGACACGTTGTTTATGAGCCGGTCGGGACTCTGTAAGCCGATGGGCGTTGACCTGTGTATATAAAGGGATGACCCGACGGCGACTTAGGGCAAGAGACAACAGATCAAAAGCTAGGTCAAGCATATTCACTCCCTGGTAATCAAGACATAAGCAATACCACTTCAACCTGGATTAGGCCTTTACCTTCACCACAAGGGGCTGAACCATTGGCGCCCATTGTGGGGCCAGCGCACGGTGGTTTTGAGTTCCTGAAGGGCAACTTCGAAGGGATCAAGGGATACGTTGTGGGCTGGATGACCAAGAGTCACCGCGGCAGGCTCTACATCGACGATGCAGGCTGGGGCCCCGAGGCCGGCTCAATTGAGTACGGGTACCGGGTCCCCTTCAGTGGAATTCATGTTTTCATCGGCAAGATCGGCGAGCCGGGACCTGAGCTGGACATCTGCACTGACATCATCGAGACGGCTCAGCATGCGCATCCCGCCCGAGTTCAGCCCGTCGTGAAACTTGCCTTCTTGGGATTCATCCATTGGGCGGAATCTGAGGATGCATCTGTGTCTGGTGGTGAGACGGTCGTCTACTCTAATTATGATTCATCCACTGGTGAAATTGAGTCATTGTATCAGCTACAAGATGGCCAGCTTGGGGGCTATTCCAATGGCGACAGTATTCCAGACCCCTATGAGCCGCCGAGTAGGGTTGTGATCTTCATGGCTGGTACAGTGCCAGTGCAGAATTCTTCGACTGCGGCGGCAATAATCTCCGGGTCAGCAACGGCTGCCGGGGCAAGAGGCCCTGTGCACCCGCCGTCTCAGATTTTGACCGACTTACTAGACAATTTGACAGCATTGTTAGCAGCAAAGGTAAACCTAGCCGATCAAGTTCAGCATAACACGGAAGTTGCAAAACTGAGAGATGAGATAGCTCAAGCCAACGAATATCTGGCAGCTAAGAACGCGAGGATGACTGCGGAGCGAGCTGCTCTGGATGCTCTGGCACAATGGATCCAGGCTGATTCCTTCTGGCTCTCGTTGGATCAGAACGCTTCAAACGAAGTCATGCGGAGAAGGCACCAAAGTTGTCTGCCTCCAGTTTACGAGGCGAGGAACCTCTTCAACACACCTGGTGCAGGGACCAGTGACCCGCCAGAGGTAAACCGGGCGATAGCCACGCCTAGGACTCGAGCGTCGGCTCAACCATGCATGAGAGATCCACCTCGTCTGAATAATACCCCACCACAGTATGTGCCGACACCATTGGGTCATTATTCTAACCCGTTGGATAACATGATCACTGCAGCGACACGATTGGCGGCCCTCCCAGTTGAAGGTGAGTCTCTAGCTGCGATCGATACACGAAGAGCTAGAGAGCTTCTTCATACAGCACTCGTACAACAAGAGGCTTATTCATACAGTGGTGATCGTATCCACTCAACCCCTCACCCGAGCCGGAGGTATACCAGGCACATGGACTCCCCGGCGGTATCAAGCAGTGAGCAGCACCATAACCTGCCTCGTGGACATGACTTGGCGCGTGGTGGTGTTAATACTCACGCCTAGATGGATTAGGATAGAACACGTCGGGAGGCTAAGCCGGTGGCTCAGTACACGACCCATCAACCATCTTCGGCTTATCGAATGACATCGGTGGAGGCAGGTGTGACCTCTAGAACCACGGGTGTACCATGTTTAGTACCGGCTCTGCGGAATGAGCATTTTCCCAAGGATTTCAAAGGACCTCGTAAGGTGCCTAACTATACAGCCGACTTACCCCCTGAGGCGTGGCTTGAGAGTTACAAGATGGCCATGGAGCTATTGGAGGTCTGCGATGCTGCATGTGCCAAGTACTTCACCATGATGCTGGATGGGACGACGCGTACTTGGTTGAAGGGACTGCCTGCCAATTCCATTGGGTCATGGGCCGAGTTAAAGGCCCTGTTCATCCAGAATTTTAAGGATACGTGCATGTAGCCCATGTCGATCGTGGATTTGGATGCCTGTGCCCAAGAAGAGGGCGAGTCAATGACTCATTGGGTGTGCCGGGTCAAAGCCATCCTGCACTCATTGGATAACATTAATGCCGGTGCAGCAGTCCTGATGTTGGAGAAAAATTGCCATTTTTTGCCTCTTAAACAGAAGTTAGGGCGACTCAAGCGTCACTGCAATGACATGAGGAGCTGATAGCAGCTCTAATTAAATATGCCGACTCTGATAGTACCAAGGACCATGAGTCTGATGATGAAAAGACGGGAAAGGAAAGAAGAGTGGCAACACCAAGGGCCAGCATCGTAACCCGGCGAGTCTGGGGGGCAATGGTAAGCGCAAGGCCGATGGTAATTCAGATTTAGTGGCCAATACCAACACGCAGAATAAGAGTCAGCATCGTAAGGGAAAGCCACCTCCTCTGGCAGGAGGGACAGCTATCAATCTTGAGCAGATGATGAATGAGCCTTGCCCAAAGCATGGTATGCGGGAAAGGCTGTCCGGACACCTTTGGAAGGACTGCCACATTATGAAGGAGTTCAAAAATTCAAATTTGTTCTAGAACAATCATGGGCCAGGCGGCGACTCAAGTTCTGGCTCTCATGGTCCGGGTTATGGCGGTGGCGGTTCTAATTCCGGTTTCCAGGGTCACCCAAGCAATCAAGGCAATCAGGGTGGTTATCATCAACAGTCCGGTTAGGGGAATCAGCAGCAGCAATCCGGGTATCATAGTAACCCGAAGCAGTTGGATAGTGGGTAGTACCACGTTTTCACTACGAGTTTATGGAAGCAGGACCAGAAGCTCCATAAAAGAGCTGTGAACACTGTTGAGCCGGCGGTTCCCCGTTACTTGCGATGGTCTGAGCAGCCCATTGTGTGGAGTCGTGAGGATCACCCGCCCCAGGTCGATAATCCGAGTCAATTGGCTTTGGTGGTGGTGCCTCGGGTTGGAGGGTACAAGTTCATTAAGGTACTCATGGATGGAGGCAGCAGTATTAATATCCTTTACTATGATACTTTCCGTCGTATGGGATTAACTGACAAAAATCTTAAGCCGTCCAATACTATTTTCCATGGAGTGGTGCCTGGTAATTTGGCATATCCGGTAGGCAAGATCGCTTTGGAAGTGTCCTTCGGAGATGAATATGACTCCAGGGCTGAGACGCTAACCTTTGAAGTAGTCAAGATTCAAAGTTCGTATCACGCTCTGTTTGGATGGCCGGCTTATGCCAATTTCATGGCACGGCCTTGTTATGTATATCTGTAGCTCAAAATGCCGGGACACAAGGGCACTATAACAGTACATGGGAGTCGCAAGATAGCCTTGGAGTGTGAAGAAGGCGATGCTGCTTATGCTGAGTCTGTTTGTGCGACAAAAGAGCTGAAGTTCTACAAGGACAATGTTGACTCGGTAGATATGACGTCTTTGAAAAAAGCCAACTACAGAGCATGATCTGGTCTTGAAGTTCAACTCGGCAGATGATACTAAGCTAGTTGATTTCGTTCCTGGTGATTCATCCAAGCAGTTCAGCATCAATGCTAATATGGATCTGAAATAGGAGGGCGCGCTCATCGAGTTCATCCATGAGAACCAGGACATCTTTGCATGGAAACCTTCTGACATGCCAGGTGTACCGCGGGAACTCGCTGAGCACACTCTTAATATTGATCCAAAGTTTAAGCCGGTCAAGCAATTCATTCGTTGTTTTAATGAAGAGAGGCGTAAGGCCATTGGTGAAGAAGTGGCCCGGCTCTTGGCGGCTGGTTTCATTGTTGAAGTTTTTCATCCTGAGTGGTTGGCTAACCTGTTGTTAGTACTTAAAAAGAATGGCACTTGGCATATGTGTGTGGATTACACAGATCTAAATAAGGCTTGTCCGGCTGATCCCTTTTCTCTCCCCTGTATTGATCAAATTATTGATGCTACGGCGGGTTGTGAGCATTTGAGCTTTTTGGATGCTTATTCTGGTTATCATCAGATCAAGATGGCAGTCAAGGACCAGGAGAAGATAGCTTTCATTACTCCATATGGAGCCTTCTGTTATGTGTCCATGCCTCTTGGGCTCAAGAGTGCCCAGGCGACTTACCAGCGGTGTGTGCAAAATTGCCTTCATGATCAAATCGGGCGTAATGTTCATGCCTATGTGGATGACATTGTGGTGAAGTCTAGGAACAAAGAGACATTGATTGATGATTTGAAGGAGATCTTTGACAATCTCTGGGTTTATAAGATGATGCTTAACCCGGCCAAGTGTGTTTTTGGTGTACTAGCTGATAAGCTTTTGGGTTTTCTGGTTTCTGAACGAGGTATTGAAGCTATACCAAAGAAGATAAAGGCTATCACGTCTCTGGCTAAACCGGCATGTATTAACGATGTCCAGCATTTGGCGGGTCGTATTGCGGCCTTAAGCCAGTTCATAAGCCAGTTGGGTGAGAAATCTACTTCTCTCTACCAGATGATGAAGAAGACAGATCACTTTGTTTGGAGTGATGCTGCTAATCAAGCGTTTGAGGATTTGAATAAACTGTTGGCCAAGCCGCCCGTTCTTGCTGCTCCCATTGACAAGGAGCCTTTGCTGTTATATGTGGCTACCAATAGCTGAGCTGTTAGTGTAGCCATTGTGGTGGAAAGGAAGGAAGCAGGCAAAGAATATCCGGTTCAACGACCGGTTTATTACATCAGTGAGGTCCTTATTAAGTCCAAATAGAGTAATCCACATTGGCAGAAGCTTGTATACAGGGTATTTATTGCTAGCCGGAAGCTGAAGCAGTATTTTCTAGGCCATCCTATCATTGTGGTTAGTTCTGCCCCTTTAGAGGATATCATTCAAAACAGAGAAACCACAGGTCGGATAGGCAAGAGGGCCATTGAGCTCGGACCTCATGGTTTAAAGTATGTGCCTCGTACAGCCATCAAGCCTCAGGCACTTGTGGATTTTATCAATGATTGGACAGAGTTGCAGATGCCTGAGGAGAAGTCAGATAACACATATTGGACTATTCACTTTGATGGGTCCATGCAGTTGGAAGGCTAGGGGGCTGGAGTTGTCTTGACTTCCCCACGAGATGATAAATTCTCTTATGTTCTCTGGTTGATGTTCCCTTGTACTAACGATGCAGCTGAGTATGAGGCCTTGCTCCATGGTCTTTGGATGGCTAAGGAAATGAACTTAAGTCAGGTGCGATGTTTCTGCGACTTAGATTTGGTGGCTCAGCAAGTTTCTGGCACTTGGGATTCTAAGGATCCGCTCATGGTGGCTTATCACTGAGAGGTTGATGCTATTGCCGGTCACTTCAAGGGTTATCAAGTTGAACACGTTGATCACAGGAAAAATGAGGCGGCTGATGCTTTAAGCTGGTTAGGGTCTTAGCGTAAGCCGGTGCCACCTAACACTTTCCTAGATATTCTGCATAACCCTTTTGTCAAATTGCCTACAGAGGAGGATCTTGTTGTTCCTGACCCGGAAGCGCAACTGGTGGCGGTTCTTCACGTTATTCCTGACTGGATAGTTCCATATTTGGCTTATATGACCTGGGGCGAGTTACCTGAGGATAAAACCTTGGCCAGGCAGATAACCCGGCGGTCTCAGTCAATGACTATTGTCAACGGAGAGTTGCATCATTGCAGTGTCATAGGGGCATTTCAATGTTGTGTTTCTCCTAAAGAAGGTTGTGATATTCTTTGAGAGATTCATTAAGGAGATTGTGGTCATCATGCCAGATCTAAATCTCTTGTAGCTAAGGCTTTCCGTCATGGGTTTTATTGGCTGACGGCTCACACTGATGCGGAGGATCTAGTTAGTAAATGTGATGGTTGTTAGAAATTCTCAGGACGAGCTCATGTGCCGGCTCAAGAATTAAGGATGATTTCAATTACTTGGCTGTTTGCAGTGTGGGGGCTTGATATGGTTGGGCCTTCTAAAAGGTCCAAGGATAAAAAGACTCACCTCCTGGTGGCGGTTGACAAATTTACAAAGTAGGTTGAGGCAGAACCGGTCAGTAAATGTGACGTGGTTATGGCGGCTCAGTTCATCAAAAAGTTGATTTTCCATTTGGGTTTTCCCCACAGCATTATAACTGATAATGGCACTAATCTTTCCAAGGTGCTATGGAAGAATTTTGTCAACGTGAGCATACCCGGCTTGATGTATCATCAGTGGCTCACCCCCAGTCTAATGGTCAAGCTGAGAGAGCCAATCAAGAGATCTTGAGAGGCATTAAGCACCGGCTTATGCTTCCTTTGCAGAGGACGCCAGGTTGTTGGGTGGAGGAGTTACCCTTGGTGTTATGGAGTATCAATACTGCCCCAACAGATCGACGGGTTACACGCCATTCTTCATGGTTTACGGAGCAGAAGCGGTTCTCCCTAGTGACATCCATCACGACTCGCCTCGAGTGGCGGCTTATGTTGAGGCTGACAATGAAAAAGCATGTCAGGATGCACTTGACCTGTTAGATGAGGAGCGTGACCTTGCAGCAACTCATTCAGCAAGTTACCAACAAGATCTGCATCATTATCACAGCCGCCGGGTTAAGACCAGAACCTTTCAAGAAGGTGACATGGTGCTCCGGCTTATTCAGGATCAGACTGATATGCATAAACTATCCCCACCTTGGGAAGGGCCTTTTATGGTCAGCAAGAATCTGAACAACGGGTCATACTATCTTGTCGATGTTCGAGACCACAAGGACTCATGCACGTTGGAGGAGGAGACCTATCAGCCGTGGAATGTTGCTCGTCTTCGGCCTTACTACACTTGACCCACCGGCTCTTACAATGTACATATCTTGACAATGTATATATTATGATGATTATAATAAAGATGGCACCCCTGCTAATATGAGGCCTCTGTTCGTTTCATCTCAAAGAATAATGAGTCTTTTTCACTATAAATGGACATTCGGGGACTTCCTGCTCATTGAGCATAGCTGTGAATATCCCTCTCGATCCGGCTCATAACCATAGTTACAGGACATTTGGGGGCTTCCTGCTCATTGAGAATAGCTTTGAATATCCCTTTTTATCTGGCGCAATGCCACATCTTCCGATGGTCACTTGGGGGCTTCCTGCTCATTGAGCAAAGCTGTGAATATCCCTCGTGATCCGGTGCAACGCCACTCTTACAAATCACTTGGGGGCTTCCTGCTCCTTGAGCATAGCTGTGAATATCCCTCTTGATTCGGTGTATACAACATAAAGCACTTGGGGGCTTCCTGTTCAAACATAGGTGTATTCACCAAAGAGAACAAAGCGTTACTACCCTCGTGAGCTAGCTTGGAACGCCAGGTGTATTCACCAAAATTTTCTGGGTTCTCCTGCTTTGTAGAAACCGCCACTCCGCCCGGGTAATCCCGAAATAACAAGCCAGACTCTTGACAGTCAATCTTACATAGACCCTGAACTTGTCAAGGTTAAAATGGCGGTCATGTGAGGCCGGATTCATAAAGTGTAAAAGGTTAACTTAGTGGCTTGGCAGCCCATGAAAGCCTTGGAGCTTTATGCTTGGCGGCCTATGAAAGCCTCGTTTTCTTGATTTTGATTCATTGCCTTTTTCTGAGCATTTTTTGGAGTCATGTATTTACGCCATATTAACATATGAACTGAGACAATTCAGGCCATGAAGCCTTCATCCTTATGGATCATGCTTAAACATATCTGGAGTTTGATAACCCGGAGTGGCTTCGGACTATAAGTCGCCAGTATATAATAATAGCCTATGTGCTTGGAATTCTAGCATTAAACTTTGGGATGATACCCCTTACTACCTAAGGTGTTCACATTTTGGGTTAATATCCTTGTTGCATATGGCGTATTAAGCCGGAGGTATGTGTCAACTTGCACAAAGTTTTGTACACTCAACCTTTTGGGTTTTCACCCTTATTCCACTGGTATGCTAAGTCGGCGGTGTATCACAGGTATGATATTTTTATTAAAGGTCATTATTAAACCGGCCCTGGTTACAGACTATCTTTAGCCAGTAGTGATTTTTTATAAGGTATTATGGATCGTCTTGCGGTAAACCACCAGGATACTTGTCATGTGTCTGTGTGCAGGTAGAATAAATAATCTGGAGCACGTAGTTGATGAAATCATAAACATAAATGGCAGATCTACAACTTGATAGATCAGTAGTATCATGCAAAACAAAACATGCATGATGGCATGGCAGATCAAGAGTTTAACTAAGCCTATTACAAAGGCATCTGATGCCTCATAGGAATAATTGTCTTAGCAATTTCACAGAAAGCAGATGCCAAGCCGACCCACGGCTTATGACTCACGACCTTGCTGAGTTGAAGGTTGCGGCTCGTCCAGCATCGGTTCATCTGCCTCCTTTTCACACAATGGCTGGAAGTCAGTGGTAGACCAGTCGATCCCAGTTAAAGCTCTGAATATAGCTTCATCACTTATAACTGTGGATGGGTCAACATCAGGGGCATAAGTGTGCTTGCGGATCGGAGGAGTCAGGTCCGGAGCATCATGAGTTGGCGCCTTCACCTTCTTATTGTTGGCATCATAAATCGGTTGGTAATGTGTAAGATCAGTGTCTTCAGCCAGTTTACTAGGCAAAGAACGCATTTCCCTTGTAAGGGCGGCGAAGTCATCTGTAGTTAAGGGTGACCCATTTTCTTTTATGCTTGGACAACCGTTTGCCAAGTCTGTCGGTTCAAGATCAACTAGCCACGCTTTGGCCCGGGTTAGCGCAGGAAGTGCAACGGCTCTTGCAGCTAAATTTTTCAACTCTTCGATCCATGCAGGCAGCATCGATAGTTTATCCAATGTGTCCTTGATAAGGGTTGGAGCCAGTTTGTTGTGAGCAGCTGTGCAGATAACCCATTCCGTGCCACTATATAACTGTTCTATAAGCGTGTAAGCAGCTTTCAGTTTTTTCCGCATGTCGAAACCAAGATGGGTAACCTGGGATCCTGTATAATCCAGGGTGTTTATAAGCCAGGAGCATATTGGATAACATATGTTAAAAATATTAAGAGGAAGCTATCTTACCAAAAATGGCAGTGGTCATGGCATTGATTTGCTGTTTTAAGTCGGCAAGCTCTACAGACACCGGCTTAAGGGCCGCCTCAGCATCCTCGGCTCTCTTCAGCAGGGCTGACTTCTCTGTCCCAACCCGCTTGTTCAGCCTTGAAGTTTTCCTTCAATTTCTCCATCGCTGCTAAGGCGCTAGTCAATTCATCCTTGGCTTTGGAGGTTTCCACTTGTTCAGATTTGATGTTCTCTTGAAGGTCGGCGACTTGGGATTCCTTACTACTAAGCTCAGTCTACAAAAGTAAATAGTAAGTGAGATGGCAATGAATTTATTTGAAGTCCCAAGCACAATACAAGTATTATACTTGGCACCTGGGGGCTAATGTCTATTGCTTCTTCAAATATTGTGAAGTCCCAAGCACAATACAAGTATTATACTTGGCACTTGGGGGCTAATGCATATTGCTCTTCAAACATGGCTTTATTTGCTAACCTGGACAAATGATGGTGATCCGGGTTACAAAGGCTTTGAGTGGGATTATGGATTTCTAGAAGATGATTAGTCTCGACTTAACATATTTGTTAAGCCGACCCTTGGGGGCTACGAACGCAATGTTAATTCTTGCTGAGTTAAAGTCCTGACTCAGCATATTTGTTAAGCCAGCCCTTGGGGGCTACAGATGCAAAGTTGAGGCGCTGATATTATAAAATCCTAGTTTATCTTGCAAGTGTAAATCGTCCCTTGGGGCTACTGGAATTGACCTATGTAGCTATTGAAGTTTACAGCACATGTTACTCTAATCATGTCCAATAAACTTGGCGGCTAAGGGGAAGAATATTCATGTAACAAGGAATTGCAGTGTTTACCTCATACCGATCCTTCATCAGGTTCACTAAGCCGGCTTCAAAGTCACGGCTGGTGCACATGCGATTTAAGTAACCAGAATGGAGGTCTTGAGCACTGATATGAGTATAGTTCTCCAAGTCTGCCTTCCACTTGCCTTTGTCTTCAATGGAAATTTCTTCTTTTGCGTTGTGCTTGGATAAGACGGAGGGTTGACCCGGAGCTGTGAATCCAAATCTAGTGATAACAACATTGTCAGTTTTCTCCTTGGCAGGATTAATTGGGCTTGGCGGCTTAGAGAAAGCCGACTCAACATCCATATCATCTTGAGAAACTTCGTGATCTTGTGGTGTAGGATCATTAAGGGTGGCATCGGCAATTGGGCTAGTAGGTTCTGACTGTTATTTTTCCGGTTCAGATGGGTTAGAATCGTCGACCGGCTTGTTCAGTTTAGCTTTCTTGCTAGGTTTGGCTTGGCCTCTGAAAATAAGAAGTGTAAAGAGGTCAGTATAATGATCAGGCATTAAGTGTGAATGGTCAAAATGTATCCTTACCCAGGCACAGTCTTGAAAGATGGGATCTGAGTTCCTGTTGACTCGCTAGATGAGGAATGAGCAATCTCCTGATAGATTGAATCAGACGGGTTAAGAGGTTGTCGGAAAAAACCCACCTTGGGATAAAGTACATCAGAAGCGGGAAAGACCTCTGGGCGGCGTTTGCGAACCAGCGTATTTGGTAAGCCGGAGGAGGTGATTTATCCACCACTATGCCGGGTAACTCGGCGAGCTTCGTGTTGATGTTTCTTCAAAAGAAAGTTGGGATCCAAGTGAGCTAGAGGGCTAGAAAAGCTTACTTTCCGGCTTGCTTGTCGGGATTTTGGTGTTGGCAGAGGTTCTGGGCAGGAAGGAAGAATAATTACCTCTGTGTCACCTGCACGGCTGGCCTCTACGTCGTCCTGATAACAATCATTGTCAATGAGAGGTATAAAATAGTAGCCAAGAGAATCGAGTTCTACCTCTGACTCATCATCATTGTCAGCGTCAATGCTTAAATCGGTGGTCACGGTGGTCTTCTTGGTAGATTTTTTGGTCGCCATTGTTTTGGTATCAGTCGGTTTGGCTGGCTTATCATGTGTTTTCCTCTTCCAAAATGGATCATTAGCCTGTTAAGATTGAAAATATCATAAGTACTCATCAAAATATGGATTAAGCAGAAGATGTGTAATTCTTACAGCTGGCGGCTTGTGAAAGTACAAAAAGGACTAAGTCTGGTTTTGCTGCACTGCTTCACAGGTTCATTTAGTACTTTCTTGGTGGCTTCAGTGATTTCCGTATCAGACCGTTGAATGTTACAATGGCACTGAGGATCTTTTACGTCACTAGTGTATGTGCACATTAAGACGGGGCGGCAGCTTAATGGCAAGATACTCCAGGATAGCCAGCACCGGAAAAAGTCGACGCCAGTTAAGCCATTGGCCATAAAGGCCCTGACCTTTGAAAAGGCTGGTGCGTATTTGGCCCGTTCCCTTGCATTGAGCCATTCGGGGAGTTGATGTGTGTTGCTAAGTCGGTGTTCATGGTAACCCGGCAGAGGATTCTCATCATCTGGAGATATGTCTTGGCAATAGAACCAAGTTTGGTTCCAGTCTTTGGGGTGATTGTGGAGCTTGGCATGAGGAAAGCTGACTTCTTTCCTTTTTTGAATTGAGATTCCACCAAGTTCTTGGCATGGCCCATCGACAAACTCTGTTTGGCGGTTTAAATAATAGAACTCCCTGAATAAGTTAACTGTGGGCTCCTCTTGAAGGTAAGCTTCGCAAAATACTTGGAAGTTGTAGATATTGGACACGGAGTTGGGTCCAATGTCTTGAGGTTGCAGTTGCAAGAAATGAAGCACATCAGGGAAAAACTTTGAGCCAGGGGGGCTGAACCCTCGGCCCAAGTGATCAGCAAAAACAATTACTTCTCCATCTTTTGGTTGAGGAGGAACTTCTTCACCAGGAGCTCTCCAATGGATGATCTCTTTCTTGGCTAAGGCACCAGTGGCAACAAAGTTGTTCAATTCTTCTTTGGTAACCCGGGATTTGACCCAATTACAAGACGTGTATGTCTTAGACATTTTTCTCAATGATCTAAAAGAAAGGTTATGCCGGTTCAAGATTACATAGTTAAGCCAGCTTATGGTTAAAAGGAAAAGCAATAATGAAGCATGCATAGGAGTTAAGAAGGAGATTGGCATACAAAGTTACGACGAACCATTGGCGGCTTAAGAGGGGACTAATGATACCTGGCGAGTTACTATGACTGAGTTAAGCTGCCCATACAAATATTGAAAGAACGGATCTGGGGATGAAAAAATCACTAAGTGTTGAGAAAAACAGGTTTCACAGATTGATGCTATGATTTTGGATCTATGACACTTCAGTTAACGGAAAAATATTTAAACTTAAATATCAGTGCTCGACCAGTTCATGGGTTCAGATCGGTTTAAGGTGGTGTTTTAAATAGTAAAAAGGGATGGTACAACTACCACAGCATGGGAGGGGTACCAAGTTCGAATCAAAATCGCAAACTGTAGTGGAAAGCGAGGATGAACCCTGACGAACCCGTCGAAACCCTAACGGATCTATGAGAAGAAAAACGGGAACAAACCAGGGCTATTGGATAGCTGAGGTGCGCGGACGAAATCTGGTCCAAACAGGTTCATGCAGCGGCCGATGTTGGAGCACATGTGAAGGTTGACGGTGGCAGAAGAGCTCGAGTGCTAGGACGTCGTGAGGTGGAAGACGGAGATGAAGAGGCAAGGGGAAAGTGAAAGGGACCCCCAGCCTATTTATGAGGCAAAGGGATAAGTGACATGCGCGGGAACCGAGGAGACCAAAAAATGGATACGACGGTGCAGATGCCACGATTTTCGGAGATTCATTAAAAAGAAGATTTATTAAAATTTGAGCTTTGTGCAATATTAAAGGAAGGTGACGTCACGGCGGGTTACCATGATCCTAGAAGATGACGTCACGGCGGGTTACAAGGGTTTTGCAAGAGTAATAAGGAAGGATTTTTTCTAACTATTGAAGATTGATATGAACGAGTTCAAATCAACCTGGGGCCTAATGTTGGGGATATAATTATTGGGTTAACCCGCCCAGGAGGGCCCGGGTTAAGCCCCTGGCGGTTCATCAAGACAAAGCCCATGAAGATTCTTAAGACGGTAGTCCACTGAGCAGACTCATCGAGGGCCTGAAGCCTGAAGGCGACTTAAGGCCCAAACAAGTGTAAACCACTGTATATGTGTAACTTGTATTATAAGGCATGTACAGTTAAGTCACCGAGCCGGATAAGTTGTTTATGAGCCGGTCGGGACTCTGTAAGCTGCTGGGCGTTGACCTATGTATATAAAGGGACAACCCGGCGGCGACTTAGGGCAAGAGACAACAGATCGAAAGCCAGGTCAAGTGTATTCAATCCCTGGTAATCAAGACATAAGCAATACCACTTCAAACTGGATTAGGCCTTTACCTTCGCCGCAAGGGGCCAAACCATTATAAACTCCATGTGTCTTTTGTCCCGTTTAACCCCTTTAAGTTAACCTAGTTGCGATGGCTCCACGACTAAGTCCTCACACTAGGACATCTGCCGTGACAATTCCACAACACCCCATATAAAAACCACTAGGGACTTACTCTGTCCATAACCAGAGCCGGTTTAATCATAACCTTACATAACAAAATATCATACCTGCAATATTTTTGGTCATACTAAAGGAAATATGCCCTAGAGGCAATAATAAAGTTGTTATTTATATTTCCTTATATCATGATAAATATTTATTATTCATGCTAGAATTGAATTAACCAGAAACTTAGTACATGTGTGGATACATAGACAAAATAGAATGTCCCTAGTATGTCTCTACTTGACTAGCTCGTTAATCAAAGATGGTTAAGTTTCCTCACCATAGACATGTGTTTTCATTTGTTGAACGGGATCACATCATTAGAGAATGATGTGATGGACAAGACCCATCTATTAGCTTAGCATTAATGATAGTTTAGTTTTTATTGCTATTGCTTTCATCATGAGTTATACATGTTCCTCTGACTATGAGATTATGCAACTCCCGAATATCGGAGGAACACCTTATGTGCTATCAAACGTCACAATGTAACTGGGTGATTATAAAGATGCTCCACAGGTGTCTCCGAAGGTGTTTGTTGGGTTGGCATAGATCGAGATTAGGATTTGTCACTCCGTGTATCGGAGAGGTATCTCTGGGCCCTCTCGGTAATGCACATCACTATAAGCCTTACAAGCAATGTGACTAATGAGTTAGTTGCGGGATGATGCATTACAAAACGAGTAAAGAGACTTCCCGGTAACGATATTAAACTAGGTATGATGATACCGACGATCAAATCTCGGGCAAGTAACATACCGATCACAAAGGGAACATCGTATGTTGTTGTGCGATTTGACCGATAAAGATCTTCATAGAATATGTAGGAACCAGTGTGAGCATTCAGGTACCGCTATTGGTTATTGACCGGAGATGTTCTCGGTCATGTCTACATAGTTCTCAAACCCGTAGGGTCCGCACGCTTAACGTTCGATGACGATATGTATTATGAGTTATGTGATTTGATGTCCCGACGGTTGTTAGGAGTCCCGGATGAGATCACGGACCTGACGAGGAGTCTCGAAATGGTCAAGACATAAATTTCATATATTGGAAGGTTACATTCAGACGCCGGAATGGTTCGGGTCATTTCGGATTAGTTTTGGAGTATTGGTGGTTACCGGAACCCCCTCCGGGAGGTTATTGGACTTTATGGGCCTAGTGGTGGAAGAGAGGAGGTAGGCCAAGAGGCGGTGCGTGCCCCCCCCCCCTAGCCCAAACCGAATTGGACTAGGGCTACGGGGGTCGGCCCCCCTTTCCTTCTCTTCGTCCTCTCATTCCTTCTTCTCCTACTTGGACTAGGAAAGGGGGAAACCTACTCCTACTAGGAGTAGGAATCCCCCCTTGGGCGCGCCCCTTGAGGTCGGCCTCCTCCTCCTTCCCTCCTTTATATACGGGGGAGGCGGCCACCCCATAGACACACAAGTTGATCTTTAGCCATGTGTGGTGCCCCCTCCACAGTTTTCCACCTCGGTCATATTGTGGTAGTGCTTAGGTGAAGCCCTGCATCGCTAACTTCATCATCACCGTCACCAGGCCATCGTGCTGACGGAACTCACCCTCGGCCTCAGCTGCATCAAGAGTACGAGGGACGTCACCGAGATGAACATGTGCAGATTGCGGAGGTGCCGTGCATTCGATACTTGATTGGTTGGATCGCGAAGACGTTCGACTACATCAACCACGTTACTAAACGCTTCTGCTTTCAGTCTACGAGGGTACGTGGATACACTCTCCCTGCTTGTTGCTATGCTTCTCCTAGATAGATCTTGCATGGTTGTAGGCAAATTTTTGAAATACTATGTTCCCCAACAATGGTATCCGAGCCGGGTCTATGTGTAGACGTTATATGCACGAGTAGAACACAAAGAGTTGTGGGCGATAATAGTCATACTGCTTACCAGCATGTCATACTTTGATTCAGCGGTATTGTTGGATGAAGCAGCCCAGACCGACATTACATGACCGCGTTCATGAGACTGGTTCTACCGTCGTGCTTCGCACACAGGTGGCTAGTGGGTGTCTGTTTCTCCAGCTTTAGTTGAATCAAGTTTGACTACGCCCGGTCCTTGTTGAAGATTAAAACAACACATGTGACGAAAAATCGTTGTGGTTTTGATGCGTAGGTAAGAACCATTCTTGATAGAAGCCCGTAGTAGCCACGTAAAACTTGCAACAACAAAGTAGAGGATGTCTAACTTGTTTTTGCAGGGCTTGTTGTGATGTGATATGGTCAAGACATGATGATATATAAATTGTTGTAAGAGATGATCATGTTTTGTAACAGTTATCGGCAACTGGCAGGAGCCATATGGTTGTCGCCTTATTGAATGAAATGCAATCCCATGTAATTGCTTTACTATTCACTAAGCGTTAGCGATAGTCATAGAAGCAATAGTTGGCGAGACGACAATGATGCTTCGATGGAGATCAAGGTGTCAAGCCGGTGACGATGGTGATCATGACGGTGCTTTGGAGATGGAGATCAAAGGCACAAGATGATGATGGCCATATCATGTCACTTATTTTTGATTGCATGTGATGTTTATCTTTTATGCATATTATTTTGCTTAGTATGACGATAGCATTATAAAATGATCTCTCACTAAATTTCAAGGTATAAGTGTTCTCCCGGAGTATGCACCATTGCGACAGTTCGTCGTGCCGAGACACCACGTGATGATCGGGTGTGATAAGCTCTACGTTCACATACAACGGGTTCAAGCCAGTTTTGCACACGTAGAATACTCGGGTTAAACTTGACAAGCCTAGCATATGCAAATATGGCCTCGGAAAACTAAGACCGAAAGGTCGAGCATGAATCATATAGTAGATATGATCAACATAGTGATGTTCACTATTGAAAACTACTCCATTTCACGTGATGATCGGACATGGTTTAGTTGATATGGATCACGTGATCATTTAGATAACTAGAGGGATGTCTATCTAAGTGGGAGTTCTTAAGTAATATGATTAATTTGAACTTTAATTTATCATGATCTTAGTCCTGGTAGTATTAGCATGTCTATGTTGTAGATCAATAGGTCCGTGATCTAAGGATTATCCTCATTGCTGCACAGAAAAATTATGTCCTTAATGCACCGCTAGGTGACAGAACTATCACAGGAGCAGATGCAGAGGTTATGAACGTTTGTCAAGCTCGGTATGATGACTACTTGATAGTTTAGTGCGCCATGCTTTACGGCTTAGAACCGGGACTTCAAACACGTTTTGAACACGACAGAGCATATAAGATGTTCCAAGAGTTAAAATTGGTATTTCAGACTCATGCCCGTGTTAAGAGGTATGAGACCTCTGACAAAGTACTTTGCCTACAAGATGGAGGATAATAGCTCAGCTAGTGAGCATTTTCTCAGAATGTCTGAGTACTACAATCACTTGAATCAAGTGGGCGTTAATCTTCCAGATAAGATAGTGATTGATAGAGTTCTCTAGTCACTATCACCAAGTTACTCGAACTTCATGGTAAACTATAATATGCAAGGGATAATGGAAACAATTCCCAAGCTCTTCATGATGCTGAAATAGGCGAAGGTAGAAATCAATAAAAGTATCAAGTGTTGATGGTTGACAAGACCACTAGTTTCAAGTAAAAGGGCAAGGGAAAGAAAGGGAACTTCAAGACGAATGGCAAACAAGTTGCTACTCCCATGAATAAACCCAAAAGCTAGAGCCAAGCATGAAACTGAGTGCTTCTACTGCAAAGGAAATGGTAACTGGAAGCGGAACTGCCCCAAATACTTGGTGGATAAGAAGGATGGCAAAGTGAACAAAAGTATATATGATATACATGATATTGATGTGTACTTTACTAGTATTCATAGTAGCCCCTGGGTATTTGATACTGGTTCAGTTGCTAAGATTAGTAATTTCAAACAGGAGTTACAAAATGAACAGAGACTAGTTGAGGGCAAGGTGACGATGTGTGCTGGAAGTTATTCCAAGGTTGATAAGATCACCATCACACACTCCCTTTACCTTCAGGATTAGTGTTGAACCTAAAATAAATGTTATTTGGTGTTTGCGTTGAGCATAATATGATTGGATCATGTTTATTGCAATATGGTTATTCATTTAAGTCAAAGAATAATTGTTATTCTGTTTACATGAATAAAACCTTCTTTGGTCATACACCCAAGGTGAATGGTTTATTGAATCTTGCTCATAGTGATACGCATATACATGATATTGATGCCAAAAGATACAAAGTTGATAATGATAGTGCAACATACTAGTGGCACTGCCATTTAGGTCATATTGATGTAAAGTGCGTGAAGAAACTCCATGTGGATGGACTTTTGGAATCACTTGATTATGAATCATTCGATGGTTGTGAAACATACCTCATGGGCAAGATGACTAAAACTCCGTTCTCCGGAACAATGGAGCGAGCCATTGACTTATTGGAAATAATACATATTGATGTATGCAGTCCGATGAGTGTTAAGGCTCGCGGTGGGTATCGTTATTTTCTGACCTTCAAAGATGACTTAAGCAGATATGAGTATATCTACTTAATGAAACACAAGTCTGAAACATTTGGAAAGTTCAAAGAATTTCAGAGTGTGAGAATCATCGTAACAAGAAAATAAAGTTTCTACGATCTAATCGCGGAGGTGAATATTTGAGTTATGAGTTTGGCCTTCATTTGAAACAATGTGGAATAGTTTCGCAACACACATCACCTGGAACACCACAGCGTAATGGTGTGTCCGAACATCGTAACCCTACTTTATTAGATATGGTGCGATCTATGATGTCTCCTAACGATTTACCACTATCCTTTTGGGGTTATGCATTAGAGACAACTGCATTCACGTTAAATAGGGCACCATCTAAATCCGTTGAGACGACACTGTATGAACTATGGTTTGGCAAGAAACCTAAGCTGTCGTTTCTTAAAGTTTGGGGCTGCGATGCTTACGTGAAAAAGCTTCAACCTGATAAGCTCGAACCCAAATAGGAGGAATGCGTCTTCATAGGATACCCAAAGGAAACTTTTGGGTACACCTTCTATCACAGATCCGAAGGCAAGATATTTTTTTGCTAAAAATGGATCTTTTCTAGATAAGGAGTTTCTCTGGAAAGAAGTGAGTGGGAGGAAAGTAGAACTTGATGAGGTAATTGTACCTTCTCTCGAATTGGAAAGTAGCTCATCACTGAAATCAGTTCCAGTGATGCCTACAGCAATTATTGATGAAGTTAATGATGATGATCATGAAACTTCAGATCAAGTTACTACCGAACCTCATAGGTCAACCAGAGTACGATCCGCACCAGAGTGGTACGGTAGTCCTGTTCTGGAAGTCATGTTGCTAGACCATGATGAACCTATGAACTATGAGGAAGCGATGATGAGCCCAGATTCCGACAGATGGCTTGAGGCCATTATATCTGAGATAGAATCCATCTATGAGAACAAAGTCTGGACTTTGGTGGACTTGCCCGATGATCGGCAAGCAATTGAGAATAAATGGATCTTCAAGAGGAAGAAGGACGTTGATAGTAGTGTTACTATCTACAAAGCTCAACTTGTTGAAAAGGGTTTTTGACAATTTCAAGATGTTGACTACGATGAGATTTTCTCACTCGTATCGATTCTTAAAGTCTGTCTGAATCATGTTAGCAATTGCCACATTTTATGAAATCTAAAAAATGGATATCAAAACTGCATTCCTAATGGATTTATGAAAGAAGAGTTGTATATGATACAACCAGAAGGTTTTGTCAATCCTAAAGGTGCTAACAAAATGTGCAAGCTCTAGAGATCCATATATGGACTGGTGTAAGCATCTCAGAGTTGGAATATACGCTTTGATAAATTGATCAAAGCATATAGTTTTATATAGACTTGACGTGAAGCCTGTATTTACAAGAAAGTGAGTGGGAGCACTACAGCCTTTCTGATAAGTATATGTGAATGACATATTGTTGATCAGAAATAATGTAGAATTTTCTGGAAGGCATAAAAGGAGTGTCTGAAAGGAGTTTTTCAAAGAAAGACCTCGGTGAAGCTGCTTACATATTGGGCATCAAGATCTATAGAGATAGATCAAGACGCTTGATAAGATTTTTCAATGAGTACATACCTTGATAAGATTTTTGAAGTAGTTCAAAATGGAACAATCAAAGAAGGAGTTCTTTCCTGTATTGCAAGGTGTAAAGTTGAGTAAGACTCAAAACACGACCATGGCAGAAAATAGAAAGAGAATGAAAATCATTCCCTATGCCTCAGCCATAGGTTCTATAAAGTATGTTATGTTGTGTACCAAACCTATTGAGTACCTTGCATGAATTGGCAAGGGGGTACGATATTGATCCAGGAGTGGATCACTGGACAGCAGTCGAAATTATCCTTCGAAGACTAAGGAGATATTTCTCGGTTATGGAGGTTATAAAGAGTTAGTCGTAAAGAGTTGCATCGATGCAAGCTTTTACACCGATCCGGATGACTTTGAGTCTCAATCTGGATACATATTGAAAGTGGGAGCAATTAGCTAGAGTAGCTCCATGCAGAGCATTGTAGACATAGAAAATTTGTAACATACACACGGCTCTGAATGTGATAGACCCATTGACTAAGCTCCACTCACAAGCAAAACATGATCACACCTTAGTACTCTTCGGGTGTTAATCACATAGCGATGTGAACTAGATTATTGACTCTAGTAAAACCCTTTGGGTATTAGTCACATAGCGATGTTAACTAATCACATGGTGATGTGAACTATTGGTGTTAAATCACATGCCGATGTGGACAAGATTATTGACTCTAGTGCAAGTGGGAGACTGAAGGAAATATGACCTAGAGGTAATAACAAAGTTGTTATTTATATTTCCTTATATCATGATAATTGTTTATTATTCATGCTAGAATTGTATTAACTGGAAACTTAGTACATGTGTGGATACATAGACAAAATAGAATGTCCCTAGTATGCCTCTACTTGACTAGCTCGTTAATCAAATATGGTTAAGTTTCCTAACCATAGACATGTGTTGTAATTTGATGAACGGGATCACATCATTAGGGAATGATGTGATGGACAAGACCCAGCCGTTAGCTTAGCATTAATGATAGTTTAGTTTTTATTTCTATTGCTTTCATCATGACTTATACATGTTCCTTTGACTATGAGATTATGCAACTCCCAAATATCGGAGGAACACCTTGTGTGATATCAAATGTCACAACGTAACTGGGTGATTATAAAGATGCTCTACAAGTGTCTCAAAAGGTGTTTGTTGGGTTGGCATAGATCGAGCTTAGGATTTGTCACTCCATGTATCAGAGAGGTATCTCTGGGCCCTCTTGGTAATGCACATCATTATAAGCCTTGCGAGCAATGTGACTAATGAATTAGTTGCGGTATCATGCATTACAAAACGAGTAAAGAGACTTGCCGGTAACGATATTAAACTAGGTATGATGATACTGACGATCAAATCTCGGGCAAGTAACATACCGATGACAAAGGGAACATCTTATGTTGTTGTGCGGTTTGACCGATAAAGATCTTCATAGAATATGTAGGAACCAATATGAGCATACATGTTCCACTATTGGTTATTGACCGGAGATGTTTCTCGGTCATGTCTACATAGTTCTCAAACCCGTAGGGTCCGCACGCTTAATGTTCGATGACGATATGTATTATGAGTTATGTGATTTGATGTACCGAAGGTTGTTAGGAGTCCCGGATGAGATCACGAACATTAAGAAGAGTCTCGAAATGGTCGAGTGTAATGCCCTCGATGCGGCTATATCTCCTATGTGTCGAAGCATGACTTAGAGGCATAACCGCAATGAAAGCAATGTCGCAAGTAAGGTAATCTTCACAACAACCCATGTAAATAGATAAAAGGGGGTAAAGGTACATAGTTGGCTTACACTCGCCACGTCACACAAATACATGAATAACACTACAATCATCCAATACACTCATGGTCCGACTACGGTACCAAAATAAAAGATCAACCCCAACATGCGACACGGTCCCCGATCGCCCCAACTGGGCACCACTACTGCTCATCAGGGAAATACACATAGTAACGGCGAGAGTCTTCGTCGAACTCCCACTTGAGCTCAAGCGCATCGTCTAGAACGGTATCATCGGTCCCTGCATCTGGTTTGGAAGTAATCTATGAGTCATAGGGACTCAGCAATCTCGCACCCTCATGATCAAGACTAATTAAGCTTATAGGTAAGGCAAGGTAATATGTGGAGCTGCAGCAAGCGACTAGCATATATGGTGGCTAACCTGTTCGCAAAAGAGAGCGAGAAGAGAAGGCAAAGCACGAATGAAGAACTATGATCAAGAAGTGATCCTAGAACAACCAACGTCAAGCATTACTCCAACACCGTGTTCACTTCCCGGACTCCGCCGAGAAGAGACCATCACGGTTACACACGCGGTTGATTCATTTTAATTAAGTTAAGTTTCATGTTATCTACGACCGGACATTAACAAATTCCCATCTGCCCATAACCGCGGGCACAGCTTTCGAAAGTTCAAATCCCTGCAGGGGAGTCCCAACTTAGCCCATCACAACCTCTCACGGTCAATGAAGGATATTCCTTCTCCCGAGACATTCGGATCAGACTCGGCATCCCGGTTTTACAAGACATCCTCGACAATGGTAAAACAAGTCCAGCAACACCGCCCGAATGTGCCGACAAATCCCGATAGGAGCTGCACATATCTTGTTCTCAAGGAACACTCAGATGAGTGCCCCATACAACTAAAACCAAACCTCGAGTTTTCCCGAGGGGGCGCTGCACAGGGCTCTAGTTTGGACCAACACTCAGAGGAGCACTGGCCCGGGGGGGTTAAATAAGATGACCCTTGGGCTTCGGAAACCCAAGGGAAAAAGAGGCTAGGTGGCAAATGGTAAAACCAAGGTTGGGCATTGCTGGAGGAGTTTTATTCAAGGCGAACTGTCAAGGGGTTCCCATTATAATCCAACCGCGTAAGGAACGCAAAATCCGGGAACATAACACCGATATGACGGAAACTAAGGTGGCAAGAGTGGAACAAAACACTAGGCAAAAGGCCGAGCCTTCCACCCTTTACCAAGTATATAGGTGCATTAAGATAAACAAGATAATATGGTGATATCCCAACAATAAACAATGTTCCAACAAGGAACGATCTCCAATCTTCACCTGCAACTAACAATGCTATAAGAGGGGCTGAGCAAAGCGGTAACATAGCCAATCAACGGTTTGCTAGGACATGGTGGGTTAGAGGTTTGACATGGCAATTTGGGAGGCATGATAAGCAAGTGGTAGGCATCGTAGCATAGGCATAGCAAAGAGCGAGCATCTAGCAAGCAAAGATAGAAGTGATTTCGAGGGTATGATCATCTTGCCTGCAAAGTTGTTAGAGTTGACTTGATCCTTGTAAGCAAACTCAATGGGCTCCTCGTTAGCGAACTCGTCTTCTGGCTCTACCCAAACAAGACAAACAAGCAAAAGGAGCACAATCAACCACGTGCAATGCTCGAACAACATGATGCAAACATGGTATGCTATGCGGGATGCAGTATGTGATGCATATGCAAGATTTGACAAGGAATGATTGAACCTGGCCTCAACATGGAAATCCAAGAGCGCCACTGGAAAGGCGAGGTGATTTCGGTTGAAATCGATATAAAGATCACCGGAATCGTATGCACGGTTTGGAAATGGCAAGCAAAACAAATATGGCATCGGTCTGCGTTAAACAGCAAGTAGCCATCTAAATGCATCAAGATAAATATGCTAAAGCACTCAAACATGACAACAAAATACATGGCAGGGATCCATTCATGATGCTTGACAAAAGATGAACACTGAGCTACGGCCAATTCATCCATTAACAGGTTCAAACAAGCATGGCAAAAATGCAAATGATAACAGGTTTCAGACTTAGTGAAATTAACGCAAGTCTAGAATTTAACATCAGGTAGCACACTTTAGATGGCAAAGCAAGGCATGACAAAGTCTGGAAAAGTACATGCTACAGGAACTTTACATGGCAAAGCAAGGCATGACATGAAACTACTCAAAGCACTTAACAAAAGTCCCTTAGTGACCTTGAGCCAAAAGGGACCAGAAAATACAATTGCAAGCACGCGAACATGGCAAAAACATAAACAGATCTCAGACTTAGTGAAAAACTGGAGCATGCAAATCAGTTAACGAGTAGGCATGTTTACGAGCTCGATGCACTCACTATAGAGCATGGCATGACAAACTAAGCATACACTCATCAAGAATACATGGCATAGAAGCTAGACATGGCAAGAACAACAACATAGCATGCACGGTTCAATAGCAACATCCTCGACAAAATCGCTAACAAGTCAACAATCTGCCAGGATTCACGGAATAGCAAAAGTAGAGCTCGATTGACTCAAGCTAGGGTGCTCCATAATTGCAAACAAAGACATGAATGGATAGAGCACCACAATGTTAACAAATCATCCTTACTGATCATGCTCAAAAGAGGCACGGATCACTAGGAAACAACATGAACATATGACATAACGAAGAAATCAGGACAAGGACTTGGAGAAATTCTAAGTCCCTGAAATCAGCATTACCGAGTACGCTACTTTGCAAGCTTGTGCTAGTCACCACACATATCACAAAAATACATGGTAAGAACCTCTGTAAAGATGGCATGGCATATAACAAAACTCATGTAGAACTCAGGAGCATATCATAAACACATTAATCATGGCAAAAATGACAAAGATCTATTTGATGAAACAGATCTAGCAATTATATCACATAGCCCTCTTCCAACAGCATTTCGGGCATCAAGGTGAGCTCCAATGAAAATGATGCAGTGAGATGAAATGATGTACTCTCCGAGACGAACATTTTGATATGCTACATGCGCAAATCGGAGCTACGAATGCGGAGTTATAGCATACCAAATTTGCAAAAAATATCCGAGAGAGGGAGAAGAAGTCAATCGCTAGGGTTTTTTTGGATCTGAGATCCAGATCGGCGGCGCGGATCCCGAGATTGACCTTGATCTTGCCGGATCCCTGTTCGCCGGAGCGGGCTGGCGTCGCCGGAGTTCAGAGGGAGAGGTGGCCGGGGTACTCGCCGGAGTTGCTCACGGCCGGAGAGGGAAGTGGTGGACGGCGGCAAGCTTCG